>NW_004524702.1:4075823-4094163 GCF_000260255.1 Octodon degus
TAGTCTGTCAATGGTGACAATGCAGGTAGATTTATTGTTAAAAATAATTTCTCTGAGTTTTACATTTTCTTTGTTCAGTATCAATTACTTTTATGTGGACTAAAATAATGCATTTTAAGAATCAAAATTGTGGCTGGGGAGATGACTCAGGAAAATAAGCACTTCCCTGGCAAGTGCAAGGGTCTGAGTTCAATCCCTGGTTCCACAAAAAAAAGAATCAAAATTGTGGACGATTTAAGCAATTGTGGACACTATATTATTATTACCATGAAAACCTTTGGCCTATCTCAGGAATAGATGAGGGGTGGGTGTGTCCTCTCCTGTCTTTATAACACCCCTTGCTGTCCAGAGAGCTCAGGTGACTGCTGTCAGACCTGTCCCCTCCTGTGGCCTGCCCTTCCTTCCCTTCCTCAGGGGTGTTTGCCCTGGGCTGCCCAGAAGTGGCCAGGGCATGCTCTGGGTTTCGATGCTCCATGCCCTCTGACTGGTACCCCCAGCCCTCCTCTGCTAGCTCCTCCAGACTTTCTGGCTTTAGCCAGGACAGGAGGACATGTGCACCTCTGTTCTGTCCCCAAGGAAGTCTTACTCAGAGGCCTTCACCCCCATCCAGGACAATGTAACCACTGTCCCCACTTCTCCACTCCTCCTGTTAGAGGCTGACCTGTGTCCCGCCTCTTCCTGCTCTCAGGTGAAGCCCTAACCCTACCTCACAGTGTGGTGGCATTTGAAGCAGGGCCTTTAGAGAGGTACAGGAGGCTGAATGGGGCCACGTGGGCGGGCTGCAATCCAATCTGACGAGTGTCCTTATAGGAAGAGGAACTTGGTCTACAAAAGAAACACCAGGGCTTTGTGAGCAGACAAAAAGCCACCTGAGGACCAGCAAAAGGGCGGCCACTGAGGAGGCCAGCCTGCCAAGACCCTGATCTTGAACTTCCGGCCTCTGCACAGGGAGAGAAGCCACTGGTGTGGGGCATCTTGCTCTGGTGGCCCTTCCTTCTCTATTCCCATGAGTGTGGCTCTGCCTTCAACCAAGGTGGGAGAGGTAACCACAGCAGGACACAGTTCAGCCCAGGGGCAGAGCACCAGGCTGTATGGCAGAGGGGAGGCCAAAGGGACCACGCTGGCTTGGAAGCTGCAGCGCAGCTGTGGGTGAGGCACTGGGCTTGGCATTCTTGGGAGCTGGGCTTTGTGAGCTGGACCTATTCAGATCCCAGGAGTCAAACTTGTTAGGTGAACTCCCATGTCTAATATGCAGCAAGAAGCACGGCGAAGACCAAGCCAGGAGGGCTGGGCAAGGCTCCACATGAGCCTAGCATACCAGCTATGCATTCCAGACCACCCATCTGTGCTGGGCAAGTTACCTGAGCCCTCCCTCCTTGTTTCATACCAGGTCCATGCAGGGAGGTGACCTTTACCTTCCTTCACAGTGAGACTGGGGATTGCCGGACTGGAGAGGTAGAAAGAGGAAGAACGGATGTTCTCCATGGCCACGGCTTTTGAGTGCCCTCCCTGCTCCTCACCAGCTCCATGGCACCTGGGCTGGGAAGTCCCCGCTGCTCCTCTGTAACTGGCACCTCCAGCTGGGCTACCCAGGGCCAGGCTGAGGTCTTCTGGGGACTCGGGGCTTAGTCCTCCCTGCATGCTGAGGGCTTGCTGGTGTGGAAGACCACCTGCAGGACTCTCCTTGAAGGAGGAGTAACGGTCTCTCCATTTTGGCTAAATCTGGCCCTATTTCCACGTACTGGGCTGGGGAGATGGCTCAGTAGGATAAGCGCTTGACTGGCAAATGCAAGGATCTGAGTTCAATCCCCGGTTCCACACACACACACACACACACAAAAAAAAAAAAAAAAAAAAAGAGTTAATCCATGTACTGATGTGTGCAGAGTAGGCTAGGCCCTTTCCTTATCCTTTTAGTTGGCTTTAAGCACTGTCCAGCTGAGGAGTTTTTTTAAGCAAAGACGGCAGGGCAGTATTTCCCCAGGCCAGGTAGCTCCCTGTGAGAGCTGGGCTAAGTGGGAGGGAAAGCCGCACTCCACTGGTGGCTGGGATTGAGGTTCAAGCAAAGAGGCTAGCTCAGGGGCATAAGCGCCTGCTTGGCAAGAGCAAAGTCCTGAGTTCGATTCCCAGTACCAAAAAAAAAGGGCTATGACTTCCCAGGGTATAAAAGAGTATACATCAGAGCTGAAGCACAGACCCTAGAACATTAGATACTATCTCAGTTGTTACATGGATTACTCTTTTTGTATATCCTTTTTTTTTTTCATATTGCAGAGGTGATTTTAGGTCTTCTCCCTATCTCAGCTCACAGTGCTCACCTGCTTTCCACCATTCTCACAGTCTCTCATCAAAAGCCATTTCTTTTTTCTTTTTTTTTCCTGGTACCAGGGATCAAACTCAGGATCTTGCACTTGCCAGGCAGGTGCTTGTGATGCTGAGCTATCTCTCCGCTCCCTCCTTTTTCATGAATTGATAAAATCTGAGATGGGCCCTGGGTCGAGGCCTTTGTCTTGCTTAGCTGTTACCGTGGCTGGACTTGGGCCCTCTCGGCTCCCCACAACTACAAATATGCTTTAGTGCCTTTATTTTGGCCACGGGTTGCACTAACAGAGGTAGATTAAAGTTAACTCACTAGAATTCCAATAACTGTTCCATGGGATCACGAATATAAACTTCCTGGGCCTCCACAAGGACTGAGAAGTGCTCTATATTTGGAGGGCTTGGAGATCCAAACCTTTCTCCTGTTATCTTGGTTTCCTGCTCCAGGCCACAGGTACCATATTCAGGTTAACCAGGGGTTGACCAGCCCAGCCCTTGGGCCCTGAAGCATACCTCAAAGCCACAGGGCTACAACCAAACCACAGATTCTCCTTGAGTCCCTCTTCGGAGTCACACTGCTGTCCCCATCCTCGTCTCTGCAAAGGATCAGAGGCTCTCATTGCCTCTCGGATGCCACAGAGCTGGACGTGAATAGGAAGGGCCACTAGGGTCACAGCGCCACAAAGCTAACTGGCTCCAGTGCAGGAGGAGAGGCAAAGGGCTCCCTTTGCCCAACCACACATAGCTTCTGCCATTTTCCTCCAAGGCCTGGATGGCACAGAGACCTTGGCCATTTTCAGTCATGATTATTCTACTGAGTTATCTCCCTGGGCCCCAGTCACATATTTAAAAAAAAAAAAAATCAAGAAAGTAGGCCATGTTCCACTGGCCTCAAGTTCTTATTCTCCTCACCCACTTTACTGCTCAAATAGTGTTTATTTTGAGCGCCCCAAGAACACAGCAGATGTCCTCACGTTCATACCCAAGTTCCCGAGGCTGCAGCCCTGGGAAAGGACCCCTGCCTGCTTCCTGCGCTGCGGGCAGCGAGCGTGGTTCCTAACTACTGAGTTCCACCAGTTCCCATGATAAGGCCACGGCTAGACAGGGCACTTCCTCTGCCTCATGTTTAATGACACTCGTCTTGAGTGACAGATGTCTGGTTCTTAGCATCTCCAGAATGCAGGGGCTGGCCATCTGCTAGATGTCTCCTGTGAGGGGAACTTAGGGCTAGGAGGGGTGAGCTTCTTCAATAAACACCCACCCTGTTACAAAGGCAGCAGCTTACAGCCGTGGGGACCCACACACTCTGATCCTGCTGTTAGAGAAGGCCCCTGTCATCCCAAGTGCTGTGGGGAGCAGCCCGCCTGGAAGGACCAGGCACAACAGTTGGCTCTTGAGCCAAGCAGGGGCCCCGCACCCGGCCTCAAGTGGCAAAGGAACAGCTTCAGGCTCACTAACTAAGCCATCAATCTCTGAAGCAAATGTAGAAGTAATAAAATACCAAGCGACAATGAAGGGACACTACTCAGTTCTTTGCGAGTCTAGACATTTACCTACTTTCTTAAAAGACTAAAAACTAAACGAAGTGCTACACAAACACGAACACTCCATGGAGGCTGATAAACAGTTTCCTAAAGCAAGAGGCTTATCAGCTCCATCTAATCAGAAGACAAGTGGCAAGGCTGTGACATTAACTCTGACTTCCGGGGGACAGTACATTACCCCCCCCCAACATTCAGGGCTGAACGCAGTGCCTCAGACAAGGAGCAGCACCCTGCGAGGGCCCCTGGGGTGGGGTGGGGACACTGAAAGCAGACAGGCACAGTCCGGGCCCCAGCATGGACAACCACCACCCCTGCATGGCAGCATTAGGCAGGTGGCAGGGAATTAGGCTTCCGCAGCAGACCACAGGGCCCAGGGTGGAGGGAGGGCAGGCGCAGATTAAGCCCCTATCCTCTGCCCCCACAAAGCCCCTGACCCATTTCTCTGCCGGAAAAGGAAACTGCTGTGGTAAGCAAGACAAGCAGAGGGACAGAGAAGTCAACTCAGACAGTGTCAACAAGTGCTCTGTTTCTGGAGGGGACAACTAGTGGGGACGATGAGAGGGCGGCAGAGGCATCAAAGGACACGTGTGTATTACCGGGAGGCCACGTGGGTAGAGTGTCAACCGCATGTGTTTTTCTTATGTAAAGGTGAAATTCAGTGTTTCCTCACACACACACACACGGCCAAGCTGTCAACAGAGCTGACCTGCCGGCCGGCCGGCCAACCGGGCACAGCACAGCCGCTTCACAGGTCGCGGACTGGGTCACCGCGATCCCCGTCCTGGGCACGAAGGGCGGGGCGGAGGCAGTGCGGGCCGGAAGGCACCCCGTCCCCTCCCAGGAGGGCCAGGGCATCAGGGGTCACGGGGAGGGGGTCTGGGCTTGGCGGCCCGGACGAGCCGGAACCGAGGCTTCCCGAGGACGGCGCCAGCAGGACCTGCGGCCTGGGCCCTGCGCCGGCACCGAGACCCCCAGCCGGGGTCCCCTGCGCCCAAACAGACGTGGTGTCTGGGGTCCGCGGGTAACCGATCCCCAGGGCACCCTGGCCCCAGGGCCCTTACGCTGGTGACCCAGAGGTGACAGGGCCCGCCGGGCGGGGTCCCCGGGGGACCCGGGATGGGCGGGGACGCTGTGGGCAACAGGTGACCCACGGCGCCCGAGCACACTCTCCGCTTCGGGCGGAGAGCGGCCCCAGCACCCCCAGAGCCCCGCAGCTCGCCGGCGGCACTTACTCGCTCTTGGGTTCCCGGCCGGGCAGAACCGAAACTTTCTCGGTTCGGGCGGAAGAGTACTCGAGCGCAGCCCCGTCAGTGGGAAAGCGCGCTCCTGGCCGCGCGCTAGGGCGGACTACAATTTCCGGCATGCTGTGCGAAAGCCGTGGCCTACAACTCCCATCGGACCCTGAGGGAAGGCAGACATAGACTACGATTCCCGGCATGCTCCGCTACCACGTCCCAGCTCCCTAGACTCCACCCACGTGCCAAGCCTGCCCTCTGAGCGCTTTGCGGTCCTGGGAGCGTGGGATTGTGCCTGAGTATTAGGTGTGGGGCTCTGAAAAAACGCTGTGTTGTGCCTGTTGATGTATTGGTCTAATTAAAGAACATTTTATATCGTTGGACGTCATATCCTACCTTTTGGTCCCCCTCGTTGACTCAAGGGCCTAAAAATCTGTGTTCAAAACGGTGCTCGTCATGAGCTAGCCTACACCTGCAGCCGACCTGGGCGGGTACGCTGGAAAGCTGGACACTACAGAGAACACCAAGCGTTCAGTGCAGTGTCTACCGGGGCACCGCGCAGAAGAGCGACAGTACGCGCGCAGCTTCAGCCGGCGCTGGGAGCTCTGGCCACCGGGTGCTCTGTGCGCCGCTTTCCCCACCAGGGAGGCCCGCCGCAGAGAAGTGCCCCGAGGAGCCCGGCCCCGGGTGATCTCCGCACGCGAGCTGTCGGGGACGTTTTAGATCTCAACCATTATTATTCAATATTGATATTTCAAAAGCTACAACTAAAAACTCCTGAACTTTTAAAAGAAGCTCCTCGTGATACAGGTTCAGCCTCCCCCGCTACACACGCTTTTAGGTATAAAGAGAGAAAATAGTGTTCCCTACAGAAAAGGGTGGCCGTGGTCCCCTGGTTTACTCAGGACAGCCCTGCTACTCCCTCGGGAATATTTTTCTTCATGACAAATTTAAATGTGATATAGAACGCAGACTGACATTGTATCCCCTTCTTCCCTCTCCTTCCTTCCCCTCCCCTCTTCCCTCCCTCTGATCCCCATTCTCCAGTTTAATACCAAACCTTCACTTTCATGTGTTTTTGCTTGTTTCTAGAGTGTGCATGTGAGATAAAATGCAATACTTGTCTTTCTGAGTCTGGCTCTTTTTACTTAATAGGATGATCCCCTGAGAATGCCATGCTTTCCTTCTTGATGGCCAAATAATACTCCATTGTGTGTATATACCATTTTTCTTGATCCATTCATCCATTTGTGGCCGACACCTGGGCTGATTCCACGTCTTGTCTATTGCAATTTGTGCTACAATCAACGTGGGCATGCAGGTATCTACAGTATTTCTTTAGAAATATACTAAAGAGTATAAACCTGGATCATATGGCCATTTTTCCCTTTTTTGAAAACACCATATCTATGTATTAATTATTGTAACTGTCCCACTAACCTGTTTTGAAACTGTCTCACTGCTATTTCTTTCTCAATAAAATTAATTAAAAAAAAAAGAAAACAGCACATTCCAAGTGTCTGTGTTAATTCATATGCCCACTAGCAGTGTAGAAGGGTCCCCCAACCCCATCTTCACCAGCATTTATTGTTTTTCGTGTTCCTGATCATAGCCATTCTGCCGGCGGGACCTCGGTCCTGATTTAAACATGTCCACAGAGTCTCGTGCTATTCTTATCCGGAGATGGAGGGAGACACGGGTGTGTCGTTGTTCTCTGAATCGGGCTGACCCACGTGAATCACTCCTGATCCACAGATGGCAGAGGTGCCGTTGTGTCACTTCCAAGGCTGGACAGAAGTTGACGGTGCGGTCTCACCTGGGTCCCTGCCATTGTTCTCTGCAGGAGCCAGCTGCTCTGTGACATGTCCAGTTCTCTGAGAACTCCCTGCTGGAGTGGCCACATCTGCAGCTATGTATTCTGCAGTGTGCCCTTGCCACTCCCCCATGAGAAGTCTGATTACCTTTTTCTTTGTTTTTTAAATTAATTAATTATTTATAATTAATTATTTGGTACAGGGTCTTGCTATGCAGCTTGGACTCATAGTGATCCTCCTGTCTCAGCCTCCTCAGTGCTCAGGTTACAGGCATGTGCCACCATACCTGATTTGGGGGCTGGCACGGTGCAACCGGGGTTCTGGGGCTGGCGAGGCATGCGGTGCTGGGGGTCAGACTCGGTCCTTGCGCTTGCTAGGCAGGCGCTTAGACTGCTGAGCAGTCTCCCTGGCCCTTCCCTTGTCCTTGGATCTGGGTAGCTGGTGTCTTGCTTCCTTCAACAGAGAAAGGCAGAAGTGACACCGTGTACCTTCCGACTGAGGAGCAGCTGGAGCTCTGAACTTCTGTGTGAGAAATCTGACATGGAGGCTGCCATGCCATGAGGAAGTCCCCATGGTGGCGTGGCCGGAGCAGACCTTTTGGGCATGTGGAGTAAAGACCAGCCGGGGCAAAGGCTTGGAAGCACAGTGTGTGCCCGGTGTGTGGAGGGGCCATGAGGGTCCAGCGCTGCAGGAGAAGAGGAAGCCACAGGGACCAGGGCAGCCGAGGGAAAGAGAGATGAGTGTGCATGTGAGCCCCGTGGCGGCAGAAGAGGCAGTGTGAGGAGTGGTTGAGTTTGAAGGCAAAGCTGAGAAAATGTGCTCAGGAATTGCTCATCAACTCTAACAAAAGAACCACGGTTGACCTCCAGTTCTGTGGCCTCACCCAACTCCCCGAGTGTTTCCTCTTTTCTGCTCTGTGGTGGAAAGCTTGAGAAAGCAGAAGGGCCTGCAGCAACCCCATGGCCGAGACAGATGAGAGGACAGCAGAGCTGTTGCGGAAAGTTGACCAAGGGCAAAAGTGGGAAGTGCCCCTCGGAAGACAGGGGCTTGGGGATCAGCACCACAGAGGCCCTGAGAAATGGGGCAGACGGGCGCGCTCTGAGAGGGGAGGCTCAGCTGTGCGCTGAGTGGGCTTGTCAGCGTCGCAGCCAACCGGGCCTGTCGTGGTCGACTGCTCACTAGCCAGAGAGCTCCCACAATGGACTGGAAATTGAAATGTGATGAACACGCTCATTCCAGAGATTTCTGCCCTAGTCACGCTTGCCTTTAAACCTCAAATGTCCCCCCAGAGTCTCATGTGTTCGGACCAATTGCTTTGGGATCTCAGGTGAAAGACTCAGGTACTGGTATTTTTTCCCAGTTTCCCACTTGACCTGACACACAGTTTGGGATGTTGCAGTGTGACCTCTCTGGTCCCTGACGTCCCCCTTGGCCAAAGTGGCAGACACAGCAACCTTCCCGGATGCCTGTGGCCTGGTACACAGCGAGCTCCATGGAACTCGACTTCCAGTGTCCTGTGGGTGTCCTCAGGCTGGTGGGGGTGGACACTGGAACCCCGTGGGAGTTTGGAGGTGCACTGGGCTTTCCCTCCCCCTACCGAAACGTGTGCCCTGTGTTAGCATGCCAGGGATCTGCCTGAACAAAGCCCCAACACTGCCTGTACATTTACTTACATCTCAGAGTTCTGGAAAGTGGGATTCGGAGATCGGGGTGCTGGCAGGGCGTTTTCTCCCAAGCCTCTGAGTCTCTCCTGTGTCTCATGGTTGCCTGGCAGTCTGGTGTGTGGCGGCAGAGGCAATGCCAACCAGTCCTCCTGTGGGCTGCTCCTCATATCTGTGTCCTGGCCCCAACTTTGATAAGGACACCAGTCAAATTGGAGTAGAGGCCCTGTGTGGTGGTGCGCGTCTGTAATCCCAGCACTCTGGAGGCTGAGGCAAGAGGATCACTAGGGGTTCGAAGCCCACCTGGGCTACATAGTGGTCTCAAAGCCAGCCTGAACTACATAATGAGACCCTGTCTCAAAAGCCAAAACCAAAACAACAACAGCAACAACAAAAAAGCAAATTAGAGTACGGGACTGTCCTATTTCTATGGTCTCATGTTAAAGACATCTGCAGTGACCTTATTTCCAAATAAGGTCATTTTCAGAGAAACTGGGGCTAGGACTTGAGCCTTCCCTGTAACCACGTGTGGTACTCGAGGCTGGTTTTCTGGAGTGGCTGAAGTCGAGGTGGTGCCTCTGTTCTTCTGGCTGCTCTTCTCTTTGTGGAGGGGTCCCTGGGATTTGAGGAGGTGCGTTGCAGCCCTGAGACCTGGGGTGACCCTTAGTGGAGAGTGGGGCTCTGTGCCCTAACTCCTGAACATGTAGGTACGAGAGCCTCTTGTCCTCTTTCAAAATTCACCCCAACCTCCAAAACATTCCCCACCAGGTTTGCACGATGCTCAAATTCCCAGCAGGAATTAGTATCATTCCTTGTCATCATAGGGACATCTCTGAAAGGTCTTTATTTAGGGCAAAAACATTCCTTGAGCTGGGAGACAGAAGACTTGAGTGTCAGTCCACAGAGAGGTGGGGACCGTCACAAGGCCTGCAAGACCCCCTCGGCCTCTGGGCCAGTTTCACCTAAGGCCTACATGCACCCTGAGGCCTGCCTGAGCCAAGTGGGCTGGATTCCCCCTTCACTTTCCAGCTGCAGGTGCTAACCCAGGCCCTCCGGAAACAGAGAGCTTTCAGGGTCCATCATGGTGTTGGGGAGAACCAGGGAGACACAGCCAGCCTGGGCTAGGGACTGAGTGTCTGGTGCCCAATCACAGAGGCCTAAACTGAGCCAACTAGCCAGAAGGAAGCGAGAGCAGGCTGGCCGTTTCCTGTGCGTAGAATGCAGACAGCTCCCTGTTTTTATTCATGGGGACAGAGCGGCTTACAACCCGAGGGGGCATCGTCATGCTCAACCCAGGATGGCGGGAGTCTTGATAGCTTTCTTTAAAAATTAAGTTTATTGGCATATTTTAGATATACATGGTGATCACATTCATCCCAAGGAATTTGTGAGTCTATGGTTTTACAAATGAGGAAACTGAGGCACTAAGCGGTCGGGGTCACAGTGGCCTGGGAAACAGCTTAGATTTGGGAGTTAGGTCTGGGCTCGAATGCCGTGTGCCTTCTCCAACTGTTCACTGGTGGATCTCCCAGAATCCCTGCATTTGCAGTGCTCTCTGCCCCATCGCAGGCTGGTTTCCTAAACGAAAGCTGTCAGCTCCACGAAGCTCAAGGACAAGCGACTGGGCCAGGTTTGGGGCTCTGGACCTGGAGGAGAGGCTCAGGACTCCATGAGGCAGGCACTTGGAGCTCACCAGAAGACGTGCTGTGGGCTGGTGTGAAAGAAGAAGGCCAAAGTGGAAGAAGGCCCATCGTGCTCTGCTGTGCACTACGCAGGTAGCTGGAACCACTGCAGACACAGGAAGGTTATGGAAACGGTGTACCCCCCCCCCCCCCAGGGACTTGCACTCAGCCGCCTTAGGCTTGGCCACAGGTTCTGCTCCTCTGGTCTTTCTGAGGGAGTGTGGAGGGGAGAGGCGAGGATCTTCGTGTTCCAGGAGTGGTGAGTGGTCGGCAGCCTTGGGCCCAGGGGCCTGGTGGGAGGGACAGCTCGTGAGGCTGAGGTCTGGAGGGGGGCAGGGTTTCAGCAGGTGGAGGGACGGGAGGCTGGGCCAGTGGAGGGCTGTGGCCAGGGTCCCTCCTCTTCTGGGTTCCTTCTGTCCCACTTGCAGCTGTTTTTGTGCCTCTTTCCCCGGATACCTGAGAAGCGAAATTAGCAGAAGACTCCTGATTCAAGACTGGGCTGGGAGCTTGCGAGAGGGATGCCGGAGCATCATTGTAATATCCCCAGACAGCCAGGATGGCTTCTAATAAAAGGTGCCCAGGGACACGTGCTGAAGACATTCTTAGGAAGCTTCTGGGGGTGCAAAGGTTAGGACAGGATCGGGACAGGGCGGCGTGAGCCACTCGAAGGGCGCTGTGGGTGATGGCCAACACCAAGCCGCCTGGCACCAAGGATGTGTGCGCTGGCCTCCTTTGCCCTCTGCTGTTGGGGGTACCTGGCCTCTAAATAAAAGCAGAATAAGTATTTAGCGATCAGGTTTTGGGGGTGCTTGCAGGCCAACTTGCTGAGGAGGGCCTCTGGGCTTGGCTCCGGCCTCATAAACAAGCTCAGTCTCCTCCTTCTGCAGTGTTGCACGTTGCTGAGGGAGGGTGGGCAGGCCCGTGGATCTTATCCTGTCCCTGCGGTGCTACCTGGACCTTCCAGCAGGTGCCACTGGCTGTCATACTGAGATGGAGCCCAGCTCTTCCCCACACAGTGCCCCACCCATGACAAGTCAGCGGGTGGGGCTCAGCTGGGGCTGAAGGGGACACTGCGTTCCAAGCTCTCTGGGCCCCTGCTGAGGGCGGTCTGAGAAGCTGCTCCATTCAGTGAGTGAATGTTCGTGACTTCGGCGTGTAAGTCCTGCTTGAGGGCCGGTGAAGGATCTGGAGCCTCCATGTTTGTGCGAGGGCAGCCTCGGGTTTGTCGCAGGACAGGGGTGCAAGTCAGAATCGTGGTGAGAGGTGGTCAGTCCCTCGGCCCTGAGCGAGTCAGGCTTATGGGCCCAGGCCTTCATGGCATGGAACAGTTTAGAGGGCAGGCCGTGTCTGCACCCTCGTGTGAAGCTGTGGGACTGTGGAAGAGGAAGCCGGTGGGCCACAGCCAGGAGGCGAGGGAGGGCCGCGCCATGGGCACTGGGCACTCAGCAACGTGTGCGGAGGGTGCAGACAGGCAGGAAAGCGATGGAAGCAACCTGGGCCAAGGAGGTGCAGGGTGCCCTGTGGCTTGGACCCTCACGGAGCACAGGGCCACAGCTATCCCCCTCTGCCCTCTGAGATAGCACCCCAGGACTTAAGGCCAGGCTCCTTCCTGCCAAGTGTGAGACAGCACAAGGAGATAAGGCATGTGTGCGCGTGACTGTGGCACAGGACGGAGTGTGATAAACACTGTGGAGAGGGGCAAGCAGGGTGCCACAGCAACCCAGAGCACCCTTCCCACTTGTGGGATGGGGAAGCTTCCTGCAGGACCTGGCCTTTCAGCTGGAGCTGGGAGCCTGGCGAGAAGGACCGGAGCTCCAGGCCTAGGTGACCATGTAAGAAACGTGCAGAGGCAGGAGACGGGGAGAAGGGGCCTCTGGGGGCGGGGTCCAAAGGACCAGGGCTCCAAGCACAGCGAGTGGAAAGGTGGCTGGTGCCGAGGGAGGAGGCCAGGAAATGCTTGCTGAGGCCCCTGCACTTCATTTGGGAACTGGGGGCTGAGAAGCCCTTTGGAGATCCCTCACAGCCTGGTGTAGAGGTGAGGAGCAGCAGGAAGATGGGAGGAACTCAGGGGATTTTGGGGTTCAGCCTTCAGACAGGAGCTAGAGGTTTGAGGGAGGCCCCAGATAAGCAGTGTGGGTCATGGTATGGTGTGGGACTGAAAGAAGGGGTGCAGGCTCTGACAGAAGCATGGGGGTGGGGAAAGCTGGCCCCCTCACCCCTGTAGGAAGGGGATACTTTAGGAGAAAGTGGCCAGGTCGGCCCCCTCCACCCCGAAGGGATGAGACATTGCAGGAGACACCTTTCGGGCCTTCAGGGCTGCACACTTGGCACCTGGAGGGTAGGACTGCAGGTGGCCGCCTTCGCATCCTCCCGGTGGACTTAGCGCAGAAGGCAGCGCCTGTTGTGCTCGCGCTTGCAGTAGGCTCTTATGAGGTGGATCGCAAGGGCCAGTCTCCGTGCCGTGGGCACGAGCCTGGATGCAAAGCCAGCTTCAGTGCAGTTAGAGAGGTTTTGGGCTCCGGGCTCGCTGTGCTTCTGGGAGGCTGCAGCTGCTCTGCCTTTCTGGCCGCCTCCTCAGCAGACCCTGAGTCCCCTCTGAAGTGGGCAGATGAGTGGGGCAACTGCGCAGCCAGGGACAGGAGACTGTCCAGGAAGCCCCCTGCATTGTACCATGGTCACAGCCACCGAGCGCCCCCCACCCCCAAGGGCTTGAAAGAGGCCCCTTTGCTGGGAACACTGCGTGTTTTAGGAGCTGCAGGCTGAGCAGGGATGAGCGGTCTGCATCTGAGCGAAGGAAGGAGTGAAGAACATTGTTGCACACACGAACAACATACGTGCGACTCGATGCATGGTGGCATCAAGTGCCCAGTGAGGAGACCCTGTCCCTTGGAGGGCACCGGGACCCACAGGTCCTCGTGCTTCTTCCCCCACCCCTGCAGCGATCGGCGGCATCTTGCGGCAGTGTTCCTTCCATCCACGTCTCCTCATCTCCCAGGCGCCCTGTCCACCTGCACAGGCACCACGCCTCCCCTCAGTAGAAGGAGGGACCCTCGTAGGCGAAGGCGCCCGGGGACCTGGGCATCGGGGGTGGACTGGGGGCCTGCAGGTGGCACGGCCGTACCTGCTGGAGAAGACTTTTGAGGTGTTTGCGGAATTTGACCCCCACGAAGACATAGAGCACCGGGTTGAAGCAGCATTGCGAGAAGGCCAGGTGTCGGCACAGCAGCAGGGCGAAGTGCAGCTGCTGGCTGGTCTCGCAGCTCTGGATGACCCCAACTTTCTCCAGAGTCTGCAGGAACAGAATGAGGTTGTAGGGGGCCCAGCTGAGGAAATAGGCCACCACGATAGTAAAGATGAGCCGGATCGTCCGGTGCCGCTGCTTGGACCTAGAGCGGAACAGGGTCCTGAGGATTTGCACGTAGCAGAAGAGGATGGTCGCCATGGACAGCAGGAAGAAGATGTTGTGCTGGTAGACCGAGGCCAGCAGGCCCCGCGTTTCTGCGTATGTGCACTGAGAGTTGACTACCTTGTGGAAGACGGCATCGGGGATGGAGGACAGGGCGCTGGCCACCCACACGGCCGTGGTCACCAGCGCGCGGCAGCGGAGGGTGTGGACGCGCAGTGTCGACAGGGGGCTCACCACCGACAGGTAGCGGTGGACTGTCATGATGGTGAGGAAGAAGATGCTGCTGTAGAGGCTGACGGAGAAGGTCATGCTGAGCACCTTACACAGGAGCTCGCCCAGCGCCCACCCCCAGTGGTACTCGGACACCCACACTGGCAGCAGGCAGGAGAACACCAGGTCTGAGAGGCACAGGTTGAGGATGAAGAGGTTGGTGAGGGACTCGAGGCTCTCGTACTTCACCAGCACCCACAGCACCAGGCTGTTGCCCACGAGGCTGAGCAGCAGCACCAGCGGGTACAGGATGGTGATGGTGAAGGTGGCGAGCGTGAGGGCCTGGTTCTCACACAGGAAGCTCTGGGGGTCATAATCAAAATTGGTAGTGGGCTCTGGGGTGCCCTGGGACTCCATCTAGACCGGACGGCAGGGACACCGCATGCGCCTGCAATGACAGATATGTGGAGGTAAGAGCCACATGTGTGGTGGCACTTGAGATCACCAGGACCCATGTCACTGAACAGGAAGGTCAGCTAGGAATGAGGCACACATCTGTGACCCCAGTGCGCTGGGAGGCTAAGGCGGGGAGAGGCAGGTTAGAGCCCAGCCTGGGCAACTTAGTAAGACCCTGTGTCAAAATAAAAAAATACAAAGGGGCTGGGGGTGTGGCTCAGCGTGGATACCCTGATTTCAATCCCCAGTATGGGGGGTGGGCATTGGTGAATTTTAAAATAATCTTTCTTTTCTTTTTTTCTTTCTGTACCTGGAATATTAAATCCAGGGACTTCACACTGAGCTATGTTCCCAGCCCCTCCCCACTTCTTAAATTTTCAGACAGTCTTGCTAAATCACGAAGTTGCTCAGTTGAGCTTAGACTTGTGATCCTCCTGCCTCAGCTGCCAAGCGGTGCATTGACTTCTGCTCTGTAACAAGCCCTCTTTCTTGTTGCAGACAGCCTGGAGGAGCCTTGGGCTAGCTTCATTTACCAGTCCATGTCAGAGAAAGGGCGGCTAGGGGCAAGTTTGGGGCCTGTTCCTGGTCTCTACAGAGAGTCAGTTAACCCAGAAGAGCCTTAGTTCCTCGCCTGCAAGTGGCTGATAATGTCAGGGTCCTTCAGCCTGGGAAAGTGACAGGGAAGACCCAGACAGAGTGAAAGCATCGTAAGGCCCCAGTGAATGCTGGGATTCAGGGAGACTTCACTGTTGCTAAGGTGGGGATTCGCTCTCATAGCAGGCCTCTGCATCTAGGGGGTTTAGTTTACAGCACGCCCCCCAGACATCAGCAGTGACCACGTCCTGGTTCCTGTAGGAGGGTGGAGGAGAGGGGACCGGGTGGCTCCACTGAACCCCAATCACCCATCTTCTGCTAGCAAGGGCTACAGATGGAGCTCAGGGCAAAGTCCTTGGGATCGGACCTGGTCACATTGCCTGCTCCATGCCTGGTACCGTGTCAACTCTTGGCAGTGACCTGCTCTGGGCAGAGGCGTATGTGCCGAGTCACTCAGTGTGTATGATAATGGTAGCCCAATGGCTCCACTTTGGGAATGGCTGCTCTGCTCTTAGGCAACCAAGTGGGCTTTGTGTTTGGAGAGACAAATATGAGCTCTAAGACCTGGGATAAAAACTAGCCAATGACACCAGTTCTGGGGGTGGCAGTGGGGGCTGAGGAGCTCCCATCAGCAGGGCATGGCCACCAGCTGTATGGCTCTGGGTTGGGGCAGGGTCTGAGAGGTGAGAACTCGGAATTCATCTTTTCCTGTCTAGAAGCTGATGGCCAGTTTGGGGCAATTAGAGAAAGTACTGGAAAGCAAAAGGGAGCCACGGGAGGGAAGCGATAGAGAGCAAGAGCCCCAAGCGAGATCAGATTAGGGGCCCATTCGGGCACCTGTGACACTGAGAGCTGCTCCCTTCAGTGAGATAGCTTAGAAGCTGGCCTGACAGGTTCATACCTGCTCCTTCTGCTTCTCCCCCTTGCCCTCCCCCTCCCCTTCTCCTCCTCCTCCTCCAGCAGCAGCAGCTCAGCCTTTTCCAGAGGAGAGAACAGAAGCCAGAGTCTCTACAATGCAACGACCCTAGGGTACAACCCACTATCACTCAGCATATGAGGAGCAGAAGCCCCAAAAAGACAACTGAGAAACTAATCTAGATGAGTCATGCACTGGAATTTCAAATAAAGATTAAAGCTATTATAACCTGTTATAACTGTGCCCAAGAAGACAAGGAAAGGTAGCCTGGTGTGGCTGTGCACATCTATACGTATGAGCACTCTGGCGGGCTGAGGCAGGAGCAGCGTACACCGAAGGCCAACATGGGCAGTGCAGTGACTTAGTGAGACCTCATCTCAAAATCAAAGATGAAAAGAGGACTGGGGATGTCACTCAGTGCAAAGGCTTTGAGATCAGTCCATGGTAACACACACACACACACACACACACACACACACACACACACACGAAAAGAGAATAGCACAACATATATTCATAATGAATGGAATGATGAGAAATCTCAGTAAAGATAAACAAGGTCACGTGCAGGACACCAAAGCCCTTAGAAATCAATGCAAAGCACACCGATGCCACACCCGTGCCTCTCCAAGTTGCATTCTGGGGTGTGGTTCCCCTCTGCCCACCACCTCCTCCTTTTCCCAACTCCATAGCCTAAGCACCCCCGAGGGGATTTAGCTTTCTGGGCCATGGCATAATTTGGACCGAGAAACATAGCTCTAAATTGAACTACCACCAGCAGTAAGACTTTACCAAAAGGAGTATAGTCCAATAAAACCCTCTACTTCCTGTAGCAGAAAGAAAAGAACATTCTAAACGTTGGCTGTATTCCAAGTATGGTCCACAGTCTTCTATTCTTTGAGAAAGAATGCAGATTCTTTGGGAAGCCCTGGACAAAGCCACACTTAGAGGTAGGCTCAGAGATCTGCCACTTTCTAGCCGGCCTGATGGTTCTGACACCCACCGCATCACAAAAGCCCCAGCAGAGGACATTAAAATGAGAGTTTGAAAACATGTTTAGAATGTCTGTAAAGGAACTCACCTGGATGTGCGCCACTTCACGCGGGCCCTGCAGCTCTGTCCACAGGACAGCTTCACTTCTTCCTTTCTAGTCCACGTAATCCCCGCCTCCCCACACCCTGGCAGAACCACCAGGATAATATCAGATGCAAATAGTGTCAGTGGACAATCCTGTCTGTTTCTCATTTGAGGTCAAGGTTACTTTCTATTCCTAATTTGCTAATTTTGTTTTAAAACAAGAGAAGTATATTGAGTTTTTGTTAAATACATATATATATATAATCCCTGGGGTCTTTACTGTATGGAGGTACCACAGGCTTTTTATATTCCTCTTTCTACTGCAGAACATCTTGGTAGCTAATATTCCTCAGCAGTTATGAAAGAGTCTTTACATACCATGGATATGCACAGAAACGCACAGCAATGTGTGTGAAAGAGGATTTCACACACTATGCCTACTTGCATGAAATTTTTGTTTGGACCTAAGTTTTGAGCTTAACTGAGAAGAAAACTTGGAGTATGATTGGTGGGTTACATGACAAATCTGTGTTTGGCTGTGTAGGAAACTTGCATGCTGTCTTCCCGGGCCACCGGACGGTTCGCATGGTCACCACTGATACATGCACGTACCCATGTATGTTCCACGCTCATGTGGTCACCAGAGCTGGGCACTGCTAGCCCTGCTAAACATGGCCCTTATAGTACGTGCGCACAGCTGTGTCACGGCTGTCATTTGCAGCTGTATAATGACATGTGAGGTTGAGAATCTTGGTATGATTTTCACCATCTGTGTACCATCTATGGTAAGGTATCTGTTCAGAATTTTGCCTATTTTAAAATTTGTTTCTTCCCTTTGTTCCTTGTAGGAGGGTTTATTATATGTTTCCAACAAAAGTCCTTCATCAGAGATGTTTTTACAAGTATTTTCTTCTAGTATGTTATGTACCTTTTGTTTTCAATTTTAGTGAACTCCAACTTGCTACTTTTAAATTTTATAGTATGGGTCTAAAGACATTCAGAAAATCCATCTTTTGTTTCCTATGTGGTCTACTAGAAGTTTTGTACTTTTGTGTCTAAATTTAAGGCCCATATTGAATTAGTTTTTGTGAAAGATGTAAGACCTGTATCTGAATTCTTTTTGTGTGTGAATACGCGTGCTCGCTTCGGCAGCACATATGCTACAATTGTGTGTGAATACACAGTTGTTCTGGCACCATTGCTTCAAAAGGTTGCCCTTTACCTGCTCGTTTGTTTCTAGCCCTTTATCAAGAATCCATTTGGTTTATTAGCATGGACCTACTGTGGGGTTCCCTGTAGTTTCTGCATTTGCCAGTCAATTTTTCTTTGTCAGTATGACCATATCTTAATTACTCTAACTCTGCATTAAGTCTTAAACTGTGGTAATCCAAGGATCTTGACTTTGGTCTTCTTATTTAATTTTATG
>NW_004524702.1:4096938-4104329 GCF_000260255.1 Octodon degus
CTTGTAATGTTATATGATTTGGTAATAGGGTGAGGCTGGCCTTGTAGGGTGAGTTCGTAAGTGTTCTTTCTACTTTCCTTTACTGGAAAAGTTTGCAGAGACTTTCCATCTTCTCTCTCTTAGATTTACTTGTGAAGCCACTGGAGTGGGTCTTGCCTGTGAGACCATATTTTTGGGAAAATGATTATGATTCAATTTTAAAATTAGATATAGGGTATTCAAGTCACATATTTATGCTTGGGTAGGTTTTGGTAGTTCATATTTTTCAAGAAGTTGCTCCGTTTAATCTAAGTTATGAAATTGGTGGGCACAGAGTTGATTGTAATATTTGCTGGTGATCCTTCTAAGCCCTGAGGTCAGTAGTGATAACCCTCTTTCATTTGTAATATTAGTGATTTGAGCCTGATTTTTCCTTGTTAGCCTTGCTAGAGGTTTATCAGTTTCATTAATATTGTTCAGAAAAAAGGTTTTAGTTTTATGTATTTATCCTTTGATCACTTTATTTCATTGACAACTATAGAGTGAGAAAATACGTGCAGTGTATATACGTGAGAAGGAATCAATACCCAGAAATAATAAAAACTCTGTAAGTCAACAGCAATCAAACAGACAACCCAATTAAAAATGGGCAAAGAAAAAAAAATTAAAAATTAAAAATTTAAAAATGAAAAATTAAAAAATGAAAAATATTAAAAGGGACTCACGTAGACTTTTCTCTAAAGACATAAAATGGCTAATGAGAGCATGGATGTGTTCTCAGCGTGGCACTGGGTAATGGGAGCGGGACACACAGCAAGGTGTCGCTTTATGCACCCACTTGGACAGTTACTGCAACAAAAGAAATATATTTATATATATTTTTGTGGTGCTGGGGATTGAACTTAGGATCTTGCACTTGCCAGGCAAGTGCTCATTCTACTGAGCTATCTCCCCTGCCCCCCCCCCCAATATTGAGTGCCGTGTGTCGCAGGGGAGCACTGTCACGAGCACGGCCATTCGCGGGCTTTCTTCCCAGCGTGGATGCCTGTTACTTCTTTCTCTTGCCTCGTGGTCTTGGCTTGAGCTCCCGGGGCTGTGTTGGGCACAGGTCGACTGAGTCAGCGTTCTTGTCCTCCTGAACATAGGAGGGAAGTTTCCAGTCCTTTATCACTGAATATGATGTTAGCGGGTGGTTTTTCATATGCAGTCCTTAGCATGTTGAGGAACTTCCCTTCCCTTCCCAGTCTTTTGAAAAACAGTAAGTGACATTTAATTTCTTCAGCTTTATTCTCTGCGTCATTTGAAATAGTCTTATAGGTGTTTTTTCTGCAGGTAAGCTAATCCAGCTTTTTAGGTGGTGGGTTGTCTATAACTTCACATTTTCATTTGATCTAAGGAAAGAAATTGATTTTTAATTTGTGCAATCTCTCTGTCTCTGCCTCTCTGTCTCTGTCCATCTGTCTGTCTCTCTGCAGCATTGAGGATTGAATCCACAGGGTCTTCACTGAGTGTACCCTTCTTCCCAAGGGCTTAAAAATACCTTTGTTCTTTATTCTGAGACATGATCTCCCTAAGACAGTAAGTCGTTCAGGATGGGCTTGAACTTGTGATCCTCCTGCCTCAGCCTCACAGAGTGCTGGGGTTGCAGGTGTGTGCCACCGTGCCCAGCGTGTTCAGCTTTTTTCTTACTGTGAGGATGGGAGTGATGACTTCCAACGTATTTACATATTGGGGCTAAAATTGGGGTGCTTCCAGTTTTAGCAATTTAGTTTACTCTATCTCTCCAGAGGTTTTCGACATCTGTGCCAAATTTTATATTTTTTATATATTCAAGCACACACCACTGGATAGTCTTTATTGTAAAAATAGGCTTCTTTGGCGCACAGAGATCTGTCCTGTGTCTTTTTATTTACACCAAATGGCGCAGGCCATCTCATTCTTTTCAGGAGCTGAAAAGTATTGCCCTGAGTTGTGTGTCGTGCTCGGCCCATCTCTCTGCTGAGAAATGTTCAGGCTGCTTCCGATTCTTAAACCGACCACAGGTGTCTCCAGCATGCTGGAGCTGGTATTTCTGTGGGGTGACTTCTAGAAGTGGGAGACGAGCGGGTCATAGGATATGTTTTGTAGATATAGCCAGATTGTCCCCCGAAATTGTTATGCTTAGTTACACTTCCCCAACTGGGTACCGCAGTTCCCATTTCCATATACATGTTCAAAATCAGATATTATTAACATTTAAATTCCTGATCAACCTGAAGGGAAACTGGGAGTATCGTAGTGTTTGAATTAAAATTTTGTTATTTTGAGATTGGCATCTTCCCTACAGATTTGTTGACTCTCTCTCTCTCTCTCTCTCTCTCTCTCTCTCTCTCTCTGAAGTGTTCAGTGACTGTTCATTCCTTAAATTTGAGGATATGGCCTGAAACTAAAGTTTTTATAATTCCTCATATTTGGTTTCAATATGAAAAATATTCATATTTTTGCCTTAAACAGAAAGCTTTAGAGGTCTGTGTAGGCTGGACAAAGGCGTGACTGAGTTCTAGCCTTCAGCAGGCTTGGTGTTTGGCGGAAGCAGCTCAGTCCTGCGAGATCATGGCATTGACAGGGCCCTGCGATCACACCTGAGGTCTGAGCCCTTCTGGGAGGAAGTGAGACCCTGGGTGGAGAGGAGGCCTTGAAGATTTTGGCACTAGCATGACATGGGGCCCTTGGTCAGAGTTAATTGGCCTTGGGGACTAGATCAGCTGGTACTGGAGATACTGGACCTCTAGCGCCTCGTGGTCTGAGGGGGTCAACAGACTCTAGCAAGATGCTTGGTTGAGTGTCAGCGCCACACCTGATGGGATCAAGCGTGGACTTACTGTCACCTCAAACATCTCATGATTTTGGGAGTCCCTGGGAATGCCATGCTGGCCTGGCTGTGCAGTGACTCCCTGCAGAGTGGCGAGGGACCTTGGGGGCTCTGGGGCCAGGTCTGGCAGGGAAAGTTTGACAGGGAGGATTCCCACTGCCTGCTCATGCCCACATGTGAGATCTTTCAGGCATCTCAGTCGTCTACGGGAGTCCAGGAGGGGAGGCCAAGGTCCTGATGTGAGTGCGTGTGTGTTCAGACCATCGTAATCTGGGCTTCCAGGTTAGCGTGACTTCATTGGCAATGTTTAGCCAGACAGTTTAAGGGCCTTCTCGCTATGCCAGAGTCTGGGCCAGAGTCAGAGCTGGAAGGAAATGTTAAGTGGCTCTAGCTCCAAGACTCATGAAACGATGTGGCTCTGAGAAGGTCACTGTATGTCACCAGCGCCTCCGAGTGCTTTTTGGAATTTAATCTTCTTCTTCTTCTTCTTCTTCTTCTTCTTCTTCTTCTTCTTCTTCTTCTTCTTCTTCTTCTTCTTCTTCTTCTTCTTCTATAGACAATAAAGTTATGAGGTGCATAAGAAATCAATCATCAAAATCAATGACCCAAATTGAAAGAATAGGAATTTGCTGCTCCACACTGAAAATACTTACGTAAGTCAATGGACTGTTTACAGGAAGGTGAGGCTAGCAGATAAATGTGGGTGGGGACTTGGAAAATCCCTGCGGGTCCTTCACTGTGAAGCTGATCAATGGGGGCTAGATTTGGGGTTCAGATGAGAGGCAAAGTATCTGCACTGTTTTGTGCTATGAGCCGCAAAATTAAGACTGACTACCCCTGCAAAGGTTGTGTGATTCCGATGAACCATATTTCATAGACCACGCCAGCGGGGGCGGCATCCTGAGTGTAGACGTTGAGGAAGTGGCAAAGCGCCCCTTAAACGCGGAGGAGGCAAAGCACCGGCAGCCGCCGCCTCTGGAGGCCGAGGAAGCCGAGGCGAGAGGAAGGGCGCAGCGCACGGCCCACACCAGGTCCTCGGGGCAAGTGCTTCACAGACCAGCACGCTGTCATCTGGGAGAGCAGGACCCTCAAGAGCGGATTAGATAGCAAGATTATGTCACGCTGAATTGACTGCTGCTTATAATGGCTTCAATAAAACCTCCAAGGACGCCTCAGTGGCTACCTGAGACAATGTTCCTGTCCGTAGGAAGCGCACACTGAAACATTTAGGGCTAAAAGCTGGCCGAGGGCCAGGTCTGCCCGGCCACAGGCCCTACTGCCTTCTTGCCCCCAGTCTGCACTTGCATCTCCTAAAGAATTCTCGGAGACCGAGTTTAGCCGGGCAGAGGAAACCTTGTGTCCGGGTTGCAGATGATTCTGCACTCTGGGGCACCCCCCCCCCCCAAGTGCCTGCAGTGGGGTTGTAGCTCCTTCCTGGACTTTGCAGGAGGCCGGTGGCCAGGATGGTTGCCCAGGCGACACAACTCTGACCTTTGTGCCTGGCTGTTCATGAGCCTTGGGAGAGAAATGGGCTCCCGAGCTCTCAGCCATGCTATTTATAGGCAGCCTGGGTCCAGTCCCAGGGATCTGTTTGTGCACACTGAGTTTGCTGGTGGATTTCTGCAAGGAACTCTCAGTTCCCGATTCCCGGCATCAGGAACAAGGCACTAAGACTTTCACTGTTACTTCTATATACCAAGCAGCTCACACGGGCCATTTCCCACTTCCAGCAAAAAGAGGAAAAGAAGCTTGGTTGCTTTTCACTTTTACTTCTCCGATGTCTGAATACACATGACTAATTTCTCCACCACCGTTGATTTGTTTTTCTTTTATTGAGCATGTGTACATGGTTGTGTTCCCGTTGCGAGGGACAAATACCTGACACCCACCGTGTTGAGGGGGCAATGATTTATTTGGCTCACAGTTTGAGAGGAATCAGTCCACTGTGCACTGGTGCCAGAGCAGACGCAGCATAGCAGAAGAGCCGCGTAGGCGGGTGCTGCGCACCCCTCGGCAGCCAGAACACTGATTTGTCTTTCCCAGCCCAGCGGGGAGG
The DNA here is from genome assembly GCF_000260255.1 of Octodon degus. Classification (NCBI taxonomy): domain Eukaryota; kingdom Metazoa; phylum Chordata; class Mammalia; order Rodentia; family Octodontidae; genus Octodon; species Octodon degus. Next base: position 4,101,825 of record NW_004524702.1, read on the forward strand.
ACCTGGGATACTCAGGCTTTCCCCGATTCCACCCCTCTTGAGTTCCTGCTGGGGTCGTCCACTGGTGCTAGTCAGGAGGCGAAGGAGGCCAGGGAGTGTGTTGAGGAAGCCCAGGTGGGGCAGCCCTCAGAGGCCTGAGGCAGGGTGGGGATGGTGAGGGTGGCCCTAAAGTGACAAAACGCGACACCCGATTCAGACCGTTGGATGATGTGTCCCTGTGCCGCCTGCCAGTCTCACTGCATTCCCACTGCCCCTTGCCCTGGGCACTCTGCCTCCCCCTGCCATCATCCCTACGCCTGCACCCCCACTGCTCATCCATGGTGCGGACGCCCCCTCCTGAGCAGATCGGGCTTTCTGCGGACTGTGCTCTTCTGCGCTGTGCCACTTCTCAAAGCATTCATCTCTTTATGGCAAAATCTGTATGCAGTGATGACTTAACAACCACAGAGCCAGCAGCCAGCGTTTGTCACATGCTTACCATGGGCCAGGCACAGGGTGATGGCGTTAGGCCAGTGATGGCGAACCTGTAGCAGCTTTCAGTGGTACAAGCAGCCCGCTGTGGCACACACGCTGTAAGCTCACCACCACTGTATTAGACTACCCAGACTACCATCTCCACAGAGACAGGAACCACCACTCTGACGTGTGCTTTGTTCCATCTCTAGAGTTGAGGATAGTGGTGGGCACATACCAGGAACTCGGCACACTCACGGGGAGCCATCCACGTGTTCCCTCACTCTCTTTACTCTCTTTCCTGTGGGAGATTAAATTTGGCGGCCACTTTTTACTGCTGCTCCTGTGGATCTGGAAGCCTGAGTCCACTGTCTCAGAAACCAGTTCGCAGTAACTCTTCTGACTTGTAGAACACAGTGAGGGGGACATTCTGAGACTTCTAGGTTCTAAGAAGTCAGAGTTCCTTGGAATGTTGCCTCTCAGTACTCCAAGCCACTGTGAGCAGGTCCACACCATGAGGCCACCAGGCCCCCCACGGAGCCCAGTGTCAGCCTTCCCCACTAAGGGCCAGACACGGGTCCAGCCTGCCCACCAGATCACAGCGCCGCAGAAGTTCCGATGATGCCGTGCAGAGCAGTGTTTCCCAGACGAGGCTGCCCCTGTTCCTGAGTCACACCATCCTGTGGTGTCATCAAGTGGGGTTTCCTTTTCAAGCTGCTTCAGGCTGGGCACTCTGGTGCACAGCAATGGAGAAGACAGGTGGCACCGGGGAGGGGAAAGCCCCAGCCTGTGTCGCTGCCCCCCTCCGTCCCCTCTGCTCCCAAGGGCGCCTCCAGTGTCTTCCCTTTGATGTGGCTGTGAGTGAGATGCCTCCTTTCCTTCTGCTCCCATCTGTAGCCCTGTGAGGAAGCCCTCACCCTGCCCACAGCTGAGCCCGATGGCTGGGTTGTCACAGGCCGTTCTGGGCTGCCTGCCAGTGCTCCATGGACCCCCTGCACTGTCTTCTGGGCAGAGGCCTGTTCCTTTGAAGTTGCTCTTACCCCTGAGCTAGGTCTAGGTCTGAGTAGTGGCACTTGCCCTGCACCCTGGGGATGCTGGTGGCCGCCCAGGCCCGTCCCAACCCCACTCTGGCCTTGCTGACTAGGTGAGACTCAGCTGCAGCCACCGGGCCTGTGGGAGGTGCTTGGGGTGGGTCCCTGATCACAAGACAGGGTTCCAAATGCGAGTCAGCCCTGGAGCTTCTTGGTGGTGTCTGCTGGCACCGAGATGAAGCAGCTGGAGGAGTCCGAGGAGCACGTTGGCATGATCAAATGTTTATAGTTTAAAAATTTGTCATGGTTAAAGACAGTGCTGGGAATTCCCTCCAAATCCTCCCTGTCCTTGAACACACTCATCCCACTACCTGCAGCTGCTCTGGTGTCCTCTGTCCTAAGGGCCTTTATGAGTTCTGATCAAAAGTACAGTGACTGCTGCTGCTGAGTGCCACCCAACAGAAAGGCAGCTAGTGACGGCACCACGCTGGGTCCTTGTCCACCTCCTTTACCGGGTTTCCATCCATGTGACTGCCGGCTCTTCCCAAGTCAACATGACCACGAAGGGAAACGTGTTGAGTCAGCTCAGGACACTGAGGCAGCCAGGACAGCATAGCTAAAGACACTCAGGAGAGAGGGTCCCAAGCTGCTGCAGAAAGCTGCAAGAGTGATAAGATGGGTGTGTGCAGAGCAAGGGGAAGATTTCCAGGGGATGCATGGCTCATGGCCATTTTTACTGTAATGTTTAAAAAAAAATTAAGCATGCACCACAACATGCACATTCACCCCCTCTCCTCACATGACTGTGGTGGGTGACAGAGGAGAAGACAGGACTCCCAGCAGGCGCAGAGTGTGGAGGGAGGCCAGTGTCATGATGCAGGCTTGAGATTGGAATTCTGGTCTCAGAATTGGGTGCCCTTGGCTTTTATGGGGGCATAAAAGTTGCTTCCTGCTCTTGGGTGCTGAGGTGTGATGATAAAGTTTGGGATTACGCTGCTGTGCACAGCTTGCTTGCTTGCTT
>NW_004524702.1:4105519-4117977 GCF_000260255.1 Octodon degus
AAAGAAAGGAAGCAAGGAAGGAAAGAAGGAAGGAAGGAAGAAAAGACAAATTAGAACTGAAACAAGGGATCCTACTACAGAACCTGTGGAAATCAAAGGGCAATAATTAAATGCCGTGAGAAGTTCTACACACAGATTTGACAACTTAGACAAGATGGATAAATTTATCAAAAGCACAACTTGCTCAATATGACAGATCATTTGAATAGCTTTATAGCTATGAATGAATTCATAATTAAAACCTCCCAAGAAAGGAATTCCTAGAACCAGAAAGCGTTTTAGAAAATTTAATCGAATGTTTAAAGAAGAATCAACACCAACTTTTACACTCTCTTGGCAAATAGAAAACTTCCTAAATTATTTTATGAGATTAGCACTATCTGATAGAAAACACAGACGGAGCAAAAAGTACAAAAAGTAGATCCATGTGACGACATCGAGAATACTTCCAAAATGTAAATGAAAAACTCTGAACAACAAATAATACGGCTTCTAGTCCAAAGCACAAGGCTGGTTCAGTACTTGAGGTCAATTAAATGTCTAAAGAAGAAAACAACCGTATGACCACGTCACTTGGTAGAGAAAAAACACTTGACACAACATCTATTCATGGTAATTCATGATAAAACTCTTACAAAAAATAGGATATAGAGGAGTGTCTTCAACTTGATGGAGTATCTACAAAAATAAATAAATAAATAAGCAAAACCAAAAGAACTCCCCAGCTAACGTGTCACAAATCCCCCAAGACTGAACATTTCCAGGTAGGCATGGGAAGCCAGTGAGGCTGCCCGTGTACCCGACTCAGAAGCAGCAGCTAGTGTGAGTCCCAGCCAGCACAGGAAGGAGAGAGAAAGAAACTAAAAGCATATAGCGTGGGCTGGGCGTGGTGGCCCGTGCCTACGATCCCAGCACTTTGGAGGCTGAGGCAGCAGGGTCGCTGTGAGTTCAAAGCCAGCCTGGGCTGCACAGTGAGCCCAACATGCACACTGGAAAGGAAGTAATAAAGCAGCCCCTGTTTGCAGATGACATGGGGGTCTGCCTCAAAAATGCCAAGGAAATCTCCAAAAAGAAAACAAACAGGAAAAGCCCCTCTTGGAATAACAAGTGAGTTTAGCAAAGTTGCAGGACACAAGATGAACATGGAAGCCAGTCCTACCTCCACAGTAGCAATAAACACACGGAAACTGAAGCACAACACCATTTGCTCTTGCTCGCTTTCTCTCTGAAAGAGGCATGTCCACGTACGAGGCCCCAGAGTACGTGCTGCCCTGCTGATAGTCACAGGACACTGACGGAATAAACCAAGCCCGACATAAACGGAGACGCACCGTGCTCATGAGGTGTAAGCTCATCACTGGAAGTCTCGGTTCTTCCCAAATGATGCCTAGCTTTACTATAACTCCCACCAAAATCCAATACGTCGCACGGATCTAGAAGGCTTATTCTAAAATTTCTATGCAACTAGAAGAGCTAAAGCACTTTGAGAAACAATGAAAGAGAAAGAGGCAGTTCGCCTGATTTCAGATTTATTTGGTAGCTATCACAGAGGCGGCCGTGTGATGTGGCCAGGGGACAGACACAAAGATGAATGGAGGAGAATGGGGACCGGAGGTCACCCCGCACAGGCATGGCTGGCTGGGATTTGACAAAGGTGCCAAAGCAATTCAACGGAGAGAGGATGAGCTTTCAGCAGATGGAACAGTTGGATATTCAAAGGCTAAATAAATATCTAAAGGACCGAAGGAAGCCAGGTGCAGCGACGCTGCTGGGAACCAGAGCCGCTTCAAACTCGCATTCCAAGGGCTGGCCAGATAGCTTAGCGGACTAAAGTACCTGCTTAGGCAGGCTCAGGGACCGGGGTTCGATCCGCATCGTGCCGTGCTGACCCCACCCCTGGGGCGCGCTGAAACCGTAGTTGAGAGGGTGTGTGATTGAGACTGGGCCTCATGGTGCATGCCTGTAACCTCAGCACTTGGAAGGCTGAAAACAGGAGGATCACTATGAGTCGGGTCTGTGTAGTGAGACCCTGAAGACCCTGCACTAGATACGTAGCATACAAAAATAAAAAAGAATCCCCCTGAAAACTTGCATTCCAAGGGTTGTGCCCACGAAGCTGTGAGTCCCTGAGAAGTAGCTTTTCGCCTAGAGTCGTGCTGTGCCTTAGTTTCCTTTCCTCTTTCTGTCACCACCCGCACTGAGGATGCTGAGGATGAACCCAGGGCGGTTGCACTGGGCTGTATCCCTTATTTGTTGTTATTTCTCTGAGGCAGTGTCTTACTAAGTTGCCCAGAATGAGCTCAGACTTGTGATGCTCCTGCCTCAGCCCCACGGAACGCTGGAGTTACAGGGATGTGTCACCACCACGCAGCTCACGTGCCTTAGTTCTTGGTGGCTTCCCCAAGCCCTGGGAAGCGCAGGTGCTGCTGTGACCTGTGCTGGGCAGAGAAGGAAACTGAGGCAGGGTGGGTTAGGTTCTGCAGCATGCATCACTGAGGTCTCCGCATGATCCCACAGCATTTCCGCAGCCAGTGTGTGAGACTGGAAACTCCCGGCCACGACCCAACCTGGGTCCCTCCCGCGAAGGACAACTGCGCTCTCCTTGGGGGAGTAGCCACCCACCCATTTGCACCCCCACATTCCTCCGGAGCCTGGCCGGTCCTGCTTCTTTCAGCGGCCAGGGCTCCCCAGTCTTCACTCTGACCCGCGGTTCAGCTGTCCTGGGAGGCCTGCACCAGAACTGAGCCTAACCTGGGGCTGGAGCTGCCTGGGCTGCAGACGTGCAGCGGACGCTCAGGGGCTGGGGGCAGCGCCTCCTTTCTCATGGCGTAGGCCGGGGACATCGTTGCCCTCCCTGCCAGTTGGAAGCTTGTTGGGACTCACTGCGGACCTGCGGGTCGGCTGCACAATCGGGAGCCGCAGGCCCCAGAGGCCGCGGTCCCGGGCGCGGCAGGTCTCTAAACTGCGTGCGCACCGCGCCGCCTGCTGGCGGGCCGCTGGGCGTCCCCTGCCGGTTCCTCCAGTGCGGCATCCTGGGCCAGCCAGTTCCCGGGACACTGGCAGGAAACTCAGAGCCGGGCCACACCGCAGACGCAGGCCTCTCCAGAGGCTGACAGGCCCGCCCAGATCAGCGAGTCCCAGGACGCAGAGCCTGGGCCCCGTGTCCTGCCCTCCACAGGCGGCCGGGGGTGGGGCGGTGTCCAGTGTCCCTCCGCTGGACGCCCCAGGGACCTCTACCTGGTCAGGCACAGGAAGCCCCTCAGATGGGGCTCGGGTCTCCGCAGCCCTCCGTTCTCCGCGAGCGTCTTGCACGTGTCTGCTGCTGCTTGAGTAATAACTGGGAACGAGATTGCCCTGTGCTGGTGTTCTTGTGGCTCTGGTGGCTGCCTTGGCCGCCTGCTTTCCTTCCCCGGACTGCTGCTTAGACCTTACTGGGGCCAAAGGACTGCCCCAAGCAGTAGCTTCCCAGTTGGTCCCGGCCGGTGGCTTGGACAGCTCATGTGCGCCCTGCTATCAGCGAGAACCCATCACGGTAGACAGCGCCCGTGTCACCACCACGACAGCAGCGCTTAAGATCGGCTGAGTGTGTCTCACTGCATGGCCACATAGCCCGAGACCGGGCGGGCAAATCCCCACTTGGGCTGCTATCTGCTGCGACGCCCAGGCCCGGAGCGCAGCTCCGTACGGCGGCCGGGACTGGGGGGCTCGAGATCCAGGCGCGGCTGGCGGCGAGAGGGCTCTTCCTGCTCACCCGGCAGTGGCTCGTGTCCTCAGCGCAGGAGGGACTGTCGCATCTGTCCCCCAGGTTCCCCCACGTGGCATTTTTCTTCTCTAAGGGCCCTTGTCATTCAGCTGCCAGCCAGGCGTCCTCCACAGCAGGCAGCTGGCTTCCTGGAGACCCGGAAGAAGAGGATGCCTCGGGTAAGAGGCCAAGTCATCCCAGGCCCAGGGAGGACACCAGACTCCAGATCTGTCATGCCCCAGGCCATATACACAGTACTCTGGTATGCGAGCGCACACATTTCAGAGATTTCCAGAGAAGCCGGCAGAAGGCCGATGCTCAGTGAGTCTAGGTCTCCCGTGTAGTTCTCCATTGTTCCCGCCAGGGGCGGCCTTCTCTTCCTAATGACTGAGTTCCTCTTCCCTTGGGGCTTTTCTGCACGCGAAAGGTGGAACTGCCCCAGGACTGTAAACACAGTCACGTGCCAGGTGTTGAAGATTTAGCACGAGGAAGAGCATGTAAACTGTCTTTTTGTACATGTAATGCATTGTTTACCAGTTAAATCGGTATTTTAAAGCATTGAGTTGGAAATATTTTAAAATTTATTTCATCTGTTTATTTTTAGATTTTTAACAATGGCACTACTTAAAAATGTAAAATCAGCCCAGGCCCAGTGAGTGTGTGGGAGAGCTTCCTGCTACCCTGTGCCGGTGGGACCTACCGGTCCAAGCCCAGGCACAGCGTGGGTAAGACCCCCTTCCACCCCCTTGGGCCCCCCACACCACTCCGCAGTACCCCCCACCCCACCTGGCCTGCCCAGTGAGAATTTCTGCCGTGTTCTGGGGACCTCCAGATCCAGCCCTAGCCCAGGCCCAGTGAGTGTGTGGGAGAGCTGCCTCTGCCCCCTACTCCACCTTGTCACCTCCAGACTCAGCTCAGGCCTGGCAGAGAGGCCTGGGGTGAAACCCTGCAGCTGCAATCCCTGCAGAGAGTGTAGGGGACAGAACCACCCAGCTAGTCCAGGAGCAGAACATCTTGCCAGAGGGGCACAACAGGTTCACCCCCAAGGGCCGCAGCAAGAAGGAGCTGAGCACAGCAGCCAGACCCAAGCCAGGCACAGCTGGATAAATCCAAATTTTGTAGATCTGCACCTGAATTTCAGTAGGTGCTAAGGTTATAACTGCAACAAAGATCTACAACAAAGGTCAGAAGACAGTGCTACACAAAATGACGAGAAGAAGCAAAATGCAATCTCAGACCCCAAAAATGTAAAAATCCCATATGTGATTCACTTTGTATTTTTATCAGCTCAGGTCCAGCTACTTTTTCTAATGCAAACCCTAAGGTAACTCTGAAGAACATTAGGGTTCCAAAGAACCTACTTTGAAATCATTAGGCTGCTGGCAAGCTTCGGTCACCCGTGGCCTGCCTATGCAGGCTGGGTGGTCAGCCACCACATATTGGTGCACACGTGACTGCTGGCCCCACAGATCAGCAGTGGGCAGCAAGGCCAGGGGACCCTGTGCCCTGACCCAAAGCTGTTGAGCCAGGACTCAGTGGTGGTAACTGTGGACATCTGGACTTGGGGCCAGTGGGTGGGGTGTGCCAGGTGAGAGGTGCTGAGGTCCCCGACTTGTTTGTTGGCCCTGGGCAGTGCCACCTGTGCTTGCAGCCTCAGGGACCCAAGAACCACACTTGCCTCTCGTGGTCAGGGGTCACAGTGTGAGGCTCCCCAACTCCTTGGCAACTCCAGGCTGCTGGCTGGGCCTCTCTGAGGCCCCATCTGTCACCAGCGCCGGGCTGTCCAAGGGCACGCTCCACACTTGGTGGCTGGACGGTGAGTGTTCATCGTCTCACCCAGAGTCTGTGGGCAGCAGTTGGGAAAAGTCAGCAGGGCGTCTCGGCTTCCAGTGTGTCCTGGTGGGATGAGGTGAGGCTGTCCCCTGGGGCTGCAGACACTGGAGGTGTGGCTGGGACTGGGGCACCTGGGCTCTGTCCCTGGAGCCTGGTGGGCGCTCTCGAGGGGCTGCTTGGATGTTTGTTGCTGCAGTGGCCAGCTTTGCCTGGCAAGCACACGAGGAAGGCAATCATCCAAACACAAAAGCAGCAGTTCCGGCTGAGGGAGTGGAGCACAGGAGCCCTCCGCGTTGCTGGGGACAGTGTCAACTGGTGAAACCATCCTGGACATCGGGTCGGATGCCTCAGAAAGTGAAACGCACCAATTCCCTGAGGCCTAGTGGTATGACTTCTGGGCTTCCCAAAGGGGGCAGTAGACATCGCATTACAGTGATCTGCATGTACTCAGGCTGACAGCAGTGCACTGCACAATAGCTCAGCACAGAAACAGCCTAGATGCCCCCCAGAGGGTGAGTTCATACACACTGTGTAGGCTCCCATGGTTTCAGCGACTCTCCCTGCCCACCCACAGAACCGCCATAAAGCGGCTTTCTTTGCAGACCTGCTGTGGGAAGCACCCACACCTGGGGCCTGCCCCGAAAGCTGAGGCAGTGGCTGCTGTAAACGGCTGCTCCAGGGGCTGCTGCGCCTGGCCCTGGCCCTGAGATTCCAGGGACCCCTTGAGGAGGCAGGAATGAGCAGCTGGGAAGCTTGGCGGCTGAGGGCCCCCCGCCTCTTGCTGTTCTTGTGGGAAGGGCCAAGGAGGGTGCCACGGGGACCCCACCCAGCAGTGTGCTCCCTACATACCAGGGCTCACTGAAGGCAATCTGACGGGTCCAGCCCGGGAGGCCCAGGACACGGTCTGGGCCTGGGTGCGGGTTGAGCTGTGCGCTAACCTTGGGCTCTGAGACTCAGTTGAGATTTCTCTTCATGACTCCACGTGGCTGCTTATATATGTAGGCCTCGTCACAGCCCTGAAGGGCTCCCCAGGTGACCCACCCCCACGATTCTCCTCCCAAGCCCTTGAAACAGCCATAAAAGGGAGTTAGGTATTTTGGGTTCTCTGCAATGAATAGAAGGATTTTTTTGGGGGGAGGGGCTGGCTCAGGATGTCTTAAGGGCAGGTCTGTAAGGCATGAGGATCTGGGATTGAACCACAGTATCCTGTGCCCGACTGCATTTGCATAAGCAGGTACTTAAACAACTGAGCTAACCGGCAGGCCCCTTCTCTGTAATGATTAGAAAACACTTGTGGACCCTGAATCTCTTCTGGTGTGTTTGTGCCCACAGCTCAATGCTGATGTACTGGTCACCACTGCTGTGTAACAAATCACTCCGAAACAAAGCTGTATAGCTTGATGGTCATCCTATCTATGTACTTGGATTTCAGGAAGGGCTCAACGGGGATGTCCACTCGTGGAATTTCTGGGTGCATGAGCTGGGGCTTCCTTCGTCTGCAGGTCAGGCTGGGCTGGATGTCTGAGACGGCATAGTCCTGTGCCTGGCCAGAACCAGCCATGGGCTGGGAGCCTTCAGGGTTTGTTCCCCCAGTGTCTACACCTGGGATCTGCAGCAAGGCAGAGCAGGGGGAGCTCTCAGAGGGTGCTGGATCTCTTGCAGCTAGAGTGTGAGAAGCAGATGGAGGCCACCTGGCCTTGTGAAAACTCACCTGGTCTCTTCTGGTATATTTTATTAATTATAACTTGCTATGTTCTCCTGAGTATAAGTGAATCCAGAGTCCGGCCCAGATTGAAAGGGACAAAAGTAAGACTTGGGCACCCCATTTCCTCACAGCAGAGTGGCAAGTTCCCCTCACAGATGGGCATAGGGGCTGGGAGGACTCGCTGTGGCATGACTGGAAAATGTAACCTCTTGCATCGACTATGGTCATTTTCTGTGTTTGAAGATGGTATTGCTCAGCACTGAACATTTTCCCCGCCTAGACAATCATGCTCATCCCAAGGGCCACAGGGAATTTAAAGCTGGATGGAACCTTGAACACGCCATAATACCATCATTTCATTGTGAGTCCAGGGCTTGAAGTGCTGACGCGGCTTGCCTCAGTTTACCTGGCTAGCCAGAGCTGCAGAATCACTGAGAATCCCTGTTTTTTGGGGCCTGAGCTTCTCTTGCCATTGGTGACCTCTGCTGGTCTTTGTCCTTCTGACAGAAAGTAACTTTTGGCCTATGTTCATGTGCCCCAGGGGATCCTGCCATCACTGCCCACACCCAGAGCCAACATGTCAACCAAGCACTAAAAACCAGGCCTGAGCTGTCCACACATGGTGCTGAGGGTCCTGCTTTGGGGCTTGATGGTCTTGTTACTGTTACCCTGAGAACAGTTTCCCATTGCTTGCAGCTAGAGACCTCGAGATGAGAACATTCCTCTTTCTGGAATCCTCTCTGATCACTGAAAGGGACACGAAGGGGGAGGTTTAGCTCAGTATCCCGGGCTCAGGATGCGGCATCGGCCCTGGGCACTGGCCTTGCCTGATTCTTGCTCTGATTTCCCCTGCCAGTCTTGGCTGCTGCTTGGGCCTGAGTCCGCTCCTCTTCTGAAACATCAGGACTGCATCCCGGGCACCTGCTGTCGTCCCCAGAGCCTTTCCCCCTGCGCCTACCCTCCCAGATGCAAGAGGCCGGTGCACAGATCTCAGCCCTTTCAGAGGCAGCTGGACCAGAGCTGCTCCTGCGCCTGCAGATGCCCAGGTGAGACCTGCATCGCACCGTTCCGTGGTACCCTCCTGAGGCATTCGGTGCCGAACCCCTCGGCAGACATCCAGAGGAAATGCTTGGCCGGGGAGACTCTGCCTCTCCTGCAGGGCTGCCCGTTCCCAGGACAAAGGTTCTGCTCGTGCTCCCCACTCTTTGCCCTGTTTTTCCCCTGCTCTTGGCGAGGGAGTCACATAAGGGCTGAGATCCGGTAGGTTAGGTCACTGGCAGCATCTGGGCTGTGGAAGGTGACGGGCATGAATTCACCTAAGAGTTCAGAAAAGAGCCCGGAAGAACAGCCCCACGTGGATGCACCCCTGAAGTCCAGCGCATCGCGGGTCTCTGCTCTTCTTCCCTGGCCTTTTACATCCCCAGCCACCACTCTCATCTTCCCACTCTGTGCCACCAGAAAGCTGTCCCTCTGCAGGAAGTCAGGGGCAGCCCATTCCTGCCCTTGGAGGCACGTATTCTCCAGGCCTTCCTCCCTCTGGCAGCCTCAGGCCTTCCTGGATCCTCTCCCTCTCCTGCAGTAAAACTGCTCCTCCTGCAGGCCCTCAAAGAAGGGGCTCCCTGATGCCCAAACCTGTATCCCTCTACCCCAGGCTGCAGCCCAATGCCTGGGACCCTGAGACCCAGAGGCTGACAGGTCTTTTTGACACTGACACTCTTGGGCTTGCAAGGCCACCTTCCACATCCCAGTTTGGCCAACTATGAGGTTCTTAAAACCAGCAGCCACCGTTAGGGACAGGAGTTCAGGGGCAGCTGCTCACTCCAGATTTCTGTAGCAGCAAGTCGCAGGCCGCACCCTCCCCTCTGCACACCTCTGCTGGCAGGTGCAGATCCATCCCACCACTTCCGGAGGGCCTGATAGAGTCCAGAGGGGTCTTCAGGGGGCTCCAGTGAGATTGTGCATGAAAGGAAGTCACTCAAGGCACCTGAGGCACGTGTGACAAGGTGGAGAAGAGGGATAGGAGAGCCACTGTGGAAGTCCGGGGTTGGTCTCATTCCTCCTGCCCAGAGGCTGGACAGGGTCGTGGGCAACGTTCCTAAGGTGCAGGCGGCAGTCTGATATCCTCCAACGAGGCTTGCGGTTTCTCTGTGCCCCACGCGTGAATCGCATCTCTGGCTCACTCAGCCAACAACCCAAAGGCTGGGTACCAAGCAGGGCTGGAGGAGGCCAGGCACCAGGGAGCCCTGTGGGGTCTGGGCTCCTGACTGCCCTCTGATGGCCCCTGGCAGTGCCTGGAGGGGCGCTTGGCCTCCTCCAGGGTGTGGATGAAAAGGAGGGCATCCACAGTTAGATTGCACTTTCCTGGCTGATGTGTAAATGAACGGGCTCATTGCTCATTGGTTCCAGGGGCCCCAGTGAGGGCCAAATGCTTTTGGTTGGAAATGGCAGGGAGTTATGAGGCAGCCGACACTTGCACGTCAAACGAGTACCAGCCAAATGACAGGACAGCAGTACCGGATGTGATGCATCTCCAAGCAGTTGGATGTGAACGTCTGACTATTTTAAAGTCAATTGCAGATATGAGAGAGCAGGGTGCTCCAGCCTCTACATCAGCAGTAACAAACTTCCGCCCCTGGCTTCCCAGGTGTTGTCCCATGGGCACCGCAGGCATCTCACCTGGCATCTCACATGGCTCACCACCTGTCCAGGGCTCAGCACAGCCCTCGCCCCGCCCCATTCCACCTCCTGCTCCTTTCACAACAGGCATTTGTTCCTTGGTGTGCCTATCGTGGTATTGCCCATTGGGAAGGGAAGGGGCTTCTTTCTTCTGCCAGCTGTTCTTGTAACCATGGTGATGAATATGTGACCTGCCCTGGCCAATCAGAGCAGCCTCCGCCTTTTGGCTAAAGAGTGTGGCCTTGTATGGACACCCTTTCTCAGGTTGGCTTCCCCCCCATGTGGTGAGCTGCAGTTTCCTCTTGGTGTTTCGTTAGGCATGGCTGTGGCCCTGTGAGGACAGCCAAGTTAAGAGAATGAGTCCACTGTGCAGACAGTCAGAGACATTGCTGGTGTAGACTCTGTTGCCCCAAATGCTTGTGTGGGGTCTCCTGAGCTGGGGCAGTGGAGGCTGCCATGGAACTACCCTGGCTGTGTGGGACTGTGGAAGAGAAGGCCCAGAGCATATTTGGGTCCTTGGTGCAGGCTGAGCCCTGCACTGTCTCTGAGCTCTGTGTGGTTTTAAAGCTCACGGTTTCCCTTTTCTGCTCGAGCTGGTTTGGACGGAATTTCTGGTCATCTGCTCACCATCCACAGGGCTGAACCTTTCTGCCTTCCAGGCGCCTGTGCTGCTGGGCCCTGGGGCTCACGGTTGAGGACCATGGACACCCACCCTGCCCTCGTGATGCAGCCCAGCATGTCCAGTCTTGGCCAGAGTGTCACTGAGGACCAAATAGAAACCTCTACCCTGGTGACTGGGGTGGCACCCCTAGTGACATTGCACCCATTAGCAGCATGCCTGGACTTTTGGGCTTTGCCCCCACTGCTGGCTCATGCATTTTGAAAGCCAGCTAAGGTCTGCTAACAATTAGGGTTTTTGGACAAAAATATTACCAAGCACAATATCACCATAGCTAGACACCACGTCAGGCTCTGGGGCGGGATTTCCTCACTTGGACCTGAAGCTGACCATGCTCCCATGGGGCCGTTGTGTCCTGGTGCTGTCCCCCCTCCCCAGCTGTTCCTGGGCTGTGCTAACTGGGCTGTGGCCTCCAGGGCCCTCAGACATGTGGGGCCTCGGGCAGGGCCAGGTGCCAGGTGCCATCTGCCCTGACCCCAGAAAGGCCCTGGCGCTACTCTTCCTATTGATATGCCCACACAGCTGTGTTCTTGGCCTGGGGAACCCCAGGATCTCAAAATACACTTTCTGCACAGTGGAAACATCACACACAGAAGGTTTATGGCCACTTCCCCAGTGAAGAGGCCAGAAGCAGCAGGTTCCTACATTTTCACTCTGTTGATTGATTAGGCCAAGAGATGTCAGGAGAGCTGACGAAGCAGATGGGGTTTAGTCTTCCCCTCTGTGGGGTGAGCCACTACTAAAGCATTGCTCCAGCCTGGGCCTGACAGTGCACACCTGCACCCCAGAACCCCGAGGGGCTGAGGGGGGGGGACCTCAAGTTTGAGCACAGGTTGGGCAATTTAGCAACTTAGCATGATCCTGTCTCAAAATGAAAGATAGAAATGCAAAAGTTCTGGGGATGTAGATAGGTGTGGAGGCTCTGGTTTCTATCCCTAGGAACACACATGCACACACACACACACACACACACACACACACACACACATACACACGAAGGGCCGATGACATAGCTCAGCAGCACAGTACCTGCCTGGCAAGCACACGGTCCTAAGTTTGATTCCCAGCACCAAACAAACAAAACCAGAATCAAGACAAAAAAATCATTGGTCAGACCTCACCTCCAACAGTACTTGATGTTTTGGGAGTGAAGCTGAGATTTAGGGTCTCCTGGGCCCTGAGGGGCAGGAGTCTCCTGAGAGGTCCCATCAGTGAAAGCAGCATTGGGGGGTGTTTGATGTCATCAGCAGCTTGGGACATTAATTCCTCCCCCAGAAGCCCTGCATCTGTGGCTTTTCCTATGTGTCCCCCTCTGTCACCTCTCCCATTTGGACCACAACCACCCGGACTCCTCCAGCCCTGGACTCTAGAGGGAGCTGGTCTGACCAGCAGAACTCAAAGCTATCCAGGAATAACCTGACCCCTGGCTTTAGCTGGTCACATGGCCACCAGAAGAGGACTGGCATTGTGGCGTCTCTTACGCCTGGCTGAGGCCCAGGATCTAATTGGGCCCTTGGCATCGAGTGGCTGTCCGGTGTCCAGACTCTGCCCTGGATGGAGGAACTCAGCACACCCTATCCTGTGTCCTCTCCCTCTTGTTAGGCTTGCTAGGCAGCTAGCCATGTCACCCAGGACAGACAAGAGTGACAGCAGTTGGTAGAGAGCTGGGCACCTGGCACCTTGGCATGCTACAGCTGCCATGCTAGCTTAGATTCCCATGGGGCAAACAAGAAACCCATGTACTTGTTTTAAGCGTGTCGGTAGGAGCCAGGTCTCTGCGGCAGATCAGTGCTGCCTGTCAGCGTCATTACTGCCCCCCTACA
>NW_004524702.1:4118692-4139959 GCF_000260255.1 Octodon degus
CCCCTACAGCAGGCCCCCCTACAGCAGGCCCCCCTACAGCAGGGCCCCCCTACAGCAGGGCCCCCCTACAGCAGGGCCCCCTACAGCAGGCCCCCCTACAGCCCTACAGCAGGGCCCCCTACAGCAGGCCCCCCTACAGCAGGCCCCCCTACAGCAGGGCCCCCTACAGCAGGGCCCCCTACAGCAGGGCCCCCCGGAAGGTTGCTCTGGGCCCTGCCTGTGCTCAGGCTCCTTTGCATGGAGGGCAGTTGAGCACTTCTCCAGCAGGGCTGAGGAGGGACAGCTTTGACCGGGAAGGGGTACGCAGCACCTCGGGCACGGAAGCGAGAGCCTTGCCCGTGCACAGATCACCGTCCCTAGACAAGCAGGGGAGCATGCCAGTCGTGCCTGTCTGACAATCTGTGCCACTCCTGGGCACCACACAAAGTGATGAACCTCTGGGGACACCAGCAGAAGGGGTTTGTCGCCCCACCAACCTGACCCCCTGCTGGGTCACCCACCTGCCACCTTTCGTCCTGCTACTGACAAGCAAGAGCTTCCTGTGCCCACTCACTGAATTGCCTGGCGAGGGACTTTGATGGCCATGGTGTGCCTGTGGTTTCACCTAACAGGGGTACCAGTGTAGGAGAAAGTAAAGTACGGGAGCCACGAGGACCCGGTGGCAGACTTAGCCCGTGAGTTGAGAGCACGACCCCACTGGGGCTCAAGCCTCTGGGGGCACTGGCCAGGCTCTGCCCGGGAAGGAAGGATCGAAGATCAGGGACCTGGCAGAGGAGGCCCCCGGACTTGGAGTACGAGATGAGTCTTGGTCTTGGGTGCAAGACCAGGGCCAGCGTCCACGGGTTTGTGTGTGGTCTGTCTTCTTGATCTCTGCCTGAAGCTGTCAGAAGGGGCCAGGGGCCCAGCCGGCCCACCTCTCCCTGCCCACTGATTGTGCTTTTCCAGCTGTGCTCACTGATGCCAAACCACAGCATCCTGGTTGCCCAGGCAACGCATAGCTGAGCCTAAGCTTCTTCCTTCTGTGCATACTGGCTGGAGGGAGGTGGCTGCTAAGGTCACATCCCAGGGGCAGGTGGCTCGGAAACCTAGGGGCAGAATAGGGAGACGGGGCTGACACGCTGACAGCCCACAGCTGCCCATTTCCCAGCTCTTCTTTAGAAGGCTCTGATGTGCTGAGCTGTCAGAGTCAACCCAACATTTCTTGGTCTCTTTGCAACTTTTAGCGCAGAGTGACAAAGCAGGAGGCTCAGGGACATAAGAACACTCTTTCTGGGAGCTGCCTTGGCTGGTGGAGCCAGGATTGGTCCCTCTGCTGCTGGGCTGGAGTTCGGATGGGTGGACTTGGTGTCTAGGAGCCATGGTGGCCACAAGGTGGCTCTGAGGCTGGTGGCCATGTGACAGAGGAGGACAGAGCAGGCAGGCTTCTGGATGGCTCTCCATGGAGCCCAGGGTCAGAGGCCAGGTTTCCTGCAGCAAAGAGAGGAGCAAATGAACTGCTGCCCTGCTCGACCCCGCTCCTTGCTTGTGCTTGGGCGCCACCAGTCCGGCTTCCTGCAGGAACTTGTTAAAGGTCCCGCCGCTGTGCACTGTGTGTGCAGGGCAGAGTGAGAGGCGTCAGCCCCAGGGACTACTCTTATCTTCCTGTTATTTGTAGCTGAACCTGATTCTTTTCTGAGGGCTGTGGTGGTACTGGGGATTGAACCCAGGGCTCTTACACTGAGCTATACTTCCAGCCCTTTTTGTTTTTAGACAGGGACTTATTTAGTTGCTGAGTTGCCCATGGTGGGTTCCAGCTCGCCATCCTCCTGCCTCAGCGTCTTGCTGCCTGGACGACAGGAGTCCACCAACACACCCAGATGAATTTGATCCTCACATGGGGTCCCTGGGGAAGCGAGGCTGGTCAGGGATTGCCCCGAAGCTTGCCACCCTTCCCTGAACGCAGGCGTGACTTTCCAGAAGGTTCCCCCCGCCTTGACTGCCTCTGCCCCTTCCATGTTCTGACCCCTGAGTCATGGTGGGCAGTGACGTTTACCCCAGAGGAGGCAAGTGCGGGGTTTGGAGTCATTTTGAAACCTGTCTTTCCCGGAAGCTGTGGTCTTCTGTTTTGAAACACAGGCGTTTCTAGGCTGGGTTTCCAAGAGTGGCTGTCACAGATACCCCTTCTGCAGCTCAGACTTTATTGCCTACGTGGTTCACAGGTTCTGGTACAGAGAGAATCACCTGCAGCACACTGTACCTCCAGAGGGCCTGGGTGGGGGCAAGCACGGATGTAGCTCCTAAGGGTGACAGCCGGGGACACTGTTCTTGATGCACTACTGCTCAGATGCAGCTGGGAACCCCCTACCCTAGCAGGGAGCTTGGAATTCAGGGAAAGCTGGTTTTTGGCCTGAGTCTTCCCCTTGACTTTCTTGGGACCTTGGGCAAATCCCCAACCTTATCTTAACCCTCCCTTCTGGGAGTTACCCTGGGTTTCCTCACCCTTCTAGAGCAGGGTGCTGTGGGATCAGGCACGAGGTCAAGGGTCAAGTCCTCAATTTTATTTTATTTATTATTTTTTTACAGTAAAGACTTTATTTATACATACCAGGGATTGAACTCAAGACTGTGTGCTAGCCAGGCAGGTGCTTATGCTGCTGAGCTATCTCCCTGGCGCCTATGTCTTAAATTTTATTTTATTTTATTTATTTATTTTTTCTGTATAAAAGGATTTTGCTCACTGCTTTATTTTACAGCTGTCGCAACATACATTGTTCAAAATGCAGGGTTTTTTGGCCAGCATTTGGCAGAACTTGAAGAGGTTAGAAAAAGAATCTATAGAATTAGATATCTAAAAATGGGGAACAAAATAAACATTTTAAAATTCTTCATTTGGACAGGTTCTGAGTTGAAATCATGTTCGTGTGTAAAAAGAAATGTTAGGTCAAAAATGTGTAACTATAGATCCTGACCTTGGACTTGACTGGTGAAAATTCCCAGGCACTGTAAAAATAACAGAACACAGCCCAACTGGCCAGTCAGTCCTGGTGCCAGGTATCCTACTTAGCTTGTAAAAACTGTGTCAATGAGTTTGTTTTGGCTGGCTGTGGCGCTGCATGTGTGCAATCCCAGCACTCTGGAAGCTGAGGCAGAATGCAGTGAGTTCAAGGCCAGCCTGAACTACAAAGTGAACCTTGTCTCAAAGGACACACAAATACACACAATTTTTTTTTTTTTTTTTTTTTTTTGCGGAACCGGGGATTGAACTCAGGCCTTTGCGTTGCCAGGGAAGCGCTTATTCCACTGAGCCATCTCCCTGGTCCCCACAATTTTTTTTTTTTAAATGGTGCTAGACATTGAAGCCAGAGCCTTAAAGCATGCCCAGCAAGCGCTCTATTACTGAGTTACATACCCAGCCCAATAAATATCTTTTAAATCGAAATTACCTAATTTTGTAACACCAACTATCTTAATATGGTGCCCAATACTTCTTCAGAGAAATAAAAACTCTGCAAAATCACACATTTAAGTATTTGTTGCCTGTGGACAGATACAGAGTCCAAGTATGGAGATAAATCAGCAGTTCAGCAATGCAAGAGGGAGTCTCTGGCTGCCTCGTCAGCTCTGCTCTGGCTGTGTCCCAGCAGTGACCATCGGGTGACATCATCTTGCAGAGGGTGTGAACCCCAGCAGCTGCTCGATGGGTTTAAATCGCCACTCATCAGCCTCCAGCTCTTCTACCAAAGCAGCTAGTTTTTCCATCCGAGCAACTTGTTGATCGTGCTTCACCTGCCTGAGCGTGGATGACCATCTTTCAGAGCCATCTTCAGGCATCTCCCCAGCCCCTTTAGGGTAGTTGAAAAGGGCTTTCCGTGGTGGGGCAAGGTCCGAGACACTGAATCCAGATCCAGAAACGGAGCTTCCACTGACGCCTCCAGCTGAGGAGGAGGAGGAAGAGGCAGCCATTCCCTGTGGCAGGGTTCTGCCTCCCCTTGACGGCTTTAGTAGTGTCACCCGCAACCCTGCCCCCCAGCGCCGTGGCGCTCCTATGTCTTAAATCAAGCAGATGTGTGAACATCCTAGGTCTTTTTTTTTTTTTAATTTTTTTTTTACATTTATTTATTGTGTGTACGTGTGTGTGTGTGTGTGTGTGTGTGTGTGTGTGTGTGTATGTGGCCAGCTCAGCCCACCAGGGGGCGCGGCTGGCTGGCATGTGGTGCTGGGGGATCAAACCGAGGTCCCTGTGCTTTGCCGAGCTTGTTCCAAGTAGGTGCTTTAGACCACTGAGCCATCTCTCCAGCCCCATCCTAGGTCTTGTATGCCAGCATTTCTCTTTTTTACTTTTTCCAGTTCTTTTTCTAACGAGTCCACGTTTGCAGGACGTAATGACTGCCCTCCTCGTGGGCAGGTGCATCTGTTCTTTCCCACACCTTCCCTTCCCCTGCTCTCCCTCCCTCCCCCTCCATCTCTTGGCTCCTTTCCCTTTTGCAAAAGGAACGGTCTCCCTGTTCCTAGTGTCTTGTATTTGATTTTGCTCTGCTTGTGTTGGGGCGTCTCACACGAGAGAAATGCACCTACGCTCACGTGCACCGCTCACGTGCACCGCTCACGTGCACTGCTCGCGTGCGCCGCTCACCCTTTACGGCCTAAACGTGTCCCTGCAAGTTCAACAAGGGTGCAGCGTGTCTGCAGGTCTATCAGTTTTCTCATGATGCTCCTGCCAGGCTTGGGGACCCCGCTCGCACCTGATGCCGAGCCACAGCTTACTGGTTGCCCCAGCAACGCATAGCTGAGCCTAGCTTCTTCCTTCTCTGCATACTGGCTGGAGGGAGGTGGCCGCCTCTCAGTCTGGTGCAGCAGTTTCTGCTGCGGTGACTGCTTTCAACACACTTCTGGGATCGTCTGCCCCAGCCCCAGAGTTGGGGAATGGGCAATTGTGGGCAATCAGCAAGTCGGTCCCGTCTCCCTATCTTGCCCCTAGGTGTCCGAGCCACCTGCCCCTGGGGCATGACCTTAGCAGCCACCTCCCTCCAGCCAGTATGCAGAGAAGGAAGAAGTAGGCTCAGCTTCGCAAGGGTGCTAATGACTCATGGTGATTTCTTAGTTACCGACTTCATCTTCAAAATGTAAACCCCTATTGCAAATGCTGAAGGCGATCAAAGAATTGCGCCATCTTTCCTGGAGACATGCTTTGTGGGTTGGGGACCTCTGTGTTTTGTTAATAGCCCCCACCCTTGGAGCCTCGCTTCAGGTGCTCACAGCCAGCACTGAGACCCGAGCAGATGGTTCAGCGTTGCAGGGGTGGGACTTGGTCGCTGGGGGCTGCTTGTGGTGGGGTGGTGAGGCCCCCTCATAGGGGCTGCCTCTCAGTCTGATGCAGCAGTTTCTGCTGTGGTGACTGCTTTCAACACACTTCTGGGATTGTCTGCAAGCCCGCAGGGCGACCTGCCCCAGCCCCAGTGAGTACCGGCTTCCTCAAGCGCTGAAGCATCTCCGGTGGCTGCAGGGTGGGTTTTCGCCTCGTCTGTGAGGATGTCAAGTTTTTATTTATTTATTTGTTTATTTTTATGTATTTAGTACAGGGTCTCACTATGTAGATTGGACTCATAGTGATCCTCCTGTTTTCTACCTTCTAAGTGCTGGAATTACAGGCATGCAGATTGGACCCCGGCTGCTCCACTCTGCTAAGCAGGCACTTTAGTCTGCTGGGCTGTCTGACCGGCCCTGGATGTTGAGTTTAAATTACACAGAGTTTGCTTTCTGTTGGGGTTGAACACCCAGTGCTGCTACAGAAACCCATGATCCGCATCATATCCCGGCTTCAGATTGCAATCAGAAATCTTGCTCAGCTGCTCAGCAACAGAAACTAGAACCCAGGCTCCTCCATCCCTGCAGCTGGGGTTGCCCGGGTAACAGGAGCTCAGTGGTGAGGGTCACACCAGAAACTCAAGTTCATCAGCCCTGATCAGGGTTGGAGAACTCAATGACAACTCCTGTCCGTTACACACGCGTACACACACACACACACACACACACACACACACACTTAAAGCTTAGTATCTTCTAAAGTTTTTTGTTTGTTTGTTTTTCTTTTTGAGACAGGGCCTCCCTAGGTCATCCAGGCTGGCCTTGAACTCGTGGTGAGTTCTTAGCCTCCTGTCTCTGAGACTCCTGTCTCAGCCTCCTGAGTCCTGGGACTATAGGCGTGCACTAGCATGCCTGACTGGAATTTTTAATGACTGATGATAGAAAATCCCCTCTTTATATCCCTCCCAAAACTTTCTGGCTCTTCAGTCAAGCAGCTCTCCAAGGGCGCCAGAGTACACTCGCCTGTGCCGGGCCAGGTGCACGTCTGCCCTAGATTTCCTCTTGACTTCCAGCCTGGTTGAACTGTGTTTTGTTTGCTTGTCTCTTTCTGTTTTTTAAATTCTCATGCCTTCCTCCTTCTTGGGGAGTAATTTTGTTTTCGGAAGGAAATAAGTGGAAGTGGGCCCTCTGGGGAAGCTTCCGCAGCAGCCTTTTCCCTTCCTCGTGTCTGGATCCAGGGTTCGGTGAGGCCCAGCTCTGCTGCTCAGAATTCTTGCTATTACGGAGAAAGGAAACACTCTGCAGCTCCCAGCCTGCCTCGTGGCTCCTGTCAGGGCTCTGAGGACGTTTCTGAGGGTCGCGCCTCACTCCCTGTGCTTGGTACTCGGGGTCTTTCGTGCTGAAACTTGTGCTTTTTTATAGTTCGGGGAAGATTTGTTTTAACTATTGCTCGGATCATTTCTTCCTGTTACCTAAACCCTGGCCTCCCCGAGCTGGCCCTTTTTGCATATTTCTTCAGTCATCTGTTTTGTTTGGTCATTTTCACTCTGTATTTCGCAAGATCTTCTTGACTTTGTAAGGGAGTCATTTTTTTTGTTTGAAGTTTGCTTTCTAATCACAGGCATTCTATTTGTTAGGTTAATTAAAAAGTGAACATGTTTAAAGGGAATTTA
The DNA here is from genome assembly GCF_000260255.1 of Octodon degus. NCBI lineage: Eukaryota > Metazoa > Chordata > Mammalia > Rodentia > Octodontidae > Octodon > Octodon degus. The sequence continues at coordinate 4,125,649 of NW_004524702.1, forward strand.
AAACAATCACCGTCTTGTTTTTCATCTGCTCATTTGGTGGAAGACTGGTTTTGTTCTACGGTTGCATCATCAGAGTTTAGCGTTTTTATTCATCATCTTTCCCTCACGCCTCCTCCAGGCCCATCTGCTGTGTCTACTCATCGGATCCTTTTCTTTTGCTGAGTGAATGCTGACTGGGGCAGCTTGTCCCTGCCTGTGCCAGGCCCCACTCTGGAATTGAGGTCCTGGGCTGGGGTCGCGCTGGGAGTCGGCCTGTGGATGCCTGGGTTTCACTTTCAGCCATTCAAGGCAGGGCTTCTCTGCGCCCTTACCTCACACTGTAGCGTTTTTATTCATTTTCTTTCCCTCACGCCTCCTCCAGGCCCATCTGCTGTGTCTACTCACCTGGTCCCTTCCAGTCCACTTTTATTTTTTACACACTGTTTTTCCAGTTTCACTTCGAGTGAAAGCTGCCACTTCCTGCCCACAGGAGTGGAGATAGGTAGGGTGGGAGCTGGGGCTTTCCACAGCTTCTTCTGCCATATCAGTGACCATTTTCTTTTGGGAAGGACCATGTGGGAGCCCCACATTTGCCCTGTGCGGTGACTCCTCGTCTCCTGCAGCCCCACAGTGCTTTGTGTCTGGGCCTCCCCTGTTCCACTTCCGGGTCAGGAGAGAATCCACCATCAACTTTGGGCCTCTGCCTTCCTTCCCAGGGACAGAGCTCTCTGTCAGGAATCTTTTCAACTCTGTCATTCTTTCATGTTGCTTCAAAAAGTTTTCCATGGAGAGGGTTGGCACACATGGCTATGATTTTAGACCACAAGTGGGTCATTATTGAATATTTTCTTTTAAATGAGGATGGTTACAAAGTGATATTCCTCATGGATAATCAAGAAAATAATTAAATAATCTAAATATCCTCCAACTTTCCATGTCTATGAGTAAGAATAATATTCTATGGATATATTAACATTATACATTATATACTATCATACCATGTAATAGAATGTTATGTTAGATGACGTTATGTAATATATAATACACTGTAATATTTCCATTTCACCACCTCATTAACCCCCACTTTGGTACCAACATAACCATTCTCTTCCCATGTTGTAGAGTTTGCAAGGGAATAGATTGAATACAGGACACATAATTTATAGGATTATTTGATAATATTTACACAAAAAGTCAGCAAATTCAGAGGAGGGCAGGAGTGCTGTCCTCACACTGGAGACCCAAAGAATCCAGGGCTTGGACCCAACGGTGTCTCGAACAAGTCCAGCTGAAGACCGAAAGCGCGTGGCAGTGTCCTCCACCAGTCCAGCTGGGGAGCTAGAGCCCACCACAATGTTTAATGCAAGTTTGTATCAAGGACCTGCGCTGGGAAGGCCCAACGGCCAGTGGTGGAAGCTTGAAGGTCTATGCCAGAGGGGCGAAGGATCTGTGCTCACGACTGAGGGATCTGGACTGGAGCCGGGAAACAATGCTCAAGGCAGGACCAGAGCGCCCCTGAAAAAAAGCACAGCCGTCCTCAGCCATGGTGAGGTCCTGAGCTGCTCCGATGATGACGGGAGCTGGGTTCATGTCAGAAAATCCAGGGGGACAAGCTTCTCCGGGAGGATCAGTAGTCCCCCATCTTCCCCTCCAGCTCTGCTTCTGTGTTGTTGGCAGCAATCCTCAGGTGGACCCTCCACACCCAGCACCCATGCACCGAGTCGGTTCAGCTGGGGGCTACAAGCTGCGCACCATTAGTCCACCTCACACATCGAGATCTGCCAAGTTAATTTTGGGTGCTTCCAAGGGAGGACTCAAAGAGAATTATAACTTGGGAAAATAGAGTCAGGATGCAAGGTTGTTCTCGATGTATTATTTATATAATTGAAAAACTAGGGAAATAGCCACAAGGAACTAAGAAATGACAACATCAGTGACACAGACTACCTGGTTCTTAAAAGTGATGTTTACGGTGATTTTTAATGGTAGGGAATGGAAATGGTATCTGGTGGAATATTCAGAGGCAAAAGATATAAAATTGTATGGGTCCCATGCTTTGATGATTGAAAACTATGTTATTAGATCTGTTGAGGTACCAGCAGGGGGGCAGAGGTGGGGCGAGGCCACTCTTCTTCACACTTGCGTTGAGCTTGTGTCCTTCTTGATATGCTGCAGGAGAGGAGTTTCACCCCTCTACTTCCTTAAAGTTGGGGGTTTAAGTAACGCTGCTCAGAATCTGCCTGCTCAGCTTCCAGTTCCTGTCACCCTGCAGGTCCCCATCCCCATCCACGCTATGTCAGGGCTGGGGGTAAGGTCACGAGGTAATACGGGAATCCTCTGATTCTGCCTTTGGTGGCACATTGCAGAGTGCTGTGTGGTGTAATGTTTGTTCCCAAGAACTTCAGGGAGGCTTTTGCTTGTTTTCTTTAAAACAAAAACCATCAACTTCTTTTTTGCAGGATTTGAGGGAGAGAGGCTTTCAGACCTGCTGAGACTTCCACATCTTCCACGGCTCGCAAGCAGGTTGGAAAGCACAGGCGCCTCCCAGGCGACTTCCCACTGTCAGAGAAAGGGAAAACAATACTGTTTCTGTGGCTTAATTTTGTTTTGTCTTTTGTTTTTAGTGACTGTTTATGTGTCAGGGCGCTCACTAGGTCTCTCCAACTATCAGCGTGAGGGAGGAGATTAGGGCTTGGACAAACCTGACAACGAGCCAGGTGGAATGTTGTAGAGGCCAAGCCAAGCCAAGAACACTTTACCCAAAAGGACTCCAGGTTCTCAGCTCCTGAGCACTGTATAGGGATCAATCAGAAAGCATATTCTTAGCTGTTTATTTGAATGTGGCCCAGTTCACAGGACCAATCAGAAGGCCCCATTCCCAATCCTCCATTTATATTTGAGCATGCACAACCAATCCAAACACAGTTTCTTATTCTTCATTTACATCTAGAAAGAGGCTAGTTGAGTTTTTAATAGGACCATCGTCCCAGTGCTCTATTTGGGGAATGTGGAGGCCAAGTCAGAGGTCCTGGGTATGCAAAATCCCTCACCCTTTTCCTCTTTCCCTTTATCCCTGGGTTCCCATGAGCCTTTTCAATAGCCAACCCTCTCCCTGTAGGGGATACATTTTTTTCTGCCTTCAATAAAACTATACCACACTGCCTCTTTTGCAAGTTTTGTCCAATTCCCTGTTCAGGACACTGAGGACCAGAAGAAGCCCTAGAGATACCCATTCAGTAACAGTAGGCTCAGGTTGGCCTGGAGAGGTGACATTTCCTTAGCCAGGGCTTGCCTTTTTCAGTCCCAGCAAGTACAAGGACCCTTCCCCATCTGTGAGATAGCTGGGTTTCTTTGGTACTCCTTAGGGTCCTTTCAGGTCTCCAAACTCCATGATTCCTTAAGGTGCTGAAGTGGATGAGCCAGAGAATTTCAGCATCAGCTTTTGGTTCCTACTGAGTTCATTAGTGACAGAAATAACAATGGAGACCCTTGACAAGAGCCGTTTAAGTTCCTGAGATCCTATCTCTTCCCGGGCTGGCAGGCACCTATGGAACAGTTTTGCCTGGAATATGGGCAGAGCTCAGGCCAGAAGCACATCCAGGAGCCCCAGATTACAGGATACTATCATGATTTTCCTGTAAACAGAGGCCCTGATTAGAAAAATGAGTTGTGTTCTGGTTAGCTGTGCTGTGTAACGAATCACTCCAGAAAGGCTTATGGCAGCCACTGTCCAAGGCGGGGGAGTTGTAACTCCACTTTACAGATGAGGAAACAGAAGCTCTTTGCCCGGGGTCATCTGGCCAGGATTTCAAGGCTGGGCATCTCGCCCTTCAATTCCCGTGCTCTGCGGCCCCGAGTGAGCAGCGCTAGATACACCGAAGGTGATGTCCCAGGAAGACAAGGGCGCTGTGCGTGATGCAATTTAAGGCAAGGAAGTGGGTCCAGAGCAGCACATATGCCTGGTCATTACTTAAAAATGGTCTGCAAAGTTGTACAAAAGGAGGAACGGAAGGGCGTCTTTCAAAGTGGGACGATTAGTCACTGTGTGACTTTAGCTTTCTTCTTTGTACTTTTGAAGCTGTCACATGATGACCTGTTAGGGTGGAGGGACAGGAGGGATGCACCCCACCAAGAGTGGAGAGATGGGAGGGGTGTACCCCTCCGAGGCCTCTGGGGTTCGCAGACACAAACCCCTGCAGTTTTCTATTCCAGGAATGACATTAAACCACACAGGGCTCAGATGACTCAGGTGTTATGGGCGGGTCCCTCCCCGGAGCCACAAGTAGAGACCCCTGAGAGTCCTGTGTGGAGAGTGGGTTTTACACCCACCCTTAACAACCCCCCAGGGACTTCTGGGGATGCACATGGCTTCCCACTCCCTAGAGAGCTACAGTGCTGTTCAGAGACAAAGCCAAATGGATCTTCTGGAAAATATCTACACACCACCGCTGACCCACTACCGCCCAGGTTTTAAAGAAATCCCCTTGTGACAGCGTGGCTCATGCCCAGCTCCCTCAGCATTTCCTCCTGGAAATTTGAACGGCTGTGAATGTCTCACGGCATTTGGGAGGGCACCCCCACCCCCACCCCGCGCAAGGCCCCTCCCCCTCCCGGGACTCAGCTAAATTTAAACACAGAGCATGGGCAGATAGGAAGAGACTTCCCCTTTCCTTTCCTGGGACATTTCTGTGGGTCGAGGCAGGGGTCCTGCATCCTTCCTTAGTCCCTTTGATCTGTATGTAGTCATTTATGAGGCCACCTGGGCCCCTTTCCAGCGTGAATGCCTTCGGGTCCAGGAGCCTCCTCTTTAAAATGGAAACATTACACGTGATGTGGGGACACTCTGAGGCTTAGGCAGCCATGAGAAATTCACAGCCATTGAAATTTTTGAGGTGGGAGCCGTTCTCTGGGCTGCTCTCCCATGTCCCAGGCCTTCAGAGCGGTGCTTCCAGATCTCTCAGGCTGGGACCAGCTGTCCTGGTCCTACAGTTTGCTGTATATTCTACCAATGAGCAGCAGAGTCCTTGAACACAGGGCCGAGACATCTGTGACCATGGCACCCCCTGACCATCCCTGGGCTGGCAGGGATGGAGGGACTGTGGTTGTTCATGTCACACCCCATTCTGGCAGGACACTGCTCTGTGTTGTGGCTGGGTAGAGAGATCTTGTTACCAGTAGCTGTCACTTGTCATTCTTACAAAGATGTCACTCAATCCAGGTGCTCCTTATACAGAGGCCTCTGACCTACGTCCCGGCTCTCCATGGGCTGCAGATTGGTTAGGGCTAACTGGGGAGGTGGGTGGAGCAGAGCGGGCTGGAGGCTGGTACCCCTTCCCTTCTCTGTCTGTCTCCAGATAGGGCCAGTCCCACTCTGCCCAGCTGGAGGCGCTCCTCCCACCCATCCACCGTGGCCGACTTCTCGCTGCCCATGAAGGTGTCCCTTCCCCTCAGAAGCCTCAGCCCCTCTCCACAGGCCATGAACCACAGGCTCACTTGTCTCTCACTAACACTCCCAGTTGTTTAGCTTTGGCCTTGGTGTGGGCCACGGGCAGGACCTCAGGGATGTCTGCTGCTCGGGGTCCACTTGGAGTCCTACATGATGAGGAAGCCAAATTCAGTATGTGCTGAGAAAAGCTCTTCTACTCCCTTGGCCTGTTTGTAGGCCTGGCTCCTTCTTACCTTTTCCTAAAAAAGCAAAAAGATAGAATTCTCCTTTGGTAGGATTTTTCAAAAAACAACTTCCTCTCAAGGCTCTGGAGATTAGTTTGCTAATTATTCTGGTGGGAAAGGAGTGAAGATGACAGGATTCTCAACAATGTCAAACAGGGCTGGCCAGATAGCTCAGCAGATTAAAGTGCCTGTTTAGGCAGACGCAGGGCCTGGTGGTTCAATCTGGTGTTTTGATCCCTGGGATGTTGTGCTGGCCCCGCCCTCCAGGGTGTGCTGAGACTTAGATTGAGACTGGGCATGGTGGCACGCACCTGCAATCCCAGCACTTGGGAGGCTGAAAACAGGAGGACCACTAGGAGTCCGATCCGTGCAGTGAGACCCTGCAGAGCCTGTGCCAAACAAAAACAAAACAAAAAAACCTCGATGTCAAACAGGTACTGCAACACTGTGCAGTAGCTCGGTCCTGGACCCGAGGTTCCAGGGCAGGAAATCAAATGCAGGAGGAGGGTGGATGGCTTTCCTACCAAACTCTGCCTTGTAGTACATCTCTTAGAGGAGACAGCATCTGGACATCACGCAAGCGTTGACTTAATAATTTCTCCATATTAACAATTCATATTTTTGTAAAGAAAGCCCTTCCGGGTCCTCATCAAGACCCACGAAGTACACATTTGTGATACCATGGAAAAGTTATTGGCGTGCTACTGAGTTCATACCAACCTCCCACTTCCAGTGCAACCCGCAGTGAGGATGAAGACTCTGAGGCGTCTTTGCAGTCATGGCGAGCCAAGGGGGCTGAGTCCAGTCACGGTGATGGCGATCTGGAACAAAGGCCTTGACCCAGAGCCAAACATGGGTTTTATTAATTCATTGATAAAAGGAGGGGCCTGAGGATGAGTGACTGTGGCAACAGTGGGCAGCAGGTGAGCGCCGTGGGCTGGGCGAGGCGGGAGCCTGAGATTGCCTCTGCAGCACGCAGGGAGAGGGACATGCGGAAGGCGTAATCTGCTCGGCACAGTCCAGGCAGCGCGTGCTGTTCAGGGGTTGGTGCTTCAGCTCTGATGTGTAATCGTCCATGCCCCAGGAAGTCATGGCCTCCATCTCGAGGCTCACCCCAGTGACAGTGTGGCGCACGGCCCTCCACCCTGCCTTGTCTCGGCTCACACATGCTTTATCTGGGAGCTATGGGGGACAGGGTCACACTGCCCTGTGGCCCTGCTTCAAAAACTAACACCCGCACCTCAGCTGGACCGATTTGCATTGCTTTAAGCCAACTGAAGGGACAAGAGGTCCTGTCTGTGCCTATCAATGCATGGAAACAGGGCCACACTCAGCCAGGATGAGAGCAGTGCTCCACTCTCCAGGACAGTCACCCATGTGTCCTCCACATTTTTGCACAGATGTTTTTATTATCATTAAAAATAGTAATAATATGGTCTTACATAGCATCCTACAGTCTTTATTTTTTGTTTATCTTTCTGAAACAGGGCCTCACTATATAACCCAGACTGGCCTTGAACTTATTATTTGGCCTGGCCTGGCCCCATACTTGAGGTGATCCTCCTGCCTCAGCCTCCTGAGTGCCGGGGACTCCATTCATGCCCCACCTTGCCTGGCCCCTTGTTTGTTTGCCATGCCATCCTGAGACGAAGCCGGGGCGTCCCAGCGCTAAGTGAGTGCTTTCTCCCTGAGTTACGCCCAGACCTGGTGCATCTGGTTATTTAGCCAGGTGCTGACTGTTAGGCCCTCGAACACCTTCAGCAGCTTTTCAACAGACGGGGGCATTGGCAGGGCGCAGAACATTCTTGCCGATGCGTCCCTTAGGGTCATCTCTGGCATCGAAGTCCTGGGTTAAAAGCACAAGTACTTCTGAGCTCTGGACCCGGAGAGGCCCCTCCCCAGAGCGGCCGACTCCCACTCCCGCTGCAGCTTCTGCAGTGCAGCCCGGCCTGCTCCTTCCCTCTTGGAGCTTCTGCTGAAATGAATGACTGCTCCATTCCTGCTGAGTCAGAGTCACACGTAAATCACAAGAAGCAGCCTGTGGCCCAGAGAAAAGCTGGCAGTCATGTGACCACGGCAGCATCGGCCTTCCCAGTGCAATCATCTGACCCAGTCCAGAGGCCACCACCGTCCATCCCGGGGGGTGCCCGCTGTGTCCCGAGCACAGCGGGGTGTAGGTGGGGCCGAGGGCAGCTTCGGCCCATCTTCTCACCGGGCTGTCTGTCATCGAGTGTTGAGTTTTGGACTGTCTTACATATTGGAAATAGGAAAATTTTCAGATATGTGGTTTGCAGATTTCTCCCAGTCTGTAATGCTGTGTTATAGCAGGATCTTTTAGAGAATAAAAGATTGTAACATGAATCCCAATTTATTGATTTTTTTGTTTTGTTTTGTGGGTCAAATTTTTGAAAACATATCCAAGGCCTCTGCCTAAGCTTTTTAAATGTAATTTTCTAAAAGTTTGACAGCTTTACATTTAAATCTATAGTCTATTTTTGGAGAATTTTTTATGATGATAGTGATAAATTAGCATAAATTAGTTTTTTCAGAGTAAAAATTAGAATTAGAACAGAAAAAAATTACAAGTGATAGAGAATTTCACTTAACAAAGTAATATGAATTTCATAGTATTTGTTGTAATACGTAGTATTGTCTCCAACCAATTATTCATATATATATATATATACACACATATTTTTTTAATTTTTTTTTTTTTTTTTTTTGCAGTACCAGGGATTGAACTCAGGACCCTGCACAAGTGGTTATTCTACTGAGCTATCTCCCTGGCCCCAGTTTTTCATATTACCAGATATATGTATGTAAAATTGAAGAAGAAAGAAAAGAAGAAAGAAATGGATTAGAAATTAAGAGCAAAAGTACGAACAATTGGAAAAAGGAGACAAAACAAATTAAGTATTATCTGCTCCTTTCCATAGACCAGTAGAAATGCACAATACAGTTGTCCAAACTATCCTGCTTACATACATAGATAAATCTCTTTCCCCCACGCCCTCTCCTGTCTTTCTCCCCAGTTCAATAACTCTTTCCTTTTGAATAAGGTCATTCCCTTTCCCAATAAGTTCTATTGTATCCTTCAGTTTCCATTTTTCTCCTTCAGGTTCTCACACTAAGGAGACAATACAATGCTTGCACATGCAGGTCTGATTTATTTCACTTAAGAGTATCTTCTCCAATTGCATCCATTTACCAACAAAAGACTCAAATTTACCCTGTTTTATAGATGAACAATACTCCATTGTATAAAAATACCACATTTTCTTTAACCATTCTTCAGTCGATGAGTGTCTGGATTGTTTCTAGGATTCAGCTATGACAAATTGTGCTGCTGTAAACATGGGTGTACATGTTTCACTGTGGTATGAGGTTTTCAGTTCTTCTGGAAAAATACCCAGAAGGGGTATAACTGGCTTGAATGGGATCTCCAATCCTACCCTTTGAAGGAGTCTCCACACTGATTTCCATAGTGGTTGTACCAGTCTGTACTCCCACCAACAGTGGAGAAGGGTTCCTTTGTCTCCACAGCCCTTCCAGCATTTGTTATTGGCTGACCTCTTACTGTTAGTCATTCTTTCTGGGGTAAGATGGAATCTCAGTGTTTTAACATGCATTTCTTAAATGACCAATGATGTTGAACATTTTTTCATATATTTACTTGCCATTTGTATTTCTCCCTCTGAGAACTGTGTATTTATCTCAGATGCCCATTTTTGGATTGGGTCTTTGAATTTGGGTGACCTGATTTTTAAAAAATACTTTATATGTTGTATGTAGAAGATGTTTGTCGGAGAGACAGTCAGCTATAATTTTTTCCCAGTTTGTGGGTTTTGTTTTTACTCTGTTGGAGATTTGCTTTGAAGTGAAGAAACTTTTAAAAAAGATGATATCCCGGTTGTTGATTCTTTGAAGAATTTCCCATGCAGTTTTGTTTTTGTTCATGAACTCTCTACATATCCTCATGTCTTTAAGATTTCTGCCTACAGTTTCCTCTGGAAGATTTAGTGTTTCTATTTTAATATTTAAATCTTTAGTCCATTTTGACTGTAGCTTTGTGAATGGTGATAGGCATGGGTCTAACTTTAGCCTTTGGCATGTGGAAATCAGTTTTTCCAGGACCACTTATTTATTTTTATTTTTATTTTTTATTTTTTTGGGGGAACTAGGGTTTGAATCAGGCCCTTGCACTTGCCAGGGAAGCGCTTATTCCACTGAGCCATATTCCTGGCCCCTACCAGACCATTTATTAAAGAGGCTATCTTTCTTCCAGTGAACATGTTTGACCTCTTCATCAAAGATAGGGTGGCTGAGTGTGTTCAGACTGTGTCTGCATATTGCAATCTGTTCTACTGATCCTCAGCTCTGTCTCTATGCCAGCACTATGCTGATTTTATCACAGTATCTTTGTAGTCAGGTCAGGTATTGTGATACCTCCTGCCTTTCCTTTGTTTCCCAGAATTGCTTTTAATATTCTGGGTCTCTTCTGCTTCCAAATGAATTTGAGGAAAGTTTTCTCTAGCTCTGTGGGGTATACTAATGGGATTTTAATTGGGACTGCATTGAATTTGCATAACAATTTTGGAAACATGGCCATTTTCACAATATTGGTTCTTCCTATCTAGGAACATGGACTATTTTTTCCATTTTCTCAAATCCTGTTCAATCTCTTCTCAGAGTACCATAATTTTCACTGTATAACTCTTTTATGTCCTTTGTGAGATTGGTTCCTAGATATTTCTCTTTTTTTGGATGTTATTGTGAAAGGTGTGAATTCCCTAATTTCTCTCTTTGTGTTCAATGTTTGTGTACAAAAATATTACTGAGTTTTGAGTGTATCCTGCTACATTGCTGAGTTTGGTGATTAAATCTCAAGACTCTTGGTGGAGTTTTTGGGGTCCTCTATGGAGAGTATCATGCCATCTGCAAATAATGATAGTTTCATTTCTTCTTTTCCAATTCATATTACTTTTTTTTCCACTTATGTATTTGGCACAGAGTCTCACTACACAGCTCAGACTCTTAGTGATCTTCCTATTTTCAGCCTCCTCAGCACTGGGATTACAGGTGTGCACCACCATACCAGGACTTGTTTGCTGGCTCAGTGGGCCCAAAGGAGGGGCTGGCACAGCATGCAGGACCTGGGATTGAACCCTGGTCCTTGCACTTGCCAAAGCAGGTGCTTAGTCCACTGAGCTATCTTGCTGGTCCTCAATCCATATTACTTTTGTTTTTCTGTCTTGTCTAATTGCTCTGGCTAATGTTTCCAAAACTATATTGAATAGGAGTGGAGACAGTGTACATTCTTGTCTTGTTCATGATTTGAAAGTGAAGGCTTTCAGTTTTGCCCATTTAGTGTGATCTTGGCTGCTGGTTTCTCATAGAAAGCATTTATCAGGTTGAGATATAGACCATCTATTTTGATTCTCTATAGGGTTTTTATCATGAGTGAGTGTTGGAGTTTGTCAAAAGCTTTTTCTGCATCTATTGAGATGATCATGTGGTTTTTGTTCTTGGTTCTATTGATGTGATGTATTACATTTATGGATTTGCATATGTTGAACCATCCCTGACTCCTGGAATGAATCCTACTTGGTCATGTTGTATAATTTTCTTGATAATTTGCTGCATTTTGTTTACTAGTATTTTATTGAGGATTTTTGCTTCTATGTTTGTTAGAAAGACCGGTCTACAGTTCTTCTTTTTAGTTGGCTCTTACTCTAGTTTTGGAATCAGAGTAATTCTTGCCTCCAGGAATGAGTATGGGAGAATGGCTTCCCGTCAATTTCATAGAAGAGTTTGAGAAAAGTTGGCATTAAATCCTCTCTAATTTCTTCTAGAATTCTGCTGTGAATCAATTGGGTACAGGGCTTTTCTTTGTTGATAGGATTTCATTACATTTTCAATTTTGTTTCTTGTTATTGGGTTATTCAGAGTTTGTATATCTTCTTGACTCAGCTTTGTCATTTCATATATATCTAGGAAACTGTCCATTTCCTCTGTGTTTTCCTTCCTGTGAGAGTAAAGATTTTGGAAGTAGGTGTTGAGTATCTTCTGAATTTCTCTAGGGTCTGTAGTGATTTTGCCCTTTTCATTGCTTATTGCATGAATTTGGTTTTTTTCTTTCCTTTTTTGACTAGGTTGGTTAGGGGTTTATTGATTTTATTTATTTTTTCAAAGAATCAACTCTTTAATTCATTTATTCTTTGCATTGTCTTCTTCATCTCTAATGCATTAATTTCTGCTCTAATCTTTATAATTTCCTGCCTTCTTTGGGCTTTGAGCTTGACTTGCTTATCTTTTTCTAGGAGCTTGAGGTGCAACATAAGATCATTTATTTGGCTTGTTCTGTTCTCCTAATGTGCAAATTTACTGCTATAAAATTTCCTCATAAGACAGTTTTCATTGCATCCCACAGGGTTCCATAGGTTGTATCTACATTTTTGTTTGATTATAAATATTTATTAATTCTTCTTTAATTTCATCTGTGACCCACTGGCTGTTTAGGAGGTTCTTATTTAATTTTCATACATTTATGATGCTTTTGTAATTTCTTTTGTCGATAATTTCCAGTTTTTTTGCACTGTGGTCAGATAGTATGCATGGGACAATTTCAATTCCTTTGCGTTTACTTAAGAGTGTTCTGTGCGTGAGCATATGGTCCATTTTGGGGAACATCCTGTGTGCAGCTGAGAAGAATGTGTATTCTGTTGTTTCTGGGTGAAACACTCGTCAAAGATCTACCAAGCCAATGTCCTCATAAATTTGGTTTAGTTCTGTTACTTCTTTGCTGATTTTTTGCCTAGTCAATCTATCTCTTTGTGACAGTGGCATGTTAAAGTCCCCCATTACTACTGTATTATTGCTTATTTGATTATTCGTGTCTGTTAAAATTTTTCTTGTGTGGGTGCTCCAATATTGGGTACATATATATTTGTAATTGTTATCTTTTCCTCTTGCAGTTTTCCCTTAACAAGTACATAGTGACTTTCTTTATCTCTTTGGGTGATTTTTGGTTTGAAGTTGATATTGTCAGTAAACAGGATAGCTGCCCCTGTTTTTTGTGATTTCCTGTGGTATGGAGCATTGTTTTTATCAGTTTTAGGCTGTGAACTTCCTTTTGAGTTAAATGTGTTTGTTGCATGTAGCATATTGTGGGATTTTGTTTCTTAATCTACTCTTCCAGTCTGTTTCTTTTGATTGGTAAATTGAGGCAGTTTATATTGATGATTACTGGCTTATCTTTGTGATGTTATTTTCTTGCTTAGGTTCCTATGTTTTTCCTCTTTTTAATTACTTGCTCTGTTTGGTGGTTCCTTTCTGTCCTTGAAGCTGTGAACACTTCTGTCTCTTTTTAGAATGTCTGTCCGTACTCTTTGTAGGGTTGGTGTGGTGGCGATGAATTCTTCAGTTGTTCCCTGTCATGGAAGAATTTATTTAGCCATTGAATTTGATAGATAGTTGTGCAGGGTACATCAATCTGGGTTGGAAGTTATTTTCTTTTAGGACCTTAAATACTTCACTCTCAGTTCTTCTTAATTTGATTATTTGTGCTGAGAACTCTGCTATGATTCTGATGGGTTTTCCATCGTGAGTGGTCTGTTTCTTTTCTCTAGAAGATTTCAATAATCCATTCTTTTGCAGAATTTCTGAGATCTGATTATTATGTGTCTAGCTATAGATTTATTGTGATTAAGGCTGTGTGGAGTTCTGTATGCCTTGCGTATCTGTATGTCCATTTCTTTGCTCATGTTTGGAAAATTTTCTACTAGTACTTCTGCAAATATTCTTTTTATGTCATTTGTGCTGTCTCCCACTGCTTCACTGATACCAGTTATTCATATTTTACTTTCTTTTCATCATCTTGTAGCTGCTGAACTGTCATTTCTCAGTTCCTTTTAGTTTTAGGAGATCTTTCCTTTCAAGTTCATTAGCTGCAGCGGTGTCTTCGGGATCTGAAAGCCTATCTTCAGTTTGCTTCAAGTGGTTTTGCCAGCTTTCAGTGGAGTTCTTAATGTCCTGGATACTGCTGGAATCTGGTTCATGCATTCTAAGTCTTTCCTTCATTGTTCATTCAGTGTTTCCATCATGTTTCTATGCTGCTCTTTTTAAAAAAATCTGTTTTCTTTAGCTGTGCTTAGCAATTCTTCACAATTGTTGTCATTTCCTTTTGGATCTGAGAGATTACTTCTGAACTTATTTCTTCTGTAGCCCGATAGACTTGTTTCTTCACTTTAGTTGCTGTCATTTCAGAGATTTCAGGTGTGTGATTTCCAAGTTCTATGTCTTTGTCTCCTGGATTTGTTCTGGGTGGGTTAGAGGATTGAGGCTGCCTTTTGCTCATGCATTTTGGCATTTTTGAAGCTCCCAGTAATCAACCACACAGAGTTCCATGGGCCCCCAGAATCCGCCAAAGTTCCTAAATGGTTCCAGGGAGCCTGCACTGGCTCACGCTGGGCCCACAGATCGCAGCCCTCCTGTGCTACCCAGGCCACTCAGAGCCCTCTCATGTTCTTAAAAGTTTGGACCGGCACCAGTAGAAGCTCCACACCTGTGCGCTGGGGCTAAGAAAGGTCAGAGTTTACCAGAGTCCTGAAGGCTGCCCAGAGTTGCCAAAGTTCTCAAATGGCTCCAGGAAAGCTCCTTAAAT
>NW_004524702.1:4141124-4158919 GCF_000260255.1 Octodon degus
CTCTATGCTTGCACTTAGATGAGAACTGAGGATCGTGAGATTCATGGAAAGGAAACGAGCAGCTGCAGTGGGAGCCAGGAGCAAGGAGGGGCAGGCATTGTGCTTGGCGGGGACAGAGCTCCTGCTGCGTTGATGACAAGTGCCAGCGGTGACAGTGGTGACAGCTGCACAAGAGCACGGATGCACCTGGGCCATCGCGCTCTCCCACCTGGACGTCACAGCAGTAAATTCTGTGGAGTTAGGTCTCACCACAGGGAAACCCTGCAAGGCCAGAGGATTGATTGTGTTAGAATACTGAGGTTTTAGACACCTTCCATTTGAGCTGGCTTTGAGGGAGCTGCCTGGTTTGCCCTGTAGCATCCAAGCCTGTGCTGTGAGGCAGGGCCAGGCTGGACCCTGTGTTTCTAATTATACAGCCCCCTTGCTGGGGAGCAGAGGGTGCCTGAGATGGGGCAGCATGGATTTGGGGGCCTTCACACCTAGGAAGTCAGGTGTGAAAGCAGAGAAGCGCTGTTGCTGGGTCAAATGGCTTTAGAGTCATTTGTCTAAAGCCACACAGTCTGGCCAGGATGTGTGTGTGTGTGTGTGTGCGCGTGCGTGTGCGTGTGCATGTGCGGGTGTGTGTGCGTGTGGGTGTGTGCGTGCGTGTGTGTGCGTGTGTGTGTGTGGGTGTATGTGTGTGTGTGTGCGTGTGTACGTGTGTGTGTGTGTGTGTGTGTGTGTGTGTGATGTTAAAACCAGAAGTGCCAGAACCTGCGGCAGAGAGGGGATAGATGGTCAGGATTTCATGGCGGGGCAGATCCTGGAGGCGGCAAGGTTCAGTGTGGGGGATGCAAGCGGAGGAAGTGGAGGGATTTGAGGCCAAGGGCCTCAAGTGCAGAGAGGGAGAGTCATTTGTCTAAAGCCACACAGCAGGTCATAGGGAGAGAGGCTCCCAGGAGACTCAGGCAGGAAGCAGCTGTGACCAAGCTCAGGGCCATGTGGGCAAGGGGAAGAGGAGGCTGGGTGGTCCTGGCGGCAGCTGCAGCAGGAGGGCCACCAGGATGGAAGGTCCTGCCTCTCGTACACTTGGGCACCTCTGGGTGCCATGCCTGGAGCCAGGACATTGAAATGGAATGTGGGTGCTGGTGTGTAGGAGACACTTCCTGGACCTCGTCTCGGTCCAAGAAGCCAATATTTGTAATCCCAAAGTTACGTTATTGGAATCCCATGAAATTGATTCCAATCTACCACTTACAATGCAACCCACGGCGAAAATAAAGACACTAAATTATATCTTCAATGATCGGGGGGGGAGGGGAGGAGTCAAGGGGCTCTAAGTCCAGCCATGAAGATGGCTTTCTGGCACCAAGAGAGCTACCCAGGGCCTCACCCAGTTTTATTCAGTGGGGGAGTGGCTTGAGGATTAACTGAGAACTGTGGGAAAGAGACTACTATGAGCTGAGCTGGGTGGGTGGCCCACATTTACCTCTGCGATATGCAGAGAGGACATGCAGAGAGAGTAATCTGCATTATATAGTATCTAACGTTTTGATAAGTCTGGTGCTTCAGCTCTGGTGTAGCCTTTCAAGTCCCAGGAAGTCATAGCCTCTGTCTTGAGGCTCGATCCCAGCTGGCGGTGCGGAGCATTAGCTCTACTGTCCTGTCTCAACCTGGCTCACATTAAGGAGCAGCAGGTATAGGTTACCAGGGAAACACGCACACCACCTCCAAAGACTATCACCAGCACCTCAGCTAGACCAGTATACATTGCTTAAGGCCAACTGAAGGGTAAACAGCAGTCCTGGCCAGCTCTGTACAGAACAATACACGGGAATAGGGTCAGGCTCAGTCAAAATGGAGACAGTCGCTCTTCTTTCCAGGAGAGCTGCTCAGGTGGGCCTCCACACTGGTGCAGATCAGGTGGGCATCCACAGAGGGAACCGGGCCATGCTGGGTGGCCCGGCAGTGAGGTGGGGCAGCTGGGAGCCAAGCCAGGGTCAGGAGGGAGGCAGCGCTTGGGCACCTAGAGAGAGTTCATGGGGGTACAATGGCTGCAACAACAGAGAGCAAAGGACACAGCCAAGGGACAGGCTGGTGTGGGGAGCGCAGGATGGGGCTAGGGAGGCCCTGGATGGCTGTGTCCATGCCGTGGCTTGAGGTCACAATCTGTGCATACCTGTCATCCCAGCCACCTGGGAGTCTAAGGTAGGAGCACTGCAATTTTGAGCTGAGCGTGGGAGACTCACTGGGACACTGTTGCCAGAGGTGTCTGACAAATTAAAAATGGAAAGGACCATTCCCCTGTGCTGGCCAGGCCTGCCCTGCTCAGGCCCTTCTATGTGCCTTCTCCAAAGAGTTAAAGACATCATACCGCGGGGTCTGTGTACACCCGCAAGTACAGGGGCTCAAATCATAGCGGCTGAGTCTTGGGAGCAGCCCCAGGTCCATAGGCAGATGAATGGGCAAAGAGAACATGACGTTCACGCACAATGGAGTACTTCTCTGGCAAGAAGAAGGATAATTTGAGGTATTTTTAGGAGAATGTATGCACCCTGAGGCCATGACAGTAAGTGAGATAAGTCAGACACATAATCTTAAATACCGCAGGAGATGGCACCCCATCTCCTGCCAAGCCATCTCTTTGTCCTCTCTGTCTTACACAAGAAACCCAAAATATAAATAAAGGCTGGCTGGGGGGAAGTTCCCAGCAGCAAAGAGGCCTGGAGAGGCCAGAGGCAGGTCCAGCAGAAGGGCATGGTGGCCCCCCAGCCCTAGCAGACAGATGGCAGGAGCACGGATCCCTAAAGATGTACAGCGCCTTCTTAGCCCTCAGGTGCAGGGAGCCGTGACCCCCTGGGAGGGCTGTCCTCTGTGCACGGCTGCCCAGCGGCTGCAAGCTGGCTTTCTGAAAACCACAGCTGATTTTGAATAAAACCTTTGACTTAGAAAACATAGCCTCATGAAACAGGCTACTTTCTAGTCCCAGCCGGCCACCGCGTCCCTCCCATGAGCAGGGCTCTTGAGCTCGGCACTCCCCTGAGCCCCCAGAGGCAGGATTGCAGCAGCGCTGCCACAGGGTCTCATCCTAGTCTTGCTAAGCCCACCCACTCCTGGCCTCTCCAAGGCTCCTGCATGTTGGGGGCTGTCAGTTCACCCCACAGCGTCAACACCTTTGTTGCGGAGCACCCCATCTCCTGCCAAGCCATCTCTTTGTCCTCCTGCAGTCAGAATGACTGATCCTTCTGGAACCTGCATCTGATCCCAGCATCCCGCATTTGGCTCCTGCTGATGGAGTGAGGCTTGGGCCTACAGAGTAGCCTACGAGGCCTGCTGCAGTCAGGGGCCTGCTGACCACTCCGGCTCCCACTGCTGTCTGTGGGCAGCTTTCGGTTCCTGCCAAGAGCCTCTCACTTCCAGGTCTCAGCACCTGCTGACTCCTCTGCCGGCACGGTGGCTGTTGAGAGTGTGCAATGGAAAGTACAGGTCCTCTGCTGCACGGCATCGGCCCCGCTCCGCCCTCTGCCAGCCGACGCCCCCCGCTTTCCAGTTTCAGGAGACTCTGCTTCCTCTTTGCAGGACCCTTTCTCCTTTCTTTCATTCTGCAGAATTTGAAAAGGCAGACTCCTTTCCAAGGAATGTTAGGCACTGAAACAGAAAAATAGGGCGTGAATAACAAGCAGGTCTGGGACAGTAGTTTGAGCCACCTGGGAGGCATTGGTGCGGCCTCTTCCTGGTTCCCCATCACTGCAGTGGCCCCCTGCCCAGCCACCTTCCTTGTGCCCCTTCCCAGTGAGTCCCATGACGTCCTCCTCCTCTTTCCCTCTCCCACAGCCGCGTGCACTCAGGGTGCACACAGGGTGCACCCCGGGCTCTACCCCCAGGCCCCCACTGCTCTCAAGCATGGGGCCCCAGCGAGCTCCTCTCTGTGTCCTTGCTCTTTGCCCTCCTCAAGGGACAGGAAGTGGACTCAGTTCAGCGACACCTGCCAAGGTTTTAGCTCCCCAACACGACTGTTTATACAGTTGATTGCAGAATGCTGCTGGTCTCTTTGCAGGAAGGAAACCCAGGCTAGGATCACAGGTGTGAAGGTGCAGGGTCAAAGGGCAACTGAATCGAACCTAAGGAGATGGAGCTTGACAGGAAAGGAAGCACACGCCAGCTCTGATACTCAAGCAACTAGCTTTACAAAGAAGCCAGGTGGCAGGAGCTGCGAGGGGTGGCAGGGTAGAGGGACAACTGTTCAGGATTCAGGTTGCAAGTGGAAAAGCCGGGCCTGACCCATAGGTGGGTAAGAAGCAGCCGTGGGACACTTGCTAGAAAATCGATTGCAGAGATCCGACTGCCTCTGCATGCAGAAAGCAGATGGTGCCTGCACCCAACGCTCGGGAAGACTAAAGCGATGCTGTGGGGAGATCAGGTCTGGGTCAGAGTCCCACAAGCATAGACTATGACCACCAGGCACAGAACCTAGCTACCTCATGATGTGAGGAATGACAAGCCTTTTAGATGTGGGTAGTTGGACATGTGCTCCCACAGAGCCGGCCCTGGCCTTTTCTCAGAAGCTCCTCTGTCCTTTCTCAGAAGCTCCCCTCTGTCCCTAGTGTTTGCTGTCCAGGCCGACATGGGACAGGGTGTGCATTCCTGAAAGAAAGCGAGTTCCCAGCTACCTG
Organism: Octodon degus; assembly: GCF_000260255.1. Taxonomy (NCBI): domain Eukaryota; kingdom Metazoa; phylum Chordata; class Mammalia; order Rodentia; family Octodontidae; genus Octodon; species Octodon degus. The sequence goes on from NW_004524702.1 coordinate 4,145,777, forward strand.
AGGGTCACAAAAGGGGCCACTGGTTTGGCCCATTGCACGGGGGATTCCTGCCCTGGAAATGACCCTTCACAGACTCTCTTGGTCTCCAACAGAGTCAATTGTGGAACTGAAAAATGATGAGTGACCCTCATCTTGCCACTTCCAGCTCAGCGCTTGTCCAGAGGTGGTCATGACCGGAGTTCCCCAGCGTCCATCTCAACTGTTTATGAAGTTGGTCTTGAAGCAAGTTTTTAAATATTAGAAATGTGAGATGCCATAGGGACCTTCTGGGACCAAGTGTCCAGAGGGAAAGGAGGGGCAGAATCCTGGCCCCTGCTTGCCTGGAGGTCCTGCTCCAGGGAGGGTGGAGATGACCCTGGTACGTGGATGAGCTTCATCGGCCTGCTGGAGCAGCACACATTCGGCATCTTAACACCGCACAAGCTGCTTCCCTGAGACTGTGGAGGCCGGCAGTCTCCAGGAAACTTAGAGAGCTAGGAACAAGGTATTCGAGGGGGAGAACATCCACTTTTTGTTTCTTTCAACTTCTCTTGGCTAACATCTTGACTTGTGGCCTTATCCAATCTTTGCCTTTGTTATTGTCTTCCCTCTTTAGGAGTTCAAACTCCCCCTACCTTCCTCTTACATTCTTGGGATTGCATTTACCACCCCCAGGATAGTGTCTCCCCTGTAGGAACTTTGGCTGAACCGTGCCTGCAGGACCCCTTCTTCCGCTCTGTAAACCTGGACCGGGGGTGTTGGGGGTCATTATCCACCATGTTTGAGTGGAGCTCTGGCTTGGGTGCACCGTGGTTGGCTTCAGTATGAAGGTGGCAGGAGTGGAAGCCCTAGGGTGGCAGGCTCAGTCCACAGAGGCCACATTGGTGGCTATAGATTGCAAAGAGAGGTGGGTCCCTGGTGTCTCAGGGAGTGCAGGGCACTCCAGTGTCACAGTCAGGAAGACAGGCACAGCACGCTGCTGAGATGCAGGCTCACTGGTGGCCTACAGTCTAGCTGTTTCTTGCTTTGTTTAGATTTGCTTTCTATTTTCTATTGTTTTAAAACCACTCTGCTAAAATACCCTGAGAGGTCCAGGAAAGAAGTTCTTTATCAAACATCAGTTTCTATCCCCTGTAACTGAGAGAAGGTGGGCTGGTTTCTATCACCACTCACCTGCAGCCGCAGATGGAAAGAAGCATCTAAGTGTGGATGCAGCAAGCGGGGTTTTCCACTCAGAAAGATCTTAAGTGGTTATTCCCTGAGCTATTTAGGTCTTAAAGAAGGAAAATCCTTGAAAGCAGTTCCTTATCAGCCACAAGATAACTTCAGTCTTATTTGGCCCAGCAGCTAGCAGACCTTATGTGAAGGCGGGCGTTCCGCTTTCTCAGAGCAGAGTTGTGGGCCAAGATGCTCCGCAGGAAGTAGAAAAGTTGCTACCCTCTGCAGAAAAGGAGGATGTACCAAGAAGATATAATTCTTGAGACGTTTCAGGGTGTGCCAGCCCCTGCGAGCAAATGTTCTCTCCTGCCGCACTGTTGGCGGTTCCGTGGCTCTGAGCCCTGCCTAGCGTCCAGCAGGCACTGGCTCGTATGAAGTCTCGCTGCCCCAGTCCTGGGATGTTCCAGCGAGGTCCCTCAAGGGTCAGGCCTCAGGCCTGGGCTTTGCTCCCTGGCAGGGCCCTGGTGATAGGTTCTGGCCCTAGTACGAATTGCTGAATTATTACGGTGGCCATGGAACATGGCTGAAGCCCCCAAACAACAGCTTATCTTGCTCTTTCTTCCCCACCTCAGTCCTGGATGCAATTTCCTCTCACCTTTCCGTGCTGGTTGGGAGACCCCAATCAGCTCCTTGCATGTAACTGAAACTGCCCCTCAGCCTCCACCCCTAGCAAAGGTCTATAAAAGTGCCAGCCTTCTTTTGTCTCAGGTCAGGGGACCCCCATCTCCCTGCTAGCCTCTCCTGGTCTTCAGAGTCAATAAAGGCCTCTTTTATCTTTCCTATCTCTTTACTGCTCTGCCAAAAAACCTAACACCTGGCAGCACACACGCCTCAGGCCTCAGGCAGCCCAGGCCCCCGGAGCTGCTGGCTCCAGTGAGGACTCCCTCAGTTGGGGGTCAAAGCCAGACGTCCCCAGGGCATGAGTGAGGGAGGAAGGGCAAGGAGTGCTGGCCCAGCCCTGCCGCAGCTTCTGGGTGAGGGGCGAGGTGGCTCACTGCCGGCGTCCTTCATGCTTGTCCCGGCCATGGGTCAGCAGGACAAGCCAAGAGAAGCACGTCCCTTGTGGGCACACTGCTTGAAAGAGCGTACTCCCAGTTACAAGAGGACCCTGTGCTGGATGGCTGACCCACAGCTTGCCAGTGACCATGGTGTCTGCTAGAAATGTGTTCTGAGAGCTTGTCAGTGTTCCTAGCCTGGCACCCCGCAGCTGTGGGAAGCCACACAGTAACTGTGGAGTAGTGTGGTTGTGGTCACGGTCTCACCGTGTGTGTGTACACCACAATATCTGATGTGCCTTAAATGTCTATGGTGTTTGTCGATCCTAATTCAGTAAGCCTGAGACGGGGGGCAAAAAAGAACTCGCCTTGGAGAGTCGTGACCTGCATGGCCTCAACCAGATGTTCAAGGCACGAAGACAAAGGGCGAGAGAGCAGTGGCTTTCTTTGTGGTCTTCTTCCTGCAAGCTTGTAGCCCCTTTGTACTCACGAGGAAAGCATGAGGCCAATTCCAGTTGGGAGCTAGTCTATAAAACAGCCAATCAACACTGCCCACAGCAGCCTCCTTTGTCAAAAGCACAGTGTCTGAGAAATAGCCACACCAGAGAGAAGGCTGAGCACAGCGGGACGCCCCAGGAGCAGCACGTGACCGCTGGACAGAAGCTCGAAGACTGATAAAGCTCAGCTCTAGTTAGCAATGGCGTCAGCAAAGTTGGTTCACTAATTATAAAAGATAAAAGTAAGGAGTTAGCAGTAGAGAAAATGAGAGGTAGGGTGTACGAGAACTCTCAGTACTATCTTTGCCATTTTTCTGTAAATCTAAAATTGTTCTATTTTTTTTTAAATCCATCCCCTGCATGCAGCCTGCATCCTCACTGTTTTCCAGCTGTTAATTGGTCAGTGTGTGAACAACTGTTCGGTGGGTCTGAGGCTTTTTCAAGCTCAGGTTTATAACTGACTGTGGGGCCACCTGCACGAGTGCACAGCCGCCTGGTGCTGTCCCCCCAACACTCCCAGTGCTCCCCATGGCCCAGTCCCTGCTGCTGGACTCTGAGGGGCTTCCTAGAATCAAAGAAGACTGTGTTGGCCCAGAGTGGCTCTGGGCCTCAGTGGGCACAGGGATCGAGATGAGGCACGTGGGGCGGACGGGATCCTGCGAGGAGATCCGCGCGTCAGAGCTTGGAGCTACTGATTCATTTATTCAAGATATACTCTAGGTGCCTCCTGTGTGCCAGATCCTTTATGAAATGTTACAAGTAAAACAAATTAAATATTTGTTTCCAATTGCTACATCCAAATGATGTAGCACTCGCCTGCACTACCAACATACTGAGCTTTGGGACTAACTTTCCCTGCAGGAGGGGCTCCCCTTGGGGTCTCCCCAGTAGGAAGTAGCATCTTTCTGTGGCCCTCAAGGCCTGCAGGCCAAGCAGTGGGTACCATAGTTTGGCTGTGGAAAGGTCTCCAAAGGTCTATGTTGAAGGCTTGAGCCCCAGCCTGTGGCTTTATTTGGGGATATGGGGAAGCCTGTGGGAGGTGGAGGGAACCTTAGCTCCTTGGGAGGAGCGCCCCAGGACTTTTCATGGCCCCACTCCCTGGTTCCGGATGTGAGTGGTTTTCACTGTCGCGCAGTTCTGCTACAATGCACTGCCCTCACCAGAAGCCCAGAGGAGCCAGGTGCGCGGTCCTGGACAGGAACCTGCAGAGCCCTGAATCAAGTCAACCTTTTGTCCTGATAATGATTGGCCTGCCCTTGATGCCTTTTCTTGCCTTATTGCACTGGCTAGCATTTCAAGTAGCCTCGCCAACAACAGTGGTGAAAATGCACAACCTTGCCTTGTTTCCAAGAACGATACCACCCTCAGCCTCTTTGAAGATGCCCTCCATGAGGCCGAGGAAGCACATGCCTAGTCCTGCTCTGTCAAGCATTTTTATTACAACTGGATGTTCGGTTCTGTCAGTCTTCATCGATCAGTACAATCATATGGTCTCTTTTGCCTCTTAACAATACAGATTATACTGACTGTCAAATGTGGAGCCAGCTTTAGACACACAGAAAAAAATTCATTTTTTTCATTTGGTACATTTATTTTGTGCAAATGTGGCTAAATTCCATTTACTATTGTTTACTGAGGACTTTTGTGTCTATGTTCCCAGTGTCTAGTTTTCTTTTACTTTTTGTACTTTGTCTTACTTGAGCATCAGGGTCTTGTTTAGTGTCTGGCTTCATGACATGATCTGGGAAGTACCCTCTTCTGCTTTCTGGAAGGGATTGTTAAAAACTGACACTAAAGCTTCTTTAAATGCTTAGTAGAATTTTCCAATTAAGTCTTCTGGTCATGAAGACTTTATTGTGACAAGCTTTATAATTTATAATTTAAACTGCATTAATAATTACTGTACTATTTATGTTCTATTTCTTTTTAAAAATGTATTTAGGACAGGGTCTGCAGGGTCTCACTACATAGATAGGACTCATGGTGATTCTCCTGTTTTCTGCCTCCCAAGCGCTCGGATTACAGGCACGTTGACACCATGCCCAGTCTCAATCCCTGTCTCAGTGTGCCTGGGGGCGGGGCTGGCGCAGCCGCTGTGCTCTGCCTAAGCCGGAACTTCAATCTGCTGAGCTGTCTGGCAGGCCCTTCATGTTCTCTATTTCATCTTGGGTGAGTTTGGGCAGTTTATGGGTTCTGAGGAGCCAGTCCTAGATGTTGTCATATACAGAGAGCCCTCCCTGCCCTTGCCTTGACCCATGAAGTTTCTATTTGTGATCCCATGGAAAAATTATTGGAACCCTACTGAATTAATTCCAATCTACCACCTCCAGTGCAACCCGTGGGAGAATGAAGACCCTGAGGCATATTTGTAGCAGTGGGGAGCCCCGGGCCCCTGAGCTCAGCCGAGATGATGGCTAACCAGAACAAAGGCCTCGACCCAGGGCTGAACCGGGTTGTATTACTTCGTGAAGAAGGAGGTGCTCGGGGATGAGTGACTGAGAGGCAGGAAGTGAGTGAGAGCAGCGAGCTGGGCGAGGAGGGAGGCCTGAGGTCACCTCTGCAGTAAGAGAGAGGAGGATGCGCAGAAGGGCTCGTCTGCATGACACAGCCAAGGGGGTGCGGTGTTTGGGGCCCGTGCCTCAGCTCTGGTGCGCCAACTTTACCCCTGGGCAGCCGCAGCCTCTGTCTCGAGGCTCATCCCAGCCTAGCAACCCTTCATCCCGCCCGGCCTGGCTTCACGTGTTTATTTGGGAGCTATGGGGACGCACTGCCCTGTCACCCTGCTTCGAAGACTTCCCATCCGCACCGGGGCTGGACCGATCTGCATTGCTTAAAGCTGATTGAAGGGATAAGGACACATCGGGACATGGACACAGGCCCGGGCTCAGCCAGCACGGAGACCACTGCTCCTCCTCCAAGGAGAGCTGCCTGGGGGGCCCCACGGCTGCATGCACCAGGATAACCTACATGTGCTATCCTTGTTATCACCTGCTTCATTCTTGGTACTAGTGATTTGTGTCCCCTCTTTTTCTCTTTGTGAATTTGCATAGAGATGTAGCCTTCTATTCCTTTGTTGAAGCACCAGCTTGTTCTCTTTAGCTTATTTTTCTCACCAACTTTTCTCAATTGCTCCCCTTTCATTTTCGTAGATTATGTTCGTACCCAAAGATAAGAATTCATACTTCAGAGCATACTTAGTTGACCAAAAGATTATATGTATTCAAGGCATAAATCATGATGGCTTGACATTATATAGTGATTGTCCCAGTCAAATTAACACACCAATCACCACCCAAGCTTTACTTTAGGTCCCCAGGACTTTTAAACCTGGGAGTTTGTACCCTTAGGCCAGCCTCTAGTGCTTATCCAGTCCAGGGTTCTACTTCCTGTAGCTCTGATTTCAGCAAGAGCAGACCACGCCTGTCTCGCATTCCCGTCTTACTTCACTCTGCACCGTGTCCTTCGGGTCCTCCCACGGTGCTGCGAATGGCAAGATCTGCAAGCAGCCCTTGCACTAGCTGCATAATATTTCAGCGTGTGCCCCTGTGTGTACTCGTGTGTATTGTACATTTCTTTATCCATTTATCATCAGTGGTCATGTAGGCTGTTCGCATTTCTTGTCTGTTAAGAATAATGCAACAATAATGGTCGCTACCTCTTTGAAAAACTTGCTCAGTTTCTTTTGGAAATACCCCTGGAGGTGGGCTTGTGGGTTCTCGGGGAATTCTAGCCTGAGTACTTCTAGGACCTTCCACATGTGGACATGCCACTTTGCATTCCCGCCTCCAGGGTACCAGGGCTCCTCTTCCCGCATTCTTGCCAATGTTGCTTTTTATCTTTTTCATAATAGCTAACAGTTATGAGGTAATATGCCAGTGTGATCTTCATTTGCATTTCTCTGGTGACTAGCGACAACATCTTTTCACATTATCTATTGGCTATTTGTCATTTTGCATTCTTACAAATAGTGGATGTTGGGGCCCGGGAGATGGCTCAGTGGAATAAGTGCTTCCCTGGCAAGTGCAAGGGCCTGAGTTCACGCCCCAGTTCCGGCAAACAAATAGTGGATGTTATGAAGATATGCTTATCTATGAGGCTTGGCCATATGTTCTTTTTATTTATTTATTTATTTATTTATTTATTTATTTATTTTTGAGACAAGGTCTTGCTGTGTAGTTCGGGCTGACTTCTTTCTTTCTTTTCTTGCTTTTTCTTTCTTTCTTTTTTGGTACAGAGTCTCACTCTGCAGCTTGGACTCATAGTGATCCTCCCGTTAGCCTCCCCGCACTGGGATTACAGGTCTGGGCCACCATGCTTGGTTTCAGTGGCCAGCTTGGCGTGGAGCCAACATGGCATACAGTACTGTGGTTTGAACCCAGGTCCTTGTGCTTGCCAGGCAGGCACTTAGACGGCTGAGCTACCTCTCTGGCCCTTCAGGCTGATCTTGGCCTGACTGTGTACCTCAGGATGGCCTCAGACTCTCAGCGGTCCTCTGGCCTCAGCCTCCTAGTGTTAGGGCTCCAAATTGTGTCATTTTCAATACTTCCTCTCAGGTGACATCATCAACCATAAATCTGTGTTTTGCCCCCAGGAAGGCCCTGCAGGCTCACTTACAGCGATTTCCTGTTTCTGTCTCAAGTTGCTGCTGACTTCCTTTCCGCCTCTATCCATCTGCCTTCTCTGGACATTTCTACGAATGCGATCAGGTCTCACATGGCTTCGTGTGTCAGGCTGCGTTCGAAGGCCACAGCTCCCGGTGCCTGCATCAGTGTCACTCCTCGGGGTTGTGCAGCAGCACCCCACTAGACAGTACACGTGCACTCTAACTACTCACGAGCTGGGAGATTCTGAGGTCATTAGGAATGATGCTGATGTAATTGTGCCTTTTGTGCACATATGTTTTTAGCTCTCAAGGATATGCACTTACAAGTAGACCTGCTAGGTCCCCGGATAACTCTATGTTTAACATCTAAAAGAAACGTTGAACTGTAACATTTCAGGGGCTTGTGCTGCCACTCTTGCTGGCATTCTCTGTTGTATGTCTGATTTATTATGCCATTCTAGTGGTGTGAAGTGGCATCTCATTGTGGTTTTAATTAGCAGATAGACTTCCTGAATGACTAATGATAAGGGACATCTTTCATGCTTCCTTAGCCATTCATATATCTTCTTTGGTGAAGCGTCCGTTCACGTATTTGGCCTACCTTTTGTTGAGTTCTGTTTTCTTCATAATGAGTTGAAAGAGCTCTTAGTCAATGTGACATACAAGTCCTTGGTCAGTTATTGTTGTTATTATTATATTCTCCCAAACTATTTCTTCTCTTTATTTTCTTGATGCTGTCTTTTGAAGTGCAAAATATTTTAAATTTTAGTAAGGTCCCTCATCAAGCTTTTGGATTTATAAAAAAAAGCTTTTGTTGTTATATCTAAGAAATGTTTGCCTCATTCAAAGTCCTGAAAGTCTGCTTGTGTGCTTTCTTCTAAATGTGTAGTTGTTTTAACTTTCACATTTAAATCTATGATTCACCTTGAATTTTTGTGTACAGCGTGAGGTGAGAGTCCAAGTTGATCTTTTCGCACACACGTGCTGTGACACAAGCTCGCTAGCCCTGGTAAGTGTACAGAATCATGGAATGCTCTGACCATAGCTTTTATTCTGAAGGGTATTTATACAGCGTCAGCTTTGATGATATAGCTTGATATTTCATTTCACGGACTTAGTGTAGCAATGACGTGTTTCATGATTGTTCCTCAAAAGAAAGGGTCCCGATCTGTAGCATCTGCGGACTTCTCTGGTGTAAAGAAATCCTCTAACCATGTCCAATTTCTCACACCCATGTGCTAGAATTAATGGAGCTGGGAGAAATCACACAATTGGTTCCTGGGTACTTCTTCAATTTTCCAAGGTCTTTTTTTGCTTATTGGCCTTTTTATTTTCAGTAAACAAAAGTTGCAAAACCACTGGGAAGCAGCAGCCTGTTTTATTTTCTGCTATAGCCCAACGCTGGTTCTCTGGGGGCTTCTGTTGTCCCCCACCCTGAACACAGCCCTGGGCCTTGTCTCAGCAGTGTCTGTGTGGCTGTGTCTGACGCTGTCTAGCACACCGGCTTTCAAGGTAACTCCTAGATCTGCTTCCTGAAGGAGATAAAGAAAATCAAGTTTTGGCAAAGAAGAGAAGCAGAGAGTTGCTTGAACTTCTGCAATTTTGTACAGACAGATATTTGAAATCAGAACAATGGCGGTGACTTCCCCTTTTCACCCCTTCTCAGGAACCCATGAATAAATTCAGAAAGTGCTGAGGGCCAAAATAGCTGACTTGACTCACTGGCGTGATGACAAGTGTGGGTGACCACAGAGCATCACCTTCCTGTGGGGGCTGGGGCCAGAGTCGTGAAGCCAGCAGTCCCTGGGCAGGAGTCTCAGTCAGAGACGCAGCCCACCCTCCTTGGGGGGAAAACCTTTTAAGAAGTACTAATAAAACTAAGGGGTCATTTGGGGAAGATTCTTTTGGTCAAGTAGCTACTAAGGGCTTTTGTGTAGCTCTGTGGATCCCAAAATATTTTCCTCAGTCCAGGGAAGAGATTTTCCTCACTGGGGAAAAGTGAGCCATGAGTGGATGGAGGGCACTGAGCGCGGCTGGAACAAGATGGTTTTGGGTGACTGTCACGACTTCACAGGACCTCTGTCCAAGATCTTTGTAACCATCTTTGTTCTAACTGCTCCCTGAAGCTTAGCAGGAGATTGGAAGGGAGGAGGGAAGGGGAGAGGGAGAAGGAAGGAAGGAGGGGGAGAGAGAGAGAGAGAGAGAGAGAGAGCGCATGCAGGGCCTCCTGCCTTCTAAACGGCTGCCTCTGGAAGCCTTTGTCCAGGTGCACATGCTTCAGCGTGGTACTTGCTTGTGCACCTGCCCAGGGGGCTGGGCTTCCTCAGATCTTCATCCATGTCGCGCCTTCCTGGAATGCTCACCCCATCTCGTGCCCTTGAGAAACGCCTGCTCATCACTCTCTCTTCTGTGTGTTTCTCTCCTGCTTGTCTTTTCTTTCTTTCTCCGTTTGCCTTCTCACTTCATTGGTCTTGTGTTTCCCAAGGGTTCCATTTCCTTCGGATGCCGTGACACGAGCTGGCTAGCCCTGGAAAGTATACAGAATCATGGAAGGCTCCAGCCAAGGTCACAGTCCCCTCTGTGGTGGGAGCTATGTTGCCCATAATCTCTTGCCCTCAGGGCTCCGGGTTGGCACAGTTGAGAGAGGTTGGAAGGGAAGGAGCCATGGCTGGGGAGCTGTACTATGCAGAGGTAGCGGTGTGGGCCCTGTGCTGGCCACGGATGCCCTGGACACAGTCACCTGCAGCTTCTATGGTCCCTTCCTGGACACCCCCAAGGCCTGGGCCGGATACATGGGGCTCTCGTGGTGAGGGTCAGCCTGCCTTGGAGGTCACAGTGCCAGCACACGTGGCCATGGGAGGCCCCATTTTGTCCTTAGGGGCCCTGTCTCTGCTTATGCCTCATGTAGCTTTGCTAGGCCGTGTGGGGGTCTGACCTCTAGAGGTGGATGCCCTAGGGGGCAGAGAGTGTCCAGAACCCCACCGCAGCACTGATTACAGTCTGACGTTCACATGGATTTGCTATCCGAGGCCTCGCAAACTTGCCCAGTTCACAGTGTCCCCAGTTTCCCTGCATTCTTCCTTTATTGCTGGACCACAGAAATGCCAAGCAGTGCCACTTCGGCAGTGATTAGGTCCAAACCAGTCAAGTGCCTTTGTTCTGGCAGAGGAAGAGCTGTTTAAAAAGAAAATGTAAGTACGGTAGAAGAAAGATAGTACCTGACTGTATTCCTGAGCAAAGACAACAAAAGGCCACACGCCCCCACCGGACAGCCCAGCCTCACTTGCCCTTCCGTACCGCAGCGCACAGCGGCCTGGTCCAAAGCCGCCATGGACACCCCAGAGCCAGCCTGGTCAGGCCCAACCCGGTCCCTTCTGTCCAGGCTTCTGTCCCCTCGCTGTTCCTCGGCTCCTACCGAGGAAATGACAAAGGGAAAGGAAAAGGCCGGAAATACCGAGCAGCTTCCGAGAAAACCCTCCTTGCTCTTGCAAAGCAGAGATCCGCTTCCGTGGAGCTGTGTCTGGGCAAGGCAGTAGCTGTGCACAGAAAGTCGTTTTCTTTGTAAACCTTTGCATCCAAAGCAGTCCCTGGCACAGGACGCAAGCTGTCCGCTTGAGGTGTGCAGGTTAGGGGCAGCGCGAGCGTGCGCGGAGGCGAGTGCGAGCGCGGCCGCCGTCGAGGTCTCTCTCTCTCCCTCGCCAGTTCTGCATCGTAACCACGGAAAAGCTGAAGATTTTCTCCTGCCAGGCGGGGTGGTGCACGCTTGCCATCCCAGCCCTTGGAAGCGGAGGCAGGAGAATCACTGCAAGTGTGAGGCCAGCCTGGGCTACACAGCGAGACCCAGCCTCAGAAAAGCCCGCAGTTCCAAACCCAAGCACCGCGCGTTTCTTCTGATCGGTGCGCAGCCAGGCGTCACCACCAGATACTGCGACCACCTTTTCATGTTTGGCGACAGTTTCACATACTGGGTTATTTTGTAAACACTGTACACAAAGAATTTCATTTAAGTCGTAGCAGCCACTCACGCGACACAGTGCGCCGGACACCTTGTTTGTGCCGTCCACGCACTGGCTCGTTGACCCCCGAGGCAGCCCCGCCGGGTGGGCGCTGCCGCCTCACTGCTGTCTCCTTCGCGAAGGCGGAGATGAGTCATCTCAGGGAGGAGGAGCAACTTCCGCAGCCCATGCCAGGCTGCAGACCTAAGTCAGAAGTGCGGTGTCACCCTGGGAATAGAAGGAGATATAGGACAGAACAGAAAAAATGTACCCAAGGGCGGGAAAGGAGTCCTCACACTACATTAAATCACGTAAACCAAAGCACACAATTTGCTTTATTTTATTGATCTGAATAAAGAGGCTATGTGCAGCGAAGTGTGACATAAACAGGCTACCATGCAGGCCCTGCAGAGATGGAAGGGATGTGCAGTGACTAAAGCATGGGAATAAAAGCCAGGAGCTGCAGCCAGAGCTTGCAAGGGAACAGGTTCAGGACAGGACACGTGATTTGTAGGATTATTTCACAATATTCCCCCAAAATGCCAAATGCAGAGGAGTGTGGGAGGTCTGTCCGCACACCGAGATGCAAAGCGTCCACTTGAGGGCCTGGGTCCCTCGGGAGCACCCCTGGAGGCCTGCAGCCTACAGTGGTGCCTCACACGGATCCGTATCAAGGATCTGCGAGGCCGCAGTGGGAGCCAGAAGGTCCTCAGTGCGGGGCGAAGGATCGGTGCAGGCAGGCTGAGGGATCCGAGCGGGAGCCAGGAAGTCACGCTCAAGGGAGGCCCAGAGCTGCCCTGGAAAGAACCACAGCCGTCCTCAGCGACAGCAAGGACCCGAGCTCTCTGGACGATGAGGACAGCTGAGCGCATGTCAGGAAACCAGCATGACAGGCGCCTCCAGCATCAGCAGCAGCACCATCTTCCCCTCCAGGTCTCCTTCTGTGTGGTGGGCAGCAACCTCCTGGGGGGGGCCCTCCGCACCCAGCACCACGCTGGTCCAGTTCAGCCGGTTGCTACAAGCTGACCGTCGGGTAATCCACCACACCAGAACGTACAAAACCTCTTGCTAATGAGTAATACATGACATTAAAGCTAGTTTAAAAAATGGCCCCAAGTCTGCAGAGGTAATTTACAGGGCAAGAAACTCACAAGTGTAGCAAGCATAGCCAGAGCAGTGCAAAGGAAAGCAATTCTGAGTGTCACCTTGCTTGTTCAACTACCAGAGACCAGAAGCAGCATCGTGCCAGGAGCTGGTGGGCACGCAGGGAAAGAGCCTGGTGCGTGACAGACTGGGCTCGTTTGCTTCTTCCAAGCCTGGATGAGCACACTGCAGCATTATTTTCACAAGCAGAGAGTTGGAGACAACCTTGGTGCCTCTTTCTGGAAGAGCAGATCTGTAGAACACGGAAGACACATTCTGTGAAGTACTCTGCAGCAGGCAAAAGGGATAGGCTGTCCTACATGGCAACAGGGATGATCTTCCCAACCGAGTGCTATGCTAAAAAAGTAAAGAACAGACCACACTGACCTATCTGAACAATTCTACACACCACACAGCAGCACGTAAATTTCACCATGCACAGAAGAAAATGATACATGTTAAGCACTCTGGAATGGGCCTCTGGTTTGCTCACGATGCAGAAGTTGGTACCAAAGTTGCCTTTCCACTGAAAGCAGGAGGCCGCTGTTGGCAGGTCTGTGGCAACAGGAAGCAGGCGGTCATTATCCGTGAGGAGATGGTGGCATGGGGGGTGGCTTCCTCCCTGACCCTGAGCCTCGGCCCAGGGACCCTCGCCTGCTCCGGTGCAGGGAGGCGGGCGCAGGCAGAGCTGTGGAGGAGCGCAGCGGCCACTG
>NW_004524702.1:4159934-4161006 GCF_000260255.1 Octodon degus
AGTAGGGACCCCAGGATGACTGGGAAGTTAGAATTATCAGTGAAGGACTTTAAATCAATGGTGAAGACCAAACATTGAAAGGTACACATGGTTTGGAGAGGTGAGCAGATGGGAACCGTAAGTGGTGAGCCGGAAGCCACATGCGGGAGACCAGGGCGTCCTGGAGCGGCGCAGCCCCGCGTCTGCAGCCCGTCAGCGCAAGCTCACCGTCAGCGCCGGAGGGGGCTGGGACCAAGTCCAGCAAACTGGACTACTAGCTACTGAAGGTGTCTGAGCCTTGGAACAAGAAGGCACAGTCATTTAAAAGGGGATATGTGAAATAGTATCAATTTAACAAAGGTACAAACAGAATCTCTGAACAGGAGGAGAGAGAGAATTTCTCACAAAGAAAAGTCTTTGTAGAGTTACTTGGCCCAAATCTCCCAAATTAGGGGAAAAGCAATTTAAAAATGCAGCAAATTTAATCCAATAATTCCAAGAAAGACAAACATAAATAAAGCAAAAAAATGCTAAAAATAAAGGTTAGGGACAATATTAAAAGTAGACAGAGGCGAAAAGACGCGTTTCTACCAGGACAGCAACGGCACAGTCACTGCTAACTTCCCTCCTAGAGCGCGGTGTCTGGGTGGGGTCAGAAGGTCATCTTCACCGAGCGCCTGGACATACGCCAATGCACAAGGACCTGCCAAGGTGAAATCCTGCAACAACAAGGCCAAATCAAACTATTTGCAAGTAAATGAAGCCACCATATTCTTTGACAACTGAGCTGGACCCCAGATTAACTGACAGAAGTTATTCAGGCCAAAGTAACCTGGCTCCCTTGTATAATCTGAATCGAATCCCCAGGAAACACCACTGAATCGAACTTGAGGGACTGTCTGCCCGGTGACAGCAGCGTTCGTAGATGTGAACCCCGTAAACATGGGCAGGAGGAACTGCTCAGGCTTGAAAGAGCACACAGATAAGCGTGCTCCTGGATGCAAGGATTGGAAAGGACATTATGGGGAAAGGCAGCACAATCGAGAAAGGGCTGCGGGGTGTCCAGTGACAGTGCACCAGATCCTGTCTGGGT
>NW_004524702.1:4161451-4170012 GCF_000260255.1 Octodon degus
CTTTCTATTTCTTTGTCCCCACCATCCAGTTTGTCTCTCTGGAAAAAGAACAGATCAGAGACCCACATGGCAGAATACTGAGGCTGGAAGCTGTGGAGTTCTCTGCGCTGTACCAGCACAGCTGCTCTGCACGGACGAGGCGGCAAGCAGCACTGGGAGCAGCCCTCGCGGTGAGGCTGGGGTTGGGGCCAGGAGCTGGGAGCCCGGGAGGAGAGGGAGGCAGCGGGGAGATCGGGCGTCAAGCCCAAGGTGCTGGAAGGGGAGGAAGGCTGCTGTCGGATGAAGCTGGAGAAAGATTATCCTCAGCCTTTGCTGCATTTATTTTCTTCCACAGAGCCCGGGAGGAGGGCGGTGCTAACCTGCTCACCCTCAGCTAGCAGAGGGGAACCCAGAAGATTGGGAGTCCTCGTGCAGGCAGCACATGCTGTGCAGCAGAGATGAAAGCGGCCACCCCAAGAACAATGAAGTGTGACTGTATGCGTGTGTGTGTGTGTGTGTGTGTGTGGGTGCACATGCTCACGCATACACACTCAGAAATCACCCCTGGAAGGAGAGGTGCTGCAACACTCCCATGCTCAGGCTGGACTTGGGTACTGGGACTTCCGGGGCCACCATTTGCTTCTCGCTGTTCTCTGGTTTCTTCAAGTTTCCACATCAGACACTAATTGCCTTTGTAACAAGGGGGACAAGTAGGGTTTAATAAAAAGGGGAAACTGGGGCACAGGAAATCATTACAGATCAGATATCGATTTTCATTGTGATTTAACCAAGCGGTGGGCAAGGCTTCTTGGGTCAGCTCGGCCTCCTTTCCACTCTCCAGAGAGGGCTCGTGTACTCCCGGGAAGCGAGCTGGCACCACGTCTCAGCGCTGTCCTCTCTCTGTGGAGACACAACTGTCAGGTGGCGCGACCTCCTCCTCCCTGCTCCATGACACCAGCTTCTTTGCACAGGAGGAGGTGTGGACACGGTCAGTCCCACCAAGGGGCAGCGTGGCCGGGGAAGGGCGCAGCTCCCATGTGGGGGACAGCGGCTGGCCTGAGCTGCTGTCCTGGCTCTGCCCCGCTGGCCACACTGGGATCCCTGCATGTGTCCAGTTGTAGGGCTGGGGACTGTGCTCCCTGGGCAGTGGTGTCCCCACCGCTCCGAGGCTCACTGTGCATGGAGTACCCAAGCCTGCCATTGTGGAAAACTTGACTAGGGATCAACTGCCCAGCAGTAATGGGGCGCAGGTACAGTAAATTCAGGAACATTTCCTCCATAGAGTCCATCACGCCAAAACCAGTGATTTTGAAATGATTTATTCACCAGGGAAAGCGTCCTCATCACACTGCTCATTAAATACAAGAGGGGACCAGCCAGCACCACCAGGGCCAGCTCGGTGTCCACCCAAATGCACACAGAATGGACAGCAAAATGGAAATGCACCCACAGCACGCAGCAGTTGTCCAGGTAGTGAGGTGACAGATGGCTTTGGAGCTTATTTTCCTTCTCGGTGTCTTTGGCTTTTTCTAGTTATTAGTTTTAGTTATTGGGAATATGATTTTTAAAGAATTATACATGTGCTGCATATGGTATGCACACCTGTGATCCCAGTACTCGCGAGGCTGAGGCAGGAGATCACTGTCAGGTCAAGACCAGCCTGGGCTACAAAGTGAGCTCAAGGCCAGCCTGAAATGCATAGTGAGACCCTGCCTCAAAAAGATGTGCGCGCACACACACGCACACGCACACACACACACACACACGCAGAATTATACCTCTGAGTGAAGAGACACAGAATGGTGAGCAGGGTCCTTGGTAGGGGCTGAGAGGTGCAGGGAAGACTGGAGGTGGTTACCTCCTCCTCCTCTGTTCGGGACATCGTGTGGCCCTCCCACCTGCCGGGCACGCCTCTCCCGCCACCTTTCTGCCTTTTCTCACTGTCAACAGCTTGTACTCAACCCCATTTTCCAGTCAGTGTCATGTTGGCCACCTTGAGTTCTGTGTTTCTCAGAATTTTCAGAGGGAGGCAGGTGGGACAAGGACTTATGGGTGACGTGCTGGTTCTAGGATCAGGGACTACCACCGTGGAAATCACTGTTTCCAAGTTCTTTAGGATGGTGCAGTTGAGACTTTGCAAATGCCAGTGTTTGCAGACAGGGCATCCTGTTTGGAGCTGAGCAGTTCCCAGGAGTCCACACTCCCAGTCTCTGGAATGTCGAATGTCACCCATTTGTCCCTCACCATCAAGGGGAGTCGTGGCAGCATTGGGGCCCCGGTGAGTGAGCCTGGGCCAACTTTGAGCGCTCTCTGTCTGAAGCTTAGGTTTCCACACTGTGCAGGGTATGGGAATCTAGTAGGGAGGGCCGCATTGCCTCTTCTCCCTCTCCTGGAGGCCTGCAGGACAGGTCACTCCCACGGGGACCCACGGGGGCCTGCAGGGGTCTGAGTCAGAGCACACCAGACAGCTCATGCTCACTGGTGGATGGAGACATGGAGTTGGCCCTTTCCAGTTGGTCTCTGGGAAGGAAGGGCAGACATTTGGCCAGGCGCAAGATCCTAGCACTCTGGAACAGCTGCCACAGGTAATTCCGGAACCTCTGGCCCACAAAGACGTAGATGATGGGGTTGACACAGCAGTGTGTGTAGGCGACCACCTCTGTCACCTGCAGGGCCAGGTCCAGCTGTTTGCTCTGCTCACAGTACTTGGTGAACATGTGCTCCTGGAAAGTGGAAACGAACACAGCGAGGTTGTACGGGGTCCAGAAGAGGAAGAAGATGATCATGATGACGAAGATCAGGCGGACGGCTTTGGCCTTCTGCTTGTTGGGCCGGTGGAGCAGAACGTTGAGGATGCTTGCATAGCAGAACACCATGACCAGCAGCGGCAAGATGAGGCCCAGCAGGTTCAGCTTCAGAGCCTGAAATCGCTGCCAGGCCTTCAGGCTGTCAGAGGGGTAAAATATGCTGCAGGTGTGGTGAGTGGCCTCCCACTGGGTCTTGGAAAAGTACAGGCCTGGGACAGAAGCCAAGATGGCCAGAGCCCAGGTGACAATGCTGGTGATGATGCCGAAGGTGACAGTCCGCGCTCGAAGGGCAAACACAGCGTGAACGATGGCCAGATACCTGTCGATGGTCAGCAGGACGATGAAGAAGATCTCGCTGTACAAGCCAACATAATAGAGGCCAGACAAGAGCTTGCACATGGCGTCACCAAAGATCCAGTTGTCTTTGACCTTGTAGTCGATCCAGAAGGGCAGCGTGAAGAGGAAGAGCAGGTCTGAGAGGGCCAGGTTGAGCAGGTAGATGGTGGTCATGTTTTGGAGCCGCTTGTACTTCATGAGGACCAGGACCACCAGGACGTTGCCCACCACGCCGATGAGGAACACCAGGGAGTACAAGGGTGGCAGCAGCTGAGCCCCAAAGGCCCTCACAGCCACCTTCTGGCAGGGGGTTGCGCCCTCATAATCGTACTCAGTGGTCAGGCTGTAGTCCTCTGTGGTAGCTGGGGTCTCCATCCTGGCCTGGCCTGCGGGTCAAGAATAAGGGTTTCTGTTATTGGTTTCCATCAAGGGCCATGGCTCTAGGTTGTGAAGACAAGGTCCTGGTTAGATTTCTCCCTTCACCTGATTAGTGTTTACCAAGATCCATCAAGTACCATGCCTGGAGACATAATGGTGAGCCAGCAGGGAGACCGGGTCCTCTCTGCAGTCCAACAGCAAAGTGGGGCTGAACAAACATGTGTGCAGATCCTGAATCCCATTTCCTCAGTCACCAGTTTCCAGGGATAAGCTCCGGGCTGAGGCAAGGCGGCCTCACAGCCCCCGTGGCCCCACAGCCAGGTCTTCCTAAGCAAGCCTGAGGGCCAAGGCCCCAGATTTCATGTTCAAGGACCCTTGAAGGGAACTTCTTGCTCCCATTTTAGGCGGGTGGATGACAGGGAGGTGGGAGTGTTAGGAAACGTGCCGAGGACAAGGCTCTGGGAAACAGGAAACCTGAAGCTCAAAGCGAGGGAGTGTTTCTCTGGTGCCCAGCCTGGAGCCCACATGGTTCTCCTGCCTCCATAGCAGCATGATAGCTTTGTCCCCCACAGTCCCCAGAAGGATTCTGGGAAGGAGAACCCTCCTGCTTTGGGGCACGTATCACAAAGAGCTTCACGCCTTCTTGGTCTACAAAGGTCATAGGTGTCCTATAATTCAAAAATGGCTCACTCCATATCTCAGAGAGCTGTCACTGTGAGAGCAGAAGGTGAACCCATTACTCTGTGGACAAGGGCACAGACCACAGACTTGCCAGCTTGACTTGGGTCACTGGGCCGCATATGGCCTGGGTGGGTGCACAGAATGGTGCACACCTGTGGTGCCCACCTAGAGGAGCGTCTAGAGGGAATCCCAGGCTGTGTGTGTGTGTGTGTGTGTGTGTGTGTGTGTGTGCGTGCGTGTAGAGCACAGCATAGCCTTGGCCATGCAGTGACCTTACAGAGAGACCAGTGTCCTGCTGGGTGTCCCTTGTCCCTGAGTGCTGCCCATCATGGTCTTCTGGTTGGCGCCCTAGACAGTGTTGTTCGGGCAGTGACAGTCCCTCCATGTGAATGCTGGCTGGAAAGTTCTGGAAAGCTGTGCTGGAGATGTGCATGGAACATGACTTTCTGAGCTTGGGAAAGGTGGGGGCTGGCCAGTGGGTTGTGCAGTGGGCGGGGGAGCGACTTCCACTGTCCCATGCACAGTGGAACACACAACCAGGCTCGCTCACCACTGCCAGCTCCGAGTAGGTCATAGGAGGACCTGGCCTGCTTCTAACCCAACAAATGACAAATGCTGAGGTGAGAGGTACACCGATTGCCCCACTCTGGTCCTTCCACAGTGGGCATATGCACTGAGATATCACACCGTCGTCCACACATAGGTTTGCTTTCTAAGTGTCCACTAAATAAATATCTTTTTGTATTTTAGGTAAGGGTCCACAGGGTGTTCAGGGTCTCACTATGAAATCAGACTTGTAGTGATCTGCCTGTTTACAGCCTCCCAAGAGCTGGGATTACTGGCGTGTGCCACCATGCCCAGTCTCAACTGCCATCTCAGCGTGCCCCGGGGGGGCGGGGCTGGCACAGCAGGAATCAAACCTTCGGCCCCGTGCCTGCTTGCAGGTGCTTTAATCCACTGAGCTATTTGGCCAGCCCAAATAAATGTCCTAACATTGGAAAGTGAGCAAATAAAAGTAGATGAGGTTTTCATTATGTGGACACTTAGAGGAGGAAGTGATTTGACCCACTTCCAATCGTGCCCTTGCCTGGACCCTGGCTGTCTCGGGCTCTTCCTTCTACTGCCCTTAATGAGATTTCCTGCTTTGAAGTCCACTCCTCAGGCTTGGCCCGGGGTCTCCGAGGCCGATGGTAGGGGCAGGCGCCCAGGCTGGAAGGGGTGGCATTCGGTTAGGGTGGTGGGGGAGGGCTTGCAGGCCCCTTCTGATTCATCCCTAGTCGCTCTCCTCTTTCTGCACCTGCTCAGTCCTGATCTGAGAGCCCAGGTGCCCCAAACAGCTCTACTTTGGGCTCTCTGCTGCCCCTGCAGGCGGAGGTGAGGGCAGTCAGTTAGGGCTGGACTAGCCAGGCTGGTCCCAGGAGTGGAGATTCCTGTCAATCTGGCAACAGCAAAGGAAGTTGGATCACTTCCAGCTGACCCAGCCCGGCTCAAGTTGCTCTTTACTTAAAAGGCGAGACCCTGGGACAGCTGCAGGCACGCTGCTCCTGAGGACGACCTGCGAAGGGGACTTGCAGGAGAAATGCCAGGATACTATTGCCAGGAGCCCCTGGGCCTGGAGCCACCCAGCCTAGTGTCCTCCATTGGAAGTTCCTGGACAGAGAAGGCCGTGCAGGATGCTATGAGCCATTGAGTCTTCCCAGCAAATTTGTTCAGAGCAAACCCCTCATACCTGCGTTGCTTTTCCTAACTCACATTTCCCTCTTGCTGCAGTTTCTTCATACACTACTTTGGTTTTTCCTTAGGGAGGATATTTGATGAGTAATTTGTTCTTAAATAACTGTAAAAGTCACTGCTTGTCCCTTCCAAGTCACCCTTGGCCTTCTTACTCAGTCTCCACAAGCAATCACAGAAGAAAGCTTCCTTTCAGAAGGGCACAGTGGCTCAGGCCTGCAAGCCCAGAGCTCTGGGAAGTTAAGGCAGGAGGATCACGAGTTTTAGGGAAGCTCAAACAATGTAGCAACGCCTTGTCTCAAAAATAATTGCTTGAGGGTGGCTCAGTGGGAAGACGCTGGGCTTGGTCTCCAGGATACCCGTCCTCCACGGGGTCTTCCTCCTGCCCACGCACCTTGGGATGCACGCTGCCGCATAGTTCTGCCCAGCTCCCTACTGCTAGGCTACTTAGGGCCTTGCAGCTGCCCCTCAGTACCACCTCGTCCACACAGCCTGGTCTGAATTGTTCTATAGGTTTCCCAGGGGCTACCTAGACACCAGCCTCTGGAGCATGCCCACTTCTGAGGAGCTCTGAGCAGCCCGTGTCTGAGCAGGGTCACCCACAGCAGCAGCAGGAGACAGCACAGAAAGGCCAAGGCCCACTTACCTGGCTCCGAGGGGCTGACCTCTTAGCGGCTTTCTTCACTGAGGGCTCGAGGTCTCGGGCAGTAGGAAATGCTCAGCTTCCTCTGAGGTGATGGAGACGGGGCTTCAGAGTCACCGACTGTCAGAATGACAAGATACAGCTCGACTTCTGCTGCTGCTACGCCTGGGTGCTCCTGGCCTGTGACACCACCTGCCCTGTGGCTGCATTCACGGCGGGGACTTTCTTTTGTTGGTGGCTGTGGGCAGGCGGGATCATTGTGGGTGGTGCTGTGTGGAGCGGGGTTCAGGGAGGAGGTGACAGTGAGCTCTTCCCAGAACTTGTGGAGCAACTGGGCAGTGTCCTGGTATGGGGAGGGCACTGGGTTCTGTGGTCAGCAGGAGCTTTTTTTTTTTTTTTTTTAAGATTGCAGACAGAAGGATTTAAACCCTGTTTCTGTTCCTAAAAACCAGTTGGCCAGTACTTGAGCCTGAGAGAGGTAGCTGCTTCCCCTGGGCACCCTCCCAGCTCCTGTCCCTCTGCTCCAGAGCAGCAGCCCCTAGATGATGGGTGGCAGGGCTGGGGCTGACTCTTACCTTCCCTCGCTGAGCCTCACCCCCGTGTCATGCAAAGGTCAAACACAGGCTACCTTCCAACCTTACCCGAGCACCATGTCCCAGTTTCCATCTGTGATGTCAGGTTTCTGGCCATGTGTGCTGCAGGAAGAACATGTGGGCAGCTGGCACCTGGAAAGTGTCACAACACCTGGAGTGGTGGCCACACTTATAACCCCAGCACTCAAGAGGCTGAGGCAGGAAAAGTGTTGCAAGCACATGACCTATCTGGGCTGCACAGTGAGTCTGAGGCCAGCCTGAACTGTATAGCAAGATCCTCTGTCATAAAACCCATCCCCACAAAAAGGAAAAGAAAGACAGCAGATCTAAGCTGCTAGTGATGACGCCCTGCAGTCACTGAAACCTACCACTGAAGCCTGGTGCCGGGCTGCAGGACTCCCATGCCTGTACCCGGCTCACAGGAAGCAGTATTACAGAACCTACAGAATAGAGAACCCTGGAAGGATGGGGCAGGACCACTCTCAAGGGTGGAGCCTTAGAAATATAATTTGCATTTTCTCCCATTTCTCTTAAGGCAGTTAAGGAAGCAAGAGAAGGTTTTGCTTAAAACATCCTAACTCTTCCGACAAATGGCCCAATTGATAAATGAAAGTAGAGCAGAACTTGCCTCTCATTTTTAAACCTTTGTTAGTATAAATCTTTTGGCCAAATTCCTTCCCAGCTCTGCACAAACATGTGTTGATCATGAGGTCCTGTCACCTAAATTTAGGCAAAATGTGATGGATGAGCCCTGAATTTCCTTGACCTCTCCTACTTTGAAGAGGAGGACATCAAGACAAGAGATTTGCAAGGACATTCAAGGACAGCCAGAAGCCTCCAGTCATTGTCCTCAACCCATGATCTGGAGGGTTCTGGGAGAAACAGAGGCAGGGACAATCATTTCCTGGGACTAGAACCACCCACAAGCCCTGAGGAGTCCGGAACTAGGAAACCAGGCCCAGCTCACACAGCTTTAAAAGCTGACAAGGCTCAGTGGGTGTAATTCCAGCCCCGGCCCTCCCTCGTTAGGGCAAGCTTGCTCTATGTCAGCTTGTCCAGCTCAGCTCCTCCAGCTGAGCCCCTTCCCAGTGTTTGCAGCTAATGCTTTTTCCTGAAAATCTGTTCTTTAGTTCTAATTTCTATTATTAAATGCAAGAACTCATGCTGGCCACCAACAAGGTCACCAGTGTTCAGGTGCTTTGAGGGCGTCCCTGTGTCCCTCCTGCTTCTGAGTGCTCACTTGGAAAATGAAGACCTCAGACGAGGTGGTCTCCACAAGGTTGCTGGCCATCACTTAGCTCCACCCTGAAAGTGGGGTCTGATTTTCTTCCCAGAGTCCAAAGGCTTTTTGGTGTTCAGTGAGGAAAGAGGCAGCGAGGCCCTCCTCTACCTTGAGCCTGTGACAGAGAGAGA
>NW_004524702.1:4170152-4182668 GCF_000260255.1 Octodon degus
TCCTCCTGTCTCAGCCTCCCCAGCACTGGGATTACAGGCATGCGCCACCATGCCTGGTTCTGGGACTGGCATGGTACACCCGGGTTTCTGGGACCTGCATGGCATGTGATGCTGGGAATCAAACTCGGGACTCTGTATTTGCCAGGCAGGTGCTTAAATAGCCGAGCTCTCTCCCCAGCCCCTAGTTTATGCTTTCTGAAGTGCAGCTAGCCATGCATGTCACCATGCTGGCCTGGAAGTCACAGCCACCCTCCAGCCTGTTATCACAAGTAGCTGGAGCAGAAGAGAAAGGCAGATATTTGAGTTCAAAAGAAAAGATGATCACCAGGAAAAGTTTTGCTTTTCATCTTAGAAGGCTTGTATGGCCTGAAGAAATGAGTATACTTATTATATTAGAAAATTATCAATTTGGAATGTTACAGCTATATGAAAATCTTTTTCTTTTAACTTAGTTTTATGCCAAGGGTATCTTGTAGTACGAAAATGTTATTGCTTTTCCCACCAAAATCTTGGTCTGCTGATGATGACCAATGTAAATATTACAATAATATAATTAGCAATGTTTATTGAGATGCGCCTCTCATATGGCCATGGAAATTACTGGTTATCAGCAAAACAAAACAATACAAAAACGCTGGAGAAAATATTTTCCGGCAGCTGCTTCTCTTTCATGAAGGGGAGATCTGTACTTCATGTAAGGAGATCTCCTTACTTTTAGGAGTAAGAAGAAGTTTTCTTACTCCTAAAAGGTCTCCAATGAATTATTTAAAATTTTGATGACCCGTAGAAACCAGATCAAAACAATTAAGGCATTATTTCTGATCAATGAATGACTTTTGAGTTATTGTGCAAGGCAATGTGTATTGCATCTGTAAAAACTGTCTTGATATCATTTTGATCAGCTGGCATTCTGGAAAAAAGCATATCATTGTCTCTCTATTGATAGCTATAAGACAACTTAAGTTATAGACAAATACTTCAAAACTCAAAAAAAAATTGCTTAGCCCAAACAAAAACAACTTTAAGTTTCATAAGCAGTCACAAGTTGTACAGACAGGCAGACAGGCACACATAGGGCCATTGTCAATAGACCAGATGCAGTCAGATGTATTGGATCAAGTTGTATATAGTAACTCTTTCATAGCTTCTAAATTTGTAACTATAAATAGTCTAGTCAGAAATTTGTGTAGATCAATTAAGAAAGATCTTATAATAAGAGAAGGAATAAAATCCATTTCACCTGTGAAAGAAGGGCAGTTTTTAAGATGGTTCCTAGGCTGAAGGTTGATTGGACTGGAGCATCCAGCTGCGTGGGCTTCTCGCTGATGCTTTGATAGCTGTAGCTGTTTGAGAGTCACACTCACAGACAGAACTGCTGTCTTGCCTCCCGTGTGTGTTAAGCTTAGGAGTTCTCAGGGAACTTATCATTGCTATGAAAATCAGTCAGCATCATTCTTGAGGGGCAAAGATGTAAGAAGAATTCACCTCCTGGGCTGCCGAAGCACTAACGGGCAGGTAAGCGGGGGCTAAACCTTTGACATTTATCCTTTGTGAGTTTTAGGATTAAATGTAGACCTGTTTGTGGATATGGCCCAGAGATAAGCAAAGGTCAGCTGTCCAAGGGAAGGGTGACTCTCCGTTCTGGAATTGGTCCTGAAATCCAGCAGCACAAAGGAGAGAACATTAGCATGGACCAAACTCTCTTGCAGATTGTGTTCTTTCTCGAGGCTGGACAGTGGAGAAGGGAAAGAGAAGTTCCCAGTATGGCACAAGAACCAAGTCCTACCCATTTTGGGTGCAGAGAGACAAGTACTTCAAAAGCACTCCCAGCAGGGATCAGTGATCCTTAACAAAATATGTCCACAGAGGCACAGCCTGTTATTACAGAAAGGTAAGTCAGGTGGGACTACAGGAGGCAGTCAGGCAGGGCTGGACTTGCAGGGGGGCCAGTGCAGGTGAGGAGGATGCACCAAGGCCATGCCTGGAAGCACGTCGTAGGAGCCAAGTCCCAAGGGTTAGCCTCACGTACTTGACTAAGGGCTGAAGGGAGACTTGGGAATAATGGTATAGCCCTTTTGACATTTTCCACTGTCTCATTAGGGACTCACCATCCCGTCTCACCTACTAAGAGTAAGACTAAGACTGCTAAGGCTAAGGACAAACATAGGACTATTGATTATTAACCAAGTTTAATGATGTCACTCATGCATCCTTGCTAGCATTAGGTCACCTGAGTGACTATACCTGCAATCTTATTATTGATCATAATTGTGATGCACCCTATACCTGCCTCATGGTTTAGCTATATACAACTTCCTGTGAGAGGCGGGCTCCCAGGCCACCTGTGCAGGACCCTCCTGCCTCAGGGTGTAGTCCCACTCTCCATTCCCCCATTCTGATTCCCTTTTCCTTTTCTCCAATCAGAGAAAGGAATCCTTTTCTTCTCATGCTTATGCTGTGCCATGGAAATAAGCTGCCCAGAAGTTAGCGTTCTCAGTCTGGAAAGGTAAGAATAAGGAGGCTCCAGAGCTAAGATTGCCTCGTCACCAATGGAAGGTCGGAACAGACAGGAAGCTGACGCAGATCAGGCTGGATATTTCCTCTCATGTAGAGGAGGATCGGGACCACTTTTCCCCCAGTGAAACCTGTCCTGCACGGCTTAAGAACAGCTGCCCACTGACCAAGCACCCTTTCCCTGGTGGAAGGAGTCCTGTGATTTATTAATACGTGTGTAAATTCTCTAAATATGATTAGGTTTCATGGCTAGTGACTGAGTAACATCACACGTCAAAATCCTTTGGGGTAGCACAGTAAATACTCCTCTTCCCGCAGCTGCTGTCTAAAATAACAGACCACAGCAAGCCACTCCAACAGGTCAAACAAAGAGCGCTAGTAAATTTAGCCACTAAACCCAGATGCACTGTATGTAAAATGGATTTAAAATGTCCCATTAAAGAATCATAACCTTCCACATTCTCAAAATAAATTTATGTTCATTTTAAAAAATCTTATAAGAGAGAAAGACTGAGTAATTACAAGCAAAAATGCTACCTAAAATCTGAAACATAAAATTTTGCTAACCTAAGTGAATCACAGTCCAGGATCTATGAAACAAAAGCAAACTTTTACATCTATCCAATTACCTTGGTAGTATCTCCCAATATTTTACAGGAAAGAAACTTCCAACCAGCTAGCTATCTAAAACATAATTCTAGAAACAATGAAGGTTAAGATTAGGAACAACTTGTTGAAAAGAAGAAAAGTTTTGTCTCTAGGAGATGGGAAGGGATGCAGAAACCTGGTTGCCACCAGATCTGGCCTCTTAATGTGCAAAGCCGTGAGGTGAGGTGGGTTGAAGTGGGACAAAGCAACTCAGAGTGGGAAGCTGTCTAGCACATCGTCCAAGTTGCTTTTGCCACTGAATGTCACACACGGTGATGGCATTATGGCGTGGCTGTGGCCTCCTAATGTGTGAGAACCGTGAGCATCATTTGGTGAGGTGGCGCCTGAAGATTCCAGCCAAGCTGGGAGTGGGCGAACACATCTCTCAGCAGGAACTTAGCAGCCTTTGGCCAGAAAATTTCTGGGAGTTCAGGACTACCAGCCTCGTCTAAACTCTAGGGAGTCCAAGGTCAGTCTGGACTACAGAGTGACCACCTCTCCGAAAAAGGACTCCCACCCAGAGCTAGTCTGAGACTCTAGCGCCTCGGTGTGGCCCTCCGCTACCTCTGCAAGCCTTGGGTCTGTCCTGTGCATCACTCCTGACAGGACGGTGACTCCGCTGCTCTCCGCTTCTCCTCTGACTCAGCCTCAGCCTTCCAGAACCTCGTGGTCTTAATCAAGATGGGGCGGGGCCCAGGCGCCTCAGCTTCATGCGGCCTGCTCGGCAGAGAGGCCAGATTTGCAGGCATGACTCGTAATTTCCATGAGGGAAATAGGGGTGCAGTGGCGACTGGGGGATCCCTCTGCTGCTGCACCCTGGGACACAGTCTGCCTGCACCGCACAGGATGTTGCTTCTCTCCAGGGCACCAAAGTCAGACCAGCAGGTGCCTCCCAGACAAGAGGGGCTCGGAAGAGTAGAGAGGTCGCCGCCCCGACCTTCCACGCCGCCTCAGCCCCTCCCCACCTCACGCCCCCTTGCTGCCAGCACATTTTCTGTCTCCAGCCTGTTACTCCCGCATGATACTTCACACCTTGTGTCCTCTATGCATACAGCTATGTTCCCCTAATCTCTGCTTGTCTCTGCCTGCCAGCTCTCTGACACCTCCCAGACTCAGCCAGCCCAGGAGTCTCCAAATCCCACCACGAGAAACGCTGGGGAGAGGGCTCAAGCATCTTCTGTCATCTCCTTTATCCGGCTTGGTCGTCTCCCCTACGTCCCACCACAGCAGGCCAGCTCCAGAGCGAAAGGTTGCGGGCATATCTGAGTCAGAGCTCTCTAGTCCTGCGCAGTGCCCAGGGGCCTCCCTCCTCTTGCCTGCCTTTGCTCCACTGAGGAAAGTCAGCCAGTGTCTTGCTGAGGATTTTGGCATCTGTGTTCATGAGGGAGACTGGCCTGCCGTTCTCTTTCTTCGTTGGGCCTTTCTCTGTTTTTTGTAGCAGGTACTCTTTCACCCTGGAATGAATCTGGGAGTATCACTTGCCTTTTAATTCATTAAAGAGTGTGAGAAATACTAGTATTAGGTCTTCTCTACATTTCTTGTAGAATTCAGCAGTGATTGCTTCAGGGCCTGAGTTTTTCCTTTTTTGTAGGTTTTTAATTATATCTTCAATCTCATCGAATGATATTGATTTAGGATTTTTGTATTTTCTCAGTTTGGCTTTGGTGACTCACATGTAACGAGGAATCTGTCCATTTATTCTGCATTTTCCTGCTTACTACATTACAAGTTTGCCAAGTGGATATAGATGATATTCTGGACTTATGCAGGATCAGTTATAATTTCACCCTTTTATTGCTAATTGTGTGGAAGGAAGTCTTTATTTTTTTTGATAAGGCTGGCTAATGGTTTGTCAAATTTATTTAATCTTTCAAAGAACAAATCTCCAGTTCATTGATTCCTTGGGCTGCCTTTTTAGTGCCCAGTGTACTGGCTTCTGCCCTGCTCTTGTCATTCCCTCCTCGTGCGAGCTTGGGGCTTGGCTTCCTCAGCTTTTTCTAGCAGCGTCAGGTTGAACGCTAAGTTGTTTATTTAAGCTTGCTGTTTTCCTCCTAGGAGTAATCACTGCTGTGAATTTCCCCGGCTGGATTAACTCATTGTGTGCTCTGAATTCTGATAGACTCTATCAGTACTATTGTTTAATTATAGAAGCTATCTAATATCTTCTTAAATTTCATTTGTAACCTACCAGTTGTTCAGGAGGGTGTTAATTTCTATGTGTTTATGAATTTCTTGTGGTTTCTTGGGCCACTGACTTCCAATTTCACTGTGCTCTAGTCTGATAATATGCATGGGACAACTTCGAGTAACTGCAGTTAGTGGAGCGTGTCCCACGACGTAGGATGTGTTCCACTTGGGAGAAGGTCCTCTGTCCAACTGAAAGAATGTGTATTCCGATGCTGTGTGGGGAGCCCTCTACTCTGTAGACTTCAGCAAAGTGTGCTTGTTCAAAAGCTTGGTTCAGTTCTAGCATTTCATTGTTGATATTTTGTATAGTTGATCTATTTGTGAACGTGGGTTGTTGAGTTTCCACAGTAGAACTGCATTAGTGCTTGACTTTTTTCTGTTATTTGGTACTTGGAATGAAACTCAGGACCTTGCACTCGCCAGGCAGGCCGTCTGCCACTGAGCTACGTCCCCAGCCTTATTTGATTTTCATGTTTGTTAATATTTGTTTTATATAGTCAGATGCACTGGGGTTTGTTGCACTATGTTTATATTAGATCTTTGTCTTGGATTGCTTGCTTTATAAGGAATAGGTGACCTTCCTCGTCTGTCTTAACTTGAAATCCCCCTTTTCTACAAAGGAAATAACTCCTGTGGCAGAAAGCAAAACAGAACTGGATTTTAGTAACTCTCTTAAAATAAATTTAAAACCCATGTTCACTCCAACAGTTACAATTTCCAAAGTGGAGTTCGTTTAGCAAGATGAGGGTGTGTGCTTCCTTTTCTACAAACCTCTAGAAAGCTCAGCTTCCTAAAAGCTGGCTGGTTCTCATAGCTGCTTCTGTTGCTGCTCTGGATGAAATCTACGTGAGAAGAGCAAGCTTCCATGGATGCAAACATGTCCCCTGGAGAGTCCTTGGACTGCGTTTTGGGAAACTGCTAGCTGGGAAAAGCTGCACTTGGTGGAAAAGCAAGTCATTGAGCACAATGCATCACAACGTGAGTCTCTGCCCCCGTGTTCCACTCGCTGGAGAGCGTCAGTGTCAGGCATTACATCTCCTTCCAAAGACACGGTGCCGCCAGCAGGCAGCCCAGGTCACCAAGCCAGCACCACACCACAGCCCTTGTCCTGCACCTGGGACTCCAGCTGGGGACATCTGGCACTGCACTCGAGGGAATGTGTGATTCTCAGGCATTACCCAAGCCTCTATACCCCACCAATGGCTTTCTGACTGTGTGGGTCACTGAACACGTGACTATTTGAAAGATGCATTTCTAGATGTAGAATTGCTGGAGCAAAATAGACACACACTTCCAATCCTCACAGTGGAGACATCCAGCAAATTGGTGCGGTGGTGAACAGCAGAGAAAGGCCCTCTCCAAGACAGAACAAACACACTGCAACATCACAACGCAGCATGAGGAAGAGAAGGAGGAAGTGTGTCCTCAGGACTCAGGAAATGTCTGAAATGAGAAGTGAAGCCCACGGTGACAACAAAGGAAGAGGAAATTTCAACAGAGAAAAGAGGTGACAGGTGGTGCTTTGTCTCTAAACTCTGGCTTGCCCTGTGGGAAGGGCGGCTCAGACCTGCAGCTGCGGAGAATACTGGTGGCCCTAGAGGACCCAGGGGTGACATGAGCTGAGGAACTGAGCAGCGGACACAGTGGAGTGGGGTGGCTAGTGAGTGCTTAAGGAACGGTGTCTGGTAGGAGAGGGAAGCTGACCTGAGCCAGCCTGGAGAGAGGCCGGCGGAGCTCAGAACTCAGAGCAGAAGCAGGCTGCCTCCACCCAGCTGCCCCAAGGGCCATGGCAAGGATGTTAGGAGCTAAGTTCAAGCCAGCAGGGTGCAGAGGAAAGCTATCACTGGCTCGCTGCAACTAACCCACACGAATCTGGACTCTGTCTGCCCACTTGTCCACCAGTGAGATCAGGGACAGCCGAGACTCTCCTTCACGTGGACATGTTTTTATTTTTGCGTTTTTCTCTTTTATCTATTGCTTTTTTCTTGCTTATTACTGTTTTCATGAATGTGAACATGGATCCTAGTTTTTTTGTTCTTTTTTCTTTCTGTTTTTGTTACTTTTTCCTTCTCTTATTCCCTCCTGTCTTCTTAACCAGCTTCTCAATGTTTACATAATCTTCTTTTGTTAAACTGCTTTGCTTTAATCTCTTCTTCTTGTTGTATTTCTTAATTTTTTCCCAATCACTTTTAAAATTTCTTACTGGAGGGTAAAAATCACCATATTAAGGACTTATTTACTATATACAATTTCTGGCTTGTTTTAGATTTTGTTATGCATCCACAAACTTAATTGATAAGCTTAAATGTGACAAGCTAATAGTTATGACAGTTTGTAAATTTTAAGGCTATGCTTGGTGCTGCTATTATTGTTCTTTTTTTTTCCCATAATTTTATTGAAAAACATATTATTGTTCTTTGTACTAACTTAGCCACGGTAATATAATTATTCTAGTCAGCTGTACTTTCTGTTATACCAGCACTGAGACTACTTACGCAACACGATAGCCCAGTGTCAAAGAACCAAGGACTGGGCCAAACAGGCAGTTCTAGAGAACACCCAACTGTATTCTCCTGAGAAGTGAAGCCCATTGCCTTCACCTCCCCAGACCTTTATTTCAGCGCTTTCCCTGAGACATGCAAAGCTTACTATATTGAATCAGATGTTCCGTTAATTCACTAAGAGTACATGATCAATTCTATTCAAGATAGCCAATCTCACTGCAACGTGCAGGTGACAATTTATCACCCTACTGATGACTGGAATGGGGTCTGAGCTGTGCTGAAACACGAGATAGCATCTTAGCTGAGGCCAAGGACGCGAAAAGAATTATGCCTTACTGGCACTAAAGGTGCCAGCCTGGCATACCTCAGACTATATGTTGCATTGCTAATTGGAGAGCCTCTGTGCCTGGCACAGAATTGTTCTGTGTCTCTTTACTACCAATGCCTGCAAACTGTCTTTTCCCTAGCGTTCTGTCCCTATTTCCATGCAAACCTCTAGGTGAAACCAAGCCAAGAGCTTTCGTACTTGTGGCCCTTTGTTTCACAGGCAGCAGTGGGTCGTCATCCCAGAGCTCCTCAACCGCAGAATAGTCTGTCTTTCTTATGCATCCCTGTGTCATATTGACTAGTGGGAGGCCAGAAACCTCTGAAGGTGTTCCAGGTTCTTGGTGTCCTGGACAGTTGAATGGAAGATCTTCTGTGTCTCCCACTCCTAGGTCATTTCTCTTCCCCTGCACACCAGGCTGTTGGTACAGCTGTCCTATTAGAAGGTCACTTTTCCTGGCATCAGATCTCAACTGTCCTACAAAGGCCTGCTTAGTTTCACATTGAGTGGTAATGACAGATTGAAGATAGCACTTTCTCATTGGTCCAGCCAGTACCTCATGCAGGGTCTGGGATCCTGGCAGTCATGTGGGATTCAGTGTTGTATGCATGTGTACTTTGCCCTATCCTAATCTTCTCCCTCACTCAGCTCTTGCATCTCTATTGAGACATGGGCCTGGGGTGGGGCCCAGCTGACAATGGCACTAGGCTGCTTGTTTCAGACCTGTTCTTTGATATCACTGATGCTGGCCTTGGCTGCTCCATTGTGGAGACTCCTGGTACCCCTGCACAGGATCCTGGCAACCCTCTGCACAGGGACGGCCTTAGATTTGTGCCTTTGAGGCAAGGACAGGAAACAGCCTGGACACCCACAGTAGGCTCTCAAATCCTGCCACCCAGTGTCTGCTTCTTGCCACATACCTTCCCTAGGCTAGAGGACACCAGACTCAGCACGAGGCGACTGTTTCCCTCAAGGCAGCCATCATGCTGTTTTGTAAGGGCTTCCTCATTCCCATAAACCACGAATGAAGATCCAGCCCCTTTCTGTTTAACATCACCTTTCTGTGAGTCAACATGGAAGAAACAAAAACAGGTGGAAAGCACCAAGGAAAATCAGAACTAAGTATTTGTGCTTTTTCTCTGAGGTGTCATTATGTCGACACAGCTAGCCTTGATCTCCTGCCTCGGCCTCTGCACCTCAAACACTGGGAATCGGGGCTTGCACCACTGGGCACAGGCACCCTGTACTTCCAGGAAGCCTGTGGCTCCAAGACAGAGCTTCTCAACGTGGTCTGCATCAGTACTCCCTGTTTATTCTTCAGTTCTTCTGGACTCATCAAATCCTGAATCCCTTTTCCTTAAATTCATATATAATCTCACCTGATAAAAGAGCAGAACGCTGATCTTAAGAAAAAGGGAAAAGAGTGTTTCTAGACAAAACATGTTAAATCACCATCTTTTTAAAAAATGGTGGAGCTCGTGCCTTTCTCTGTAAAGTGGGTCAGGATCTCTGTGGGTGGGCCTTCCACTACTTGTAAACGAAGACCGGGGGACCCTCCTATAGATTCCCACGTGTTGACTTTCACCTTGCCGCTGCTGGTCATGGTGTTCTGCTCCGCGAGCGTCCTCAACGTTCTGCTCCACCAGCCCAACCAGAAGGAGGCCAAAGCCGTCCTCCGCCTGATCTTTTTGTCATCATGATCATCTTCTTCCTCTTCTGGACCCCGTACAACCTGGCTGTGTTCGATTCCGCTTTCCAGGAGCACGTGTTCACCAAGTCCTGTGAGCAGAGCAAACAGCTGGACCTGGCCCTGCAGGTGACAGAGGTGGTCGCCTACACACACTGCTGTGTCCACCCCATCATCTACGTCTTTGTGGGCCAGAGGTTCCGGAAGTACCTGTGGCAGCTGTTCCAGAGTGCTGGGATCATGCGCCTGGCCAAAGGTCTGCCCTTCCTCGCTGGAGCCAGTAGGAGATGGACAGCTCCTTGTCCTCGTCCACCAGTGAGCGCAGGCTGTCTGGTGTGCTCTGACCCAGACCTCTGCAGGCCCCTGTGGGCCCTAGTGGGAGTGATCTGCTGTGTGGGCCGCCAGGGCAGGCAGAGGAGACAACACGGCCCCCCATTCCAGATTCCCACAGCTTGCGAACATTGTTTCTAGATGGGCCCAAACACACCAAGAACAAAGAAAACAAGCATCAAAGCATCCTTAGCTCACTACCCAGACAACTGCCGTGCATTTCAGATGTGCTTTCATTCACCGTCCATTCCATGTGCATTTGGGTGGGCACCGAGCTGGCCCTGGTGGTGTTGGCTGTTCTGCTCTTGTATTTAATGAGCAGTGTGTTGTGCTTGCTTTCCCTGGTGAATAAGCCATTTCAAAATCATTGTTTTTATTGTATGTGTTGAATTCTGTTGCAGAAATGCTCCCTAACTTAATGCCCCAGACCCCCATTACTGCTGGGAAGTTGATCCACAAGGGCAGGGTCAGGCACAGTGAGCCTCAGGGCGGTGGGGACACTGCAGCCCAGGGAGCACAGTCCCCAGCTCCATAGCTGCACATGTTCAGAGATCCCACAGTGTGGCCAGAGGGGCGGGCCCAGGACAGTAGCCCGAACACAGGGCGCCTCCTCTTGGGACGCAAGGACGCTCAGGCTAGCCCCTCTCCCCAACACGGGAACTACACCCCTACCCAGCCGCCCTGCCCATTGGTGAGACTTACTGTGTCCACACCTCCTCCCTGTGCAAAGAAGCTGGTGTCACGGCCCGGAAGGAGGCGGTCACACCACCCGACAGCTGTGTCTCCACGGAGAGGACAGTGCTGAGGCGTGGCGCCAGCTTGCCTCCCGGGACCACGAGAGCCCTCTCTGGAGGGTGGAAAGGAGGCCGAGCTGACCCAAGAAGCTTTGCTCACTGCTTGGCAAAATGATAACTAAAATCACAAATAAAATTAGACCCTACTTGTCCCCCTTGTTACAAAGGCAATTAGTGTCTGATGTGGAAACTTGAAAAAACCAGAGAACAGCGAGAAGCAAATGGTGGCCCCGGAAGTCCCAGTACCCAAGTCCAGCCTGAGCATGGGAGTGTTGCGGCACCTCTCCTTCCCCCAGGGGTGATTTCTGAGTGCATACACACACACACACACACACACACACACACACACACACACAGCCACTCTTCATTGTTCTCCTTGTGGCCCCTCCCATCTCCTCTGCACAGCGATTGCGCTCCTAGGTTCTGCCTGCAGGACGACTCCCAGCCTCCCGGGTGCTCTGCCAGGTGAGGTCGAGCAGGGCTGGGGTCTGAGGAGGAAATGAAACCGAGCAAAGGTGTGACAGTCTTTCTTAGGCTACGTCCAACAGCCGGGCCTCCCTTGGCCTGGCTCTAACTTCTGACCTCATGACTGTGCAAGCAGCTGGCTATGACAGCATCACAGCAGGCAGCCAGGTCAGCCTGGGCTACCCCTCCAGCAGATACCAACCGTACGACCTGGGCCATTTTCTTTCTCTCTGTCTGAGCCTCAGTTTTCCCACCTGCACAATAGGCACCCTAATAGCTCCTCCTTGGAACTGCCACTAGAGTTCCATGTGACTTCCCTGTGCCTGGCCCCAGGCAGAGAGAGGCGCCTTCTGCTTGCTCTCCCCAACCCTCAGGGGAGCTGCAGCTGCCCAGGGTCTCCTCTGGAGACGAAGCTGCCTCGAAACCCCCACGAGAGACGTGGAGGAGACGGCGCTTCAGCTACCAGCTTCCCTCCCAGCCCAAGTGAGCCCAGGTGACCCTTCTGGTTTGCGAACTTTCTGAATCGTAACTGGTTTTTCTTCTTACTGGGTGTGCCCCCATGTTCGGTCTTTCCTCTCGCAGCAGACTGTAACCTGCTGGGCAGCTGAGCCAGGCCCTGTCCACACAAGTGGCGGTGATGAAGGTTGATGCCTCATGTGGGGATAGGTGTGTGTGTGTGTGTGTGTGTGTGTGTGTGCACATCAGGTGCCTGGACAGATTTCTTTTTCTTTTCCCTTTTCAGCCTCCCTCCATTTCAGGAAGCAACAAATCTAACAGCTAGAACTCTGCAGGAAAGTTACTACGGCCAAGCCCGTTACGATCTCATTAAGCTCGAGAACAGTCAGTATTTACATGTTTTGATAGAAATAACACACCTGCAGCCTCGCAGGGAGGAGCACGTGGACTGAGAGGAAGCACCCGGGCCGTCCCGTGGTGCGGCAATGTCCTGACTGGTGGTGACATGGGACGGCCACAGGCAGACGCTGATGTGTGTCCTTTAGGCACTTACCGCATGCGTGTCCCGTGGACAGTTTGAAACATAAAACTTGTTGAGATCATGCC
>NW_004524702.1:4183373-4188486 GCF_000260255.1 Octodon degus
CCTTGGGAAGAGCCTCTCTCTGCTTACGTGAACTCGACTTTGTTGCTTAACTGCTTGCCTCAGTTCCTCCTCTGATAAGTGGTGAAAACTCACACACTTCCCTCACCAGTGGCTTTGCACCGCCCCAGGCAAGATGCTGCACGTCCCATACTGCCCTACGGCCACCGCCTCCCCGTCCTCAGACCACTGTGGCAAGTCCGCCAGGGTTTGCGCCTGACCTCTGTCCCCTGCAGACCCACATGTGTCCTCTGTCCTGTCTCAGCTGGGATCCAGGCATGTTTTCACATTGATTCACAATGAGCACTGCCCCAAATATGCACTTGATGTGTGTTGCGGGTGCCCAGGGTCCCCTTGGTCATACTGGACAGCATTATTCATATGAAAACTGCTGCTCTGAGCCCTGAGGTGGCCTCCATGTGACCTTCCAGACCCGGAGAGGGCTGAGTGACAGAAAGCGAAGGACTCCTTGTGTCCTGGTTTGGGGTTTTGCAAGGGGAACAATACAGTACAGGACACATTTTATAAGATTATTTTAAAATCACCCAGTGAGTCATATACCAAGAATGCAAGAAATCTGTCCACACACTGAAGACCAAAGAATCCAGCTGAAGATCTAGATCCTGATACCCTCCATGAGTCCAGCTGAAGTCCTAGAGCTCCTAACAATGCCTCCTACAAGTCTAATTGGAGGCCGAGAGCCCGTGACGGTCTCATGCAGCCCTGTTTCATGGATCTGTGCTGGGAAGGCTCAAGGATCAGTGGTGGGGGCTAGAAAGTCTACACTAGGGGATGAAGGCTCTGTTAGCAGCCTGTGGGGTCTGAACTGCAGCCAAGAAACAATGCTCAAGGTAAGCACCAGAGCTCTCCACAAAGTACCACAGCCATCTCCAGTGACAGTGAGGCCCCAAGCTCCTCTGATGAGGAGGAAAACTGAATTCACATCAGGAAAGACAACGAGACAGGCTTCTTCAGGAGACTCATCATCTTCCTCTGTGGAGCTAGGAAGTGATGCTCAGGATGGGGACCAGAGCTCCCCAAAATGAAATGCAGCCATTCTGAGCGAGAGTGGAGGTCCCAAGCTCTTCCGACAAGAATGCCAAGTTCACCAGGAAAGCCAGCATGACCAGGTCCTCCAGCAGAACAACTCAGGAGAACCAGCAGCTTCCAACTGCTCCAACAGCTTCTCCAAGCAGCTTCCTTAACTGCCTATCACCAGCTTCTCCAGTTCTGCCTTTTACGATGCTGACAACCCTCAGGTGGGCCTCCCACATCCAGTACCACACTAGCTCAATGTAGCTCAGTGTAACAAGTTGACCACCAGTTACCAAATCACTATACCTTGTTCAGTGAAGAGCAAAGCAGACATTAAACCTCCCCTCCTGGTAACAAGAATCTCAGGCAGTCATTTAGAGAGAAGGGAGATTAGCCTGAAGATCTAGTGCATTAGCCCAGGTGCAGAAGCTTTGGGATACAAGGTGATGAAGTCCCAGGGAACAGCAAGACGGGGAGCCACAAACAGCCACCAAGGCTGAGGATCTGCTGGCAGGCAAACCTTGTGTGAAGAGGTCTTAGCACCGAATTACCTCAGATGTGCTGTGTTCCATACAGGAAATGCACAGTGCTTTGGTGTGTGTGTGTGAGGCATGTCTCAGCAAGGAGTTTCTGCTCATGTGTGTCGAAGCGTGGCCTTTGAACCCAGGTACATCACACTGAGCTGCATCCCTGGCCCTTTTTTGACTCTTGAGACAGGGTCTCACTGTTCCCAAATTGCCCAGAATGGGCTCCTAACTTGTGGTCCTTCTTCCCCAACCACCCAGAATGCTGGGATTGCAGGTTCGACACTGTGTCAGCTTAACAAGCAGTTTGACACGTCTATTATTTGCCAGGCAAGATGACACATGCCTGTCATCCATGCATGTGGGAGCTCAAGCAGTGAAACCACTGTAAGTGAGAGCTGAGCCTGGGCTATACAGCACATGGGTCCAGGGCCGTCCTGATCTACATAATGTGACCCTATCTCAAAACCCAAGCCAACCAAGTCTGCTCTTTATCCATCATATCTCTTCTGTCTTTCCCCTTCCTCTCTCATGTTTTGGATTCATCTTAGAGTACATGATGTGAAAAGTCAAGACATCATTGGCTGACATTATTCCAGTTTGTTTGGGCCTCTTCTTGTTGATCTGGAAGTGCGCTGGATTTGCATTTGCTAAGCCACTTGATACCATGGGCTCTGGGGCACTGCATTTGCTGAACCATTCTTAAATCCTGGCTCAGTCCTTTCTTTCTCACTGTTTGGCACTCTTTTGGATGCTCCCATGAAGGCACAGACCCTCCGGGATGGTGTGACAGCAGTGTGGGCTTGGTGGGCGGGGCTGTGTGGGCTGTGGGCAGCCCTGGGACTTGCCTGTCCAGGTGTGGGGAGTAGAAATCCTCTGCTTTGGCTAGAGTGGTACTGTGCAAGGATATGTGGAGTTTCTTTAAAAACCTAGAAGTAGAGCTATAGTTGGATGGAGCCACACCCCTCCTTGGTACAGGAAAAATGAGGCATTCAATTAAGCCTGTCCAAGAGACCTGTGCCCCCACGTTTATTGTGGCAGAACTGACGGTAGCCATGACTTGGAGCCAGCCTTGCTCTTCACCCACAGTGAGTGGATAAGGAAAACATGGCATATATGTGATGGAGTGTTATTCAGCAATAAGAAACTGTGAATGGGGCTGGAAAGATAGCACAAGAGGCCAGAGAGGTAGCTCAGTAGAATAAGTGCCTGTCTGGCAAGCACAAGGTCCTGAGTTCAATCCCTGGTACAAAAAAACCCAAAAAACAAAAACAAAAACAAAACAAAAAAAAAACTAGAGCAGGGCACAGTTGGCTCATTTCAGCTTGGCAGGCCTACCAAGAAGGAGCCGTGGGCCCACCAGCCAGCAGGGCTCAGTGGTCCAGTTGGGCAGGGCTCATCTGGAAGGAGCCGAACACAGCAACCAGACCCAAGCCAGGTCTGGGCAGTTGAGTTCGAATTCAGTAGATCTAGACCAAGTGAGTTTAACTGTACTTCTGTGCCCAGCAGAGCCCAGATGAGCTCAGAATGAGGCTAGATGTACAAGAGCATCCCTGTGGCACAGAGGTGGCAGCAGGTAACTGGGGTGAGCTAGTCTGCCTGGAAAATTGCAGGTGCAAGAAGGGGAGGCACCCAGACAGAACTCAGGGGAGCTAACTTAAATACAAATTCCCAATTTAAGATCTGCTCTATTATACAGCTATAATGTTTGCTCCTCCAAAATACAAATCCATTAATTACAAAAGTTTGTCAATTTCTAAATTTCACTAGCTGTTATTAGTACTGCTAACTGTACTGCTGTAAATAGAAAACCATATCTGCCTTAACCACGTGTTCTCAATTAGGGAACAGTGTTGGGAGGTTCTTGGGTAATACCCTCACCAAAGCCATACAGTGAAGGAAGGACAGTGCCAAACAAGAAACCAAGACCTCACTCTCAATCCATGGAAAAGGCAAAACTTGGGACACAAACAAAACAAGAATCTCTGACACAGGAGAGAGAACTGAAAAACAGACTTTTTACAAAGACGCCTTGACTACAGCAATATAGCTACCTACTATCAAACTTTCACAAAAAGGTAGCACAGAAATCAAAGTACAGATTTATCTCTGAAATCGAAAATGACAAAAAGAAGGAGCAAAATGGAATCTCAGGCCTCGAGCTTTCCCAGAACAAACCCAGGAGACATCAGAATAGAAGAAATTGAAGTCACACGCCAGAAATCTCTGAAATAAGAGCAGCTAAAGAAACAACTGCAGAAGTGTTCAGAGGAAGTCACATCAGAAATAATCTCAAGGTAAAAAAGAAATGATAATTATAATGAAAGAATGACTAAGCATTTCTAAAGAAGACACTGATAAAAAAATAGAGGAAGATAGAAGAATGATGGAAACCTTGAATGAGCAATATAGGAAAGAAATAGAATGCATGAAGCTGATTCAAGGAGATATGCAAGAAATTTGTCTGATCTGATGGCAGTGGGTTATCAGAACTTATTAACATTAGTGTCAAATAGATATACAAGAAATTAAAAACTTAATTTCTTAATTAAAAGTTGGCAAAACCATTTGAATGAAAGTGAAGATAGATGTTCAGGCCTTGAAGACCCCCTTGAAGTTAGTGAAAAGGTAAAAAAAGATCTCTTGAAAACAACTAAGATCCAGGAAATGATTCAACAGCTGCAAGATGATGCAAGGATGAACAAAATAAGACTAACAGGCAACAATGAGAAAGGAGGCAACACAAATGACATAAAAAGAATATGGGCAGAAGTAATAGCAGAAAACTTCCCAAATCTGAGGAAACAATCTGACATTCAGATAAATGAGGTATGTAGAACTCTAAATAATATCAACCCAATTAAAACCATAACCAGACATACAATAATCAAGATCCCAGAAATTCAGCACAAAAACAACATACTAAAAGCCACTAGAGAAAAGAAACAGATCACATTTAAAGGAAAACCCAAAAGAATAACAGCAGATTTCTCCTTATAAAACATCAAGTCAAGAAGAGCATGGAGCAAAGTATTTGAAGTCCTGCAAGAAAACAAATTCTAACTCAGACTGATATGCCCTGCAAAACTCTCTTTCAAGTTTAATGGAGAAGTGAAATACTTCCATGACAAAGAAAAGCTGTAGAAATTCATGACAACCAAACCAACCCTCCATAGAGTATTAAAAAAGATACTCTAGAAAGGGATCAAAATGTCCACAATTCCAGAATGACAACAGAAAAAACCCACAAAACATGGAAAACTTTTAAACACAGAAGAAAAGTAGGAAACCAACATAGGAAAAGAACATGATAAACGTAAGTCAATACATAGCAATTATAACCACCAATGTAAATGGACTCAATTCACCAATTAAAAAGAAATGTATTGGCAGAGTGGATTGAGAAACAAAATCCAACAATGTGCTGTATACAAAAAAGACATTTAACCTATAAAGAAATTCATCTGTTGAAAGTTGAAGGATGGAAAACAATACTACATGCCCCACGACCTCAAAAAAAAAAAAAAAAAAAAAAAAAAAAAAAAAAAAAACTACAG
>NW_004524702.1:4188672-4191506 GCF_000260255.1 Octodon degus
AACAGGGAACTTTACTGCCCCCTTTTCTCAAAAAGATAGGTCAAGCAGATAAAATATTAGCAAAGTAGCAGAACTGAACCGAACCACGGAACAGATGGACTTAGTGGACATATATGATGTTCCACCTAACAACATCTGAATACACCTTCTTTTCAGCTGCACATGGGATGTTCTCTAAAATAGATCACATACTAGTCCATAGATCATGCTTATGTATATGCAAGAAAACAGAAATTATCCCATGCATATTATCTGACCACAGTGCAATGAAACTGGAAATTAATGGCAAAAGGAACCACAAAAATTCTGTAAACATATGGAAATTAAATAACAACCTCCTTAGAAAACAATGGGTTACAGATTAAATTAAACAGAAATGAAAGACTATCAGCAATTTAATGAAAATTCAAACTCAATTTACTGAAATTTGTGGGATGCAATGAAAGCAGTTCTCAGAGGGAAATTTATAGGAAAACAGAATGAGAACAAATAAATACCTTCATGCTGCACCTCAAGCTTCTAAAAAAAAAGACGAGCAAACCAAGTCCAAAGGTGGGAGGAAAATATAAAGATTAGAGCAGAAATGAGTGTAATTGAGACAAAGAAAACCATACAAAAAATTAATGAAACCAAAAGCGGGTTCTTTGAAAGAGTAAATAAAATTGATAAACCTGTAGCCAACCTCCTTAAAAAGAGGAAACCAAAAAACTCAAATTCAAGCAATAAGAAATGAAAAGGGAGAAACTGCTACAGATCCTGTGCAAATTCTTGATCATCAATAGCTATTTTGAAAATCTTTACTTTCACAGAATTGAAGACACAGAAGAAATGGACCAAGTCCTAGATAGATCCAAACTGAATAAGAAGATATAAAATCTTCCTGTGTTGGTTTCCTACTTTTCTCCTGTGTTTAATAGTTTGCCATGTTTTATGGATTTTTTCTGTTGTCGTTCTGGAATTGTGGGTGTTTTGATCCCTTTCTAGAGTATCTTTTTTAGTACTCTATGGAGGGTTGGTTTGGTTGTCATGAATTTCTACAGCTGTTCTTTGTCATGGAACATAACCTAATATCAGCCAATAAAATTGAAATGTAATAAAAAACTTGCCATCAAAGAAAAGTCAGGTTCCAATGGATTCACAGCTGAATTCTACAAGAAATTTAGAGAAGATTTAATCCCAATACTCCTCAAACTCTTCAGTGCAATGAAAAAGGAAGCAATAATCCCAAAATCATTCCTGGAGGCAAGTACTATACTAATACGGAAACTGGAGAAAGATCCAACCAGAAAAAGAGAATTACAGGCCATTCCCCTGGTGAACATAGATACAAAACCCCTCAATAAAATACTAGCAAATAGAATACAGCAAATCATCAAGAAGATTGTACACCACCAGGTAGGATTCATCCCAGGGATGCAAGGATGGCTCAACATATGCAAGTCTATAAATGTAATACACTATATCAATAGAGTCAAAATAAAAAACTACATGATCATCTCAATTGATGAAGTAAAGGCTTTTGACAAAGTCCAACATTCATTCATTATCAAAGCCCTACAGAAAATTGGAATAGATGGTCTCTACCTCAATTTAGTAAAAGCCATCTTTGACAATCCACCACCCAACATAATTCTACTCTCAAATCAGGTACAAGACAAGGATGTCCTCTCTCACCACTCCTATTAAATGTAATTCTGGAATCATTGGCTAGAGCCATTAGACAAGAGAAAGAAGTAAATGAATAAGAATAGGTTAAGAAGAAGTTAAACTATCATTATTTGAAGATG
Source organism: Octodon degus (assembly GCF_000260255.1). Taxonomy (NCBI): domain Eukaryota; kingdom Metazoa; phylum Chordata; class Mammalia; order Rodentia; family Octodontidae; genus Octodon; species Octodon degus. The sequence continues at coordinate 4,190,460 of NW_004524702.1, forward strand.
ACATGATATTCTACTTGGAAGAACCCAAAAACTCCACCAAGAAGCTCCTATAATTAATAAACAAATTCAGTAGCACAGCAGAATACAAAGTCAGCATGGAAAAATCAATAGCATTCCTCTACACTGATGATAACAAACTTTCTGAGTGAAAAATTAGAGAAACAATACCCCTTACAATAACATCCAAAAAATGAAATGCTTAGGAATTAATCTAACAAAGGAAGTAAGAGATCTATGCAATGACAATTACAACCCTCTAAAAAAAGAGATCGAAGAGGATTTCAGAAAATGGAAAGATATTCCTTGCTCCAGGATAAGAAGAACCAACATTGTGAAAACGGCCAAACTCCCAAAATTGTTATACAGATTTAATGTAATCCCTATCAAAATACCATGAACTTTCCTGACAGGTCTAGAGAAGACCTTCTCAAAATTTATTTGGAACCAGAATAGCAAAGGTGATCTTGGGCAGCAAAGGCCAGTCAGGAGGCATTATAATCCTTGCTTGAAATTATACTACAAAGCTACTGTGAGAAAATCAGCATAGTACTGGCAAAAAACAGACCTGAGGATCAATGAAACAGATTAGAAGATGCAGATACAGCTACAAACACACTCAGCCCTCTTATCTTTGACAAAGGGATCAACATGTTCCCTCGAAGAAAGAGAGCCTTTTTAACAAATGCTTCTGGGAAAACTGGTTCTCCACATGCTGAAAACTAAATAAAGCATGAGTCTATCACCACGCACTAAACTAAAGTCAAAATTGATTAAAGATCTAAACATTAAAACAGAAACACTAAATCTCCTGGAACAGAAAATAAGTAGAAATATTGAAGACATAGGACTGGGCATATAGTTTATGAACAAAAACGAAACTGCATGGGAAATACTCCAGAAAATCAACAACTGGGATCTTATTTTATTCAGAAGCTTCTGCATGTCGAAAGAAAGCATCAACAGAGTGAAAATGGGGAAAAAAATCATAACCAACAATCATTCAGACAAAGGACTTACATCTAAATAATATAAAGAACTAAAAAAAAA
>NW_004524702.1:4192116-4194072 GCF_000260255.1 Octodon degus
CTGAAAGAAATCGGAAAGGTATAATAGATACGGTAAAATGGAAAGAAACAACTTAAATATTAAACCATGAAGAAGAGAGAAAGGAGGAAAGATAGGAAAAAAGGAAGGGAGAAAACGTGCAAGTGTATATACAGGATGGCTGAGACGACTGTACTCATAATTTCCATCAGATTTTGAAAATAGCAGTTAATGTTGAGATTTTCACCTTGACTCACTCTGTACGCTGATATCTGTGATCTGAGCAACTACATGGAGGACAGCAACGCGTAATCCAAAACCCACGCTTGAATACCTCTCCTCTTAGTCTTTCAAATGTGTACCATTTCTAATGCTTTTCTAATTATTATACTCTCTTTAAAATAGTTTTTTTAAAAAAAGACAAGGAAAAAATTACGATTTCTTGAAAGCATTAATATTAAATTATTTTTCCAATCTTGCATAACTATATTTATTAATCTGAGCAACAGATTTGATGATAAAAATAGATAGTATAACATCCATTGTTAATTATTCCTGTTTTGAAAATCTGTAGTATATGTATTGTTGTACGTTATCCTGTTTCTGTCTTTTTTCTATTTGTTTTTGCTTTTGATTTTACTCTTCAAAATTAAATTAAATTTAAAACATAGGGGCCAGGGAGATTGCTCAGTAGAATAAGTGCTTCCCTGGCAAGTGCAAGAATCTGAGTTCAATCCCTGGTTCCGCCCAAAAAATAAAAAATAAAATAAATAAATTTAAAACATAACAAAAAAGAAATTGAAAATCTTTCATTTGCATAACAGTGACTGGGTCTATAGACCATCATGTGGAGGAAGAAAAGCCAGACAGAGAAATAAATATCCCATGTCCTCCTTAGTAGGTGGAATCTAAAAAAGGTGACAAGAACATAAAAGGAAGAAGAGGGACAAAACAAATACATTGAAATCTTCAAACGAAGTGTGAAAGTAGGGAAAAAGGTGGGCAGAGTGTGATGGGGTCAAGACCACCGAAGTATGTGAGATGCAAACAAAACCCATACATTTTTCATTATATTAGCAACAGATGGAGAAAACGTGAAACGGAAAAGGTGTGCATGTAGTTTCCTTACAGAAATCTCTACTTTCTGGGAAATACTGTGATTTGTTAGATCCTGATGCAGAATGTTTTGTTAGTTTCCTCTCCTCAGTCTGTCATCTTGTGGGCAGGATTGAACCTCTACTGTGGGGACAATCTCAGCCATCACTGCCCCTGCAGCTGATGATTAGATTTCTGAAATGCTGCACAAATCACACCCTCTAGTGGCCAAAGCCAAGTCCAGTGCTCCGGGGAAACGGCATGGGAAGCAGGAGGCCAGAGTGAGAATTCACAGACTACTCTTTGGTCACATGAGATCTTGGTTCCCTTATCTGCAGCTCAGTCCTCTCTTCCCACTGTGTATTGTGCACTTCCGGGTGAGATACTGACGCACAGTGCAGGGTGAATTATACCTACAGAGGTGTTCCATGGAAGCCATTCTTGGGCTTAATAATTGCCATAGTACATAAGAAGGCTGTGGATTTCTATCCTGAAAATGTGTGTAGAAATGCTCTGATGACCCTCAAACACTGAACTCAAATAAGTGACAACAGTACAGTCATAATCTACGCTAGCTCCCAAATGCCTGGGATCAACTCTAAATGCCTCAGCTTTTAATAGCTTAGCCCAGAACAATGGCTGATCTTATCTCTCCATTCTTCTCCATCTCTGCCAGGCCCATGCTTATCCTGTCTTGAGATGCCATTAATTATCTGTTGACATCTCATGGAGTCTAGGGATAAAAATGCCTGGGTGAAGAGAAGGAAATGAAAGCCAGCTGGACCAGCCGTGGTGGTCTACGGAATCCCACCAGCTGCTGAAGAAACTGTCTGGTGGTTCTGAATACTCTACACAAATAGAATTTCTGAATATGTGTCACACTAATGGGATGGATGGATGAAT
>NW_004524702.1:4194282-4202656 GCF_000260255.1 Octodon degus
ACAGATGGGTGAATGTATAGACCAATGGATGGACAGATGGGTGAATGTATAGACCAATGGATGGATATTTAGATATATGTAGAGAGAAGCCTTTCTCCATCCTTTCCTTTTTCTTCTTTTTTCCACCTCTCCTTTCATACCAGCTTCCTTTGCCTTTTACTTCTACCTCTTCTTATCATGAAACCTATATAGCAGAGCACTACACACACGTCAAACATCTGATCAACACTTGGTAATCTGCTGAACTTTTCCAATTATGTAGCTTATCCACAATGGCACCATGCATAATTGGAGCTTTCACCATAATACTGGACAAATATCTTCTCTCTCTGCAGCATCATGCTAAGTCCCCAGGGACATATCAACACACAGCAGAGATAAGTGGCATGCCGGTGCAGCTTGTGTCACAGTGAAATTGACCTCTGCCTTCCATTGGCCTATCTCTGCATAGTCTTCAGAGACTTTTGTTGGCTCCTGACAACTCACTGACACAGAGCTCATCCTTTTCAGCTTCCAGATGAGAAAGCTGAGATCCGGCGAGTCTAAGTGATTACTCCAAGGCTGTGCAGCGTGGCCCCGCAACTGAAACTCAAGTCCAGGTCCTCTTGGGTCATCTCAGCCTTTACTGCACAACCTGACAACCAGCAAGGCCTCTGGTTGGGCCCCACAGAACAATTAACTTGTCCCTTGTTGTCATCCGTCCCTATGGGGAAAGTCTTTGTTCATCTTTCCTCCTATCTCCCCATGGGTCAAAGAAATGTTTGTTGGAACTCTGCTCAGCCCCCTCACCCAACCACCGCCAGGGTTCTGCTGAGCTGCATCTACCTCTCCCACTGAAGGCAGGCAGTCACAGAACACATACGGGAACCTCATGAGCCTCCTACACACACACCACCAACAGAGTCGGGCTCAGTGGCGGCTGCCTTCCCTGCTAATAGTGGGAGCCTAGCTGAGCACTACCCAGCCCTCCCACTCTTCTGGGAGACTTGATTACTTGCACCCTACCTCTACCATCACTGAGTTGTGGCAAACATTTATAGTTTTTAAAATGTTAAAACAGGCTGGGGTGATAGCTCAGCAGTCTAAGCGCCTGCCTGGAAAGTACAAAGATTTGGATTTGATCCTCAGCACTACATGCCATGCCAGTCCCAAGTTCCTGGGCATGCCATGCAGGCCCAAAACGGCATGGTGACACATTCCTGTAGTCCCAGGGCTGGGAAGGCTGAGACAAGAGGATCACTATGAGTCCAAGGTGCAAAGTGAGACCCTTTAATTTTTATTTTAAATATCAAAACAAAGAAGCAAAAGGTAATTCAGACCTCCATCCTGCCCAGAATAAGTCCAGGAGACAAAGTCATAGAGGAAATTTAGTTAACACCTGAAATCCCTGAAATGATAGCAACTGAAGTGGAGAAACAACTTCAACAGGATATAGAGGAAATCAGATCAGAAATAATCTCCCAGTTAAAAAGTTGAGTGGCAACAATCATGAAAGAATTTCTGAGTACATCTAAAGAAGACATAGATAAAAACACAGAGGGGAAGAGGAAGACGATGGAAACACTGAGTGAACATACAGGAAAGAAGTAGAGTGCATAAAGCAGACTGAACCAGATATCCAGGATATTAAGGATTCCATTGAAAGCTGGCAAAAACATTTAAATGAAATCAAAACTAGAATTTCAGACCTTGAAATAACATTTCAGAAGTCAAAGTGAGCGTGAAAAGAAAGATCTGTTAAAAATGACAAGGAACCAAGCACTAGCCCTGCAACAGCTGCAAGATGATGCAGCGACTTGCAGGGCTCAGCAAGACATCAGGAGGCAACACCAATGACATGAAAAGACCATTTGCAGAAGGACAGCAGTGGCAGGGGAGACAGCCTGACAGGATAAGCGTCTGCCTTGCAAAGCAAGGCCCCAAATTCAATCCCTGGGACTGCATGCCATGTGGCCCCAGTCCCTGGACATGCCATGCTGGCCCCAGAACTGGGTATGGTGGCACATACCTGTAAGCCCAGCACTAGGGAGGCTGAGACAGGAGGATCACTATGAGTCCCAACTGTGTAGCAAGACCCTGAATAAAACAAAACAAAACCACAAAACCAAAAAGTAGTAACAGAACATTTCCCAAGCAAGGGAAAAGAACCTGACATACAGTTGAGTAAGGCATGTAGAACTGCAGTTATCCATAACCAAAATTAATCTCCACCCAAACACACAATAATGAAAATTCCCGAAATTCAGCAAAAGAACAGAATATTTAAAGCTGTTAGAGAGAAGAAACAGGTCACCTATAATGGAAACCCATCAGAATCATGGCAGACTTCTTAACACAAGCCATCAAATCAAGAAGAGCAGGGAGTGAAGTACTTTAGGTTCTAAAATAAAACAACTTCCAACCCAGATTGATATAACCTTGAAAAGTATCTTTTAAATTTAATGGAGAGATAACAGATTTCCATGACAAAGAACAACTGAAGGAATTCATGACCACAAAACCAACCCTACAAAGAATAATGAAAGATGTTATAGAAAGAGGAAAAAAAAAAAACCCTCACAATGTCAAAAACAACAACAGGGGAAAAAAATAATAGAAAAGAACCACCACGCAGAACAAGCAATTAAATAGAGGTGAATAGTAGGTTAGCCTACAGTAGCAAAATAACATGACAAAGATAAGCCAATATATATCAGTTATAAGCATCAAGATAAATGGCCTCAACTCATCAAACAAAAGAAGCAGACTGACAGAGTGGATCAAGAAACAAAATCCAGCATTATGCTGTATATAACAATCACATTTAACTAAAGAGAGAGAGAGAGAGAGAGAGAGAGAGAGAGAGAGAGAGAGAGAGACTGAAAGTCAAAGGATGGAAAAACTGTTCCATGTGACTGGAACCAAGACCAAAGCAAGGAAAGCTGTTCTGGTTGGTGACAATGTGAACTTCAAATCAAGAGTGATTAAAGGAGATGTTTGAAAAGGTCACTATATACATTTTAGGGGAAACCTGAAAGGGGAGACAAAACAATCATAGATATCCTTGTACCCAATGTAGAAGCACCCAACTATAAAAGACAATTTTTAACAGTCATGCAAAATCAAGTGAGAAATGACACAATTATGGTGGGGGACATCAACACCCCATTGACACCAAGAGACAGATCAATGAGGAGCAAAAAAAATCAATAAAAAAACTCAGAACTAAACCAAACTTGTGAAAAAGTGGACTTAATAGACTTCTACAGTGTTCCACCCAACAGCGTCAGAATACACACGGTTCTCAACGGCACATGGGACACTCTCCAAAATAGGCCTATGCTAACACATAGGGCGTGCTTAACTAAAATGTAAAGCAACTGAATTTATCCCATGCGTAGTATCTGATCATAGTGCAACCAACCTGGAAATCACTGTCAAAAGAAAGGGCAAAAATGCCGTAAACACATGGAAATTAACATCCTCCTGAACAATCGATGGGTCACAGATGAAATTAAAGAAGACATTAAACAATATTTACAATCAAATGAAAATGCAGATGCAACTTACTGGAACCTGTGGGATGCAATGAAAGCTTTTTTTTTTATGTACTTAGTACAGGCTCTTCAGGATCTACAGGGTCTCATTACAAAGATTGGACTCACAGTGATTCTCTTGTTTTCAGCCTCCCAAGCACCTGGAACAGGCACCTGCCACCTCACCCAGTCTCAGCTGCCCTCTCAGCACGGCCCTGCGGTGGGGCCAGCAGAGCAGGCCAGAGACTGAACCCCAGCCTCTGTGCTCTGCCTAAGCAGATGCTTTAGTCCGCTCAGCTATCTGGCAGGCCCGAAAGCTGTTTTAAGAGGAAAATCTATAGTACTACATCAGGAAAACAGAAAGATCCAAAGAAACAATCTCTTTCAAATTTTTATTGATTTATTTGTGCGACCTAGGGTCTCACTGCGCCGGTGACTCCTGGTGCTCCTCCCATCTCGGCCTCCCGGGGCTGGGATTGCAGGCAGGCGCCAGCACTAGACGCACATCATTCACAGCAACGTCCAAAAAACCACGAAAAATGGAAAACGAAATACGTAGGAATCAACTTCACAGGGGAAGTAAAAGAGTAATACAGTGAAAATTTTAGTACTCTAAAAAAGAGATCTTAGGGGATTTCAGAACATGAAAAGATATTCCTTGTTCCTGGAGAGGAAGAACAGAATTGTGAAGTGGCCATACTCCCTGAATGGTTCTACAGATTCAGTGCAGCCCCAACTAAAAGACCATTAGTATACCACATAGATCTAGAGAAAATGTTCCTCAGATTCACCTGGAACCAGAAGAGACCTAGAATATCAAAAAACCAATCCTGGGCAACAAAGGAAAGGCAGGAGGCATCACAATCCCTGACTTGAAATTGTATTACAAAGGTACTCTGATAAGATCAGCATGGTACTGGTAAAAGTATTTTAGCCTTGAATATGACGATAGTGTTTTGAAAGTCAACTACAAACAATTAGACTTAAAATGCAAAATCCCTTAGAATATGTTACAATAACTGTATTTTTATTATTATCCTTATCCAGCCACTGATTTCTTCCATAGGAAAATTCTGAATTTCCTTTTGTAAATGCTCTCAGAAATCCATGTCCTCACAGTCCCCCCCTGCACCTCATTTAGGCTTCTTTTCCCCTCATGGATTGCGCTGGCACAGAGAGCTTCCAGCTGGTCCCTGAACCATGCAGGAGGCCCTGAGTCTCTACAGGCTGGGGAGAGCGTGCGGGTTCTGGGGCAAGCACTGACACTAGGGGCTGTGTGGATTGGGGTGTGGAGGTTTGTACCCAGGTCCTGAAAGGGGGTGACAGAGGGTTGGAGGCGGCTGAGCTCCGAGCTGAGCTGTGGAGCAAGGCCCTGGGCTGTGGTCACTGTCTTTATGAAAGGATTGTACCTGATTGTACGATTGTACAAGAAAGGGTCTGACGCCTTTCTCTGGGTCAGGCAGAGGCTGCGGTGGGCTTGGTGCTGTGGGCCGAGGCAGGCAGCAGGGAGGAGCAGAGCAACCTCTGCTAAGGCAGGGCTGGACTGGCTGAGAAGGCGAGGAAGACATGGGGCAGGGGGTGAGGCGAGTGAGTTTACACTGAGAAGCCAGAGCAGAGGCAGAAGCGTGAGCTTGCAGAAAGTCTCAGAAGGTGTCCTGTGGCCGTAATTTGTGTGTGAGAGGGCGAACATGTCTCCTGGGACGGAGAGTTAGAAGGGACGGGGTGCCACTGTAGGTCAGAGACAAGGCCACAGGTAACGGATGAAGTAAGAGTAGGTGAGACGGGAGACTCCGGGACCTTGTCTAATCCAGGGCAGGACAAATTATTAAGCAGAAGAAGCAAACCTAGGTGCTTATCTTGAGCCAGCAGAGAAGTTGAAATCTGTCCAGGGCATTTTTAGGGCAAGATCAAAAGCACTGGAGTTAAGGGAGCAGCAGACAGTGGAGTTAGAGACCAACACCTGAGGACATGGGGGCAACAGAAGGGAAAAGGAGAGGACAGGCTGCTTTGAGGGGAGTTGGTGGGGACCAATAATCTGGCCATAGGAATATGACTAGTAACAGATTTGATTTCCCTCCTCCCTACTGGTATAAGTGGACACTGCAGAACGGCAATAAAACACGCATGGCTTTTCATAAAACTCGCCTGGGGGGTGGTGGGATGATACTTGGGGGCCCTAGTGTCCCAGGCCTGGAGCATTAGTGCCATCTATTTTCTTGAGATTGGACAGGCATTCGGCAAGCTGCATATCTCAGGCCTATCTTTCTGGCAGAGAAGAAACAATTTTCTGGGCTCAGGGAAAATGGACGTGTGGAGTGTGGCCCTGTCGCGTGCTTGGAGTCCCTGCAGCGGGCAGTAACTGGATTAGGGGCAGGAAGGTCACCCGCTGTGCGCATGTGGGGAGGGCATCCTTTGGAGCTCCCTTCCTGCATGCCAAAGGAGGAGGAGAGCAACTGGTGGCCCCTGCAAGTTGAGGACAACAGAAAGATTTGCCCTGGTCAAAAAACAGACAGCTGGCCTCACAGTTACCATCCAGGTCACTGTGGGCTCTGTCGCCTCCCTCTCTGTGGGGCGGTGGATCCGCGGCAGTTTCCACCTCCATTCTGAAGGTAGCAGGGAGAAAGGGAGGGCAAGGCTTAATTGGAGGACAAAGCTGAGGGCACTTCTTGGCACACTGTCCCAACAAGGGCAGCGAGGGTGGTAGTGGCCCCTCAGGCAGGTCCACGCGTGGCAGAGGAAGCATTTGCCATGTTAGTTTGGTTTGTTTTTACTTCTGGGCCACTACTACCCTCCCAATTAGGAAAACGCAGGAGGCAGCATTTGTGGGTTTATTTCTAGAGCATTTTTTAATTAAATAAAAATAGTACAGCTCTGGACCCAGCCCAAGCCCAGCATGTAAGCGAGGACGTCTGCCGCGCTCCAGGTCCCCTCCAGACCCAGCCCAAGCCCAGGCTTGGCAAGGGTGTGGGAGAGCTTCCGTGCTCCCTTGCACCAGCCAGACCCCTCCGGAGCCAGCCCAAGCACGGCCTGCGAGTGAGACCTTTAGCCTCGCTCTCATGACCCCTCCAGGCCCAACCCAGGCCTGGCATACAGGCCTGGGGTGAAGCTCTGCTGTTGAAGTCCCTGCACGGAGGCTAGAGGCCAGAACCACCCAGCTATCCGGGAGCAGAACATCTTGCCAGAGGGGCACAACAGGTTCACTTCCAAGGACAGCAGCAGGAAGAAGCTGAGTACGGCAGCCAGACCCAAGACAGACACAAGTGGAAGAAGTCAAACTTCGTAGATATGCACCCAAATTTCAGTAGGTGTTAAGGTTATAACTGCACCACGGCTCTAACCAAAGGTCAGAGGACAGTGCTATACAACATGACAAAGATAAGGAGCAAAATGCAATCTCAGGCCCTGAGCCCACCCAGAACAAATGCAGAAGACACTAGCACAGAAGAAATTGGGAATCACACAGCTGAAATGTCTGAATTAATAGCATCTGAAGTAAAGAAACAACTGCAGAAAGGTATAAAGGAACTCAGATCAAAAATAACCTCTGAAATAAAAAAGAAATCTCTGAATTAATAATGCCTGAAGTAAAGAATCAAGTGTAGAAACATAGAGGAAATCAGATCAGAAATAATCTCTGAATTAAAAAAGAAAGGATGGGGCTGGAGAGATGGCTCAGTGGTCTAAAGCACCTACCTAGAACAAGCTTAGCAAAGCATCAGGGACCGCGGTTCGATCCCCCAGCACCACATGCCAGCCAGCCCCGCCCCCTGGTGGGCTGAGCTGGCCACACACACACCCCACTCTCTCTCTCTCTCTCTCTCTCTCTCTCTCTCTCTCTCTCTCTCTCTAATAAATAAATAAATAAATAAATAAATAAAATTTAAAAAAAAACAAAAAAAAATAAGAAAAAACTTTAAAAAAAAAGAAAGGATGATTATAATGAAAGAATTAATAGCTGCTTCTCAAGAAGACACTGATAAAAAATAGAGATTAGAAAAATGAGCAATAGAGGAAAGAAATAGATCACATGAAACAGAGTCAAAGAGATACAGAAGAACTTAACATCTCAATCCCAAGCTTGCAAAACCTTTTGAGTGAAAGTGAAGATAGGGTTTCAGATCTGAAGACACCATCGCAGCTAGTAAAAAGGTAAGAAAAGATCTCTTAAAAACAACTAGGATGCAGGAAAGAATAATCCATCACCTGCAAGATGATGCAAAGATGAACAACGTGAGGATAATAGGCATCAATGAGAAAGAAGGAGTCAATACAAATGATATAAAAGGAATAAGGCAGAAGTAATAGCAGAAAACTTCACAAATATGAGGAAACAATCTGATATTTAGGTAACCGAAGCATACAGAACCCCAAATAACATCAACCCAATTAAAAACACACTGAAACATATAATAGTCAAGATCCCAGAAATCCAGCACAAGAACAATATACTGAAAACTGCTAGAGAAAAGAAGCAGATCACATTCAAAGGAAAATCCATCAGAATTATGGCCGACTTCTCTTCACAAACCACAAAGTCAAGAAGAGCATAGAGCAGAGTACTACAAGCCCTCTATGAAAGCCATTTCCAGCCCGGACTACTATACCCTGCAAAACTCTCAAGTTCTTTTTTTTTTTTCTCCGAATGCCTTCAGGGCAGGTTTGGCTGGCTTGAGTGGTGGGGATCGAACCACAGCAACCTGAGCCTTACAGCTTTGTTGAAGCAGCCACTTAAAGAACTGAGCTAAGGGGCAGGGCCCCCTCTCTTTCAAGTTTGATAGAAAAGTGAAATACTTCCATGACAAAGAACAACTAAAGAATTTCATGATGACAAAGCCAACCCTACACAAACTACTAAAAGA
>NW_004524702.1:4202756-4213069 GCF_000260255.1 Octodon degus
TCTTGTTCAGGGTCTCACTACATAGCCCACAATAGTAGCAATCCTCCTGATTTCTGCCTCCCAAGTGCTGGGATTACAGGTGCGTGCCACCGCACCTGGACTCCATCACTGGCTCAGCACACCCAGAGGCTGGGCCAGTGCAGCATGCCAAGCCAGGAATTGAACACTGGCCCCTGCGCTTACCTAAGCAAGTGCTTAGTCCACTGAGCTATACCGCCAGCCCTTAAAAAATGTTCTAGAGAGGGACCAAAATGATCAAAACTCCATGAACAAGAACAGAAGGAACCCACGGAATAGAGTGAAAAATTAAACACAGGAGAAAAAGGAGTAAACAACAGCAGGTAAATAACATGTCAATCGTAAGTCAATACATCTCAATTATAACCACCAATGTAAATGAACTCAATTCTGCAATTAAAAGAAATAGACTGGTACAGTGGATTAGGAAACAAAATCCAACAATATGCTGTATACAAGAAACACACTTAATTCATAAAGAAATTCACAGGCTGAAAGTCAAAGGATGGAAAACAATACTACACACCCCAGCACCTTAAAAAAAAGCAGGGGTAGCAATTCAGTTCTCAGACAGTCTCAACTTCAAATCAAGAATGATCATACAAAATAAAGAAGGCCACTATATACCGGTTAGGGGAAAAATTCAAGAGAAAAAGGTAACATAAATATGTACACACCAAACACAGGCACATCCAACTATATAAGACAAATCTTAATGAACATGAAAAATCTAAGATCCAATACCACAATCTTAACTAGAGACCTTAGCACCCACTTATCCCAAAAAGATAGGTCAAGCAGACAAAAAATAAGCAAAGAAATAGTAGAACTGAATCAGAGCTTGGAGCAAATGAACTTAGTGGACATATACAGTGTGTTCCACCCAACCACAGCTGAATATACATTTTTTCAGCTTCACATAGATCATTTTCTAAAACAGACCACATACTAGTCTATAGGTCATGCTTAAGTATATGCAAGAAAACAGAAATTATCCCATACATATTATCTGACCACAATGCAATGAAACTGGAAATAAATGACAAAAGATACCAGAAACACCCCTTAAATACAAGGAAATTAAACAACACCCTTCTCAGAAACCAATGGGTCACAGATGAAATTAAACAAGAAATTGAACAATATCTACAATTCAATGAAAATTCATCCACAACTTATTGGAATTTATGGGATGCGATGAAAGCAGTTCTTAGAGGGAAATTTATAACTGTGAACTCACACATTAGGAAAACAGAATGAGAACAAATATACACCCTAATGTTGCACCTCCAACATCTAGAAAAGGAAAAGCAAACCAAACCCAAAGCCCAAAGACGGGAAGAAATCATGAAGATTAGAGCAGAAATTAATTCAATCGAGACGAAGAAAATAGCTCAAAGAATTAACAAAACAAAAAGCTGGCTCTTTGAAAGACTAAATAAAACTGATAAGAACCTAACTAACCTTATCAAAAAGAAGAAAGAAAAAATTCAAATACAAGCAATAAGGAATGAAAAGGGTATAATCACCTCAGACCCAGTGGAAATTTAGAAGATTATCAATAGCTACTTTGAGAATCTTTACTCTCACAAAATAGAAGACTCAGAAGAAATGGACAGGTTCCTAGAAAGGTACAAATTATCAAAACTGAATCATGAAGATATAACAACTCTCAATAACCCAATTACAGCCAATGAAATATGAAATGTAATAAAAACTTACCGACAAAGAAAAGTCTAGGTCCTGATGGATTCACAGCTGAATTCTACAAGAAATTTACAGAAGATATAATCCCTAGCCTCCTCAAACTTTTCAATGAAATTGAAAAGGAAGCAATCCTCCAGAAATCATTCCTGGAGGCAAGTATTATACTGATACCAAAACCAGGGAAAGATGCAACTAAAAAAGAGAACTGCAGGCCAATCTCCCTCATGAACATAGATACAAAAATCCTCAATAAAATCCTTGTGAATAGAATACAGCAAATCATCAAGAAGATTATACACCATGACCAGGTAGGATTCATCCCAGGGATGCAAGGATTGTTTAATATATGCAAATCTATAAATGTAATACACTATATCAATAGGGCCAAATCCAAAAACCACATGATCATCTCAATCAATGCAGAAAAGGCTTTTGACAAAGTCCAACACTTATTTATGTAAAAAGTCCTACAAAAAATTGGAATAGATGGTCTCTACTTCAATCTGATAAAAGTCATCTATGACAACCCAACAGCTAATAATTCTAAATGAGGAAAACCTGAAATCTTTTCCTCTCAGATCTGGTACAAGACAAGGATGTCCTCTATCACCTCTATCACCTTCAGTCATTAGACAAGAGAGAGAAATAAAAGGAATAAGAATAGGTAAAGAACTTAAACTATCATTATTTGCAGATGACATGATACTTTACTTGGAAAACCCAAAAAACTCCACCAAGAAGCTACTAGATTAGATACACAAATTCAGTAGCACAGAAGGATACAAAGTCAATACCCAAAAGTCAACAGCATTCCTCTACACAAATAACACACTGAGAGAGAATTTAGAGAAACAATACCTTTACAATAGGACCATGGAAAATGAAATACCTTGGAATTAATCTAACTAAAGAAGCCAAAGATCTTTTCAAGGAAAATTATGGTACTCTGAAAAAAGAGACCATAGGGATTTCAGAAAATGGAAAGATATTCCCTGCTCCTGGATAGGAAGAACCAACATTGTGAAGATGGGCATACTACCAAAATTGTTGTATAGACTTAATGCAATACCTATCAAACTACCACCAGCATACCTCACAGACACAGAGAAATCATTCCTAAAATTTATCTGGGCCCAGAAAAGACCTAGAATAGCAAAGGCAATCCTGGGCAACAAAGACAAGGCAGGAGGCATTACAATTCCTGACTTGAAATTATACTATAAAGCTACTGTGATAAAATCAGCATGGTATTGGCAACAAAATAGACCTGAGGATCAATAGAATAGATTAGAAGACACAGAAACCTCTATGAACACACTCAGTCACCTTATCTTTGACAAAGGGGCCAAACATATTCATTGGAAGAAAGACAGCCTCTTTAACGAATAGTGCTGGAAAAACTGGCTCTCTGCATGCCGAAAACTAAAACTTGACCCATGTCTATCACCATGCACTAAGCTAAAGTCAAAATGGATTAAAGATCTAAACATTAAAACAGAAGCACTAAATCTCCTGGAAGAGAAAGTAGGAGGATCTCTTGAAGACATAGGGGTAGGCAAAGAGTTCATGAACAAAAATCAAATTGCACGGGTAATACTTGAAAGAATTAGTAACTGGGACCTCCTTTTATTGAGAAGTTTTTGCACATCAAAAGAAATTACCAACAAAGTGAAAAGACAACCCACAAATTTCGAAAACATCTTAACTAACAAGCACTCAGACAAAGGTCTGCTCTCTACAATTTATAAAGAACTAGAAAACATTAGGGCCCCAAAATTTAAAGATCCAATCCAGAAATGGGCATCCGAGATGAACACATACTTCTCAGAGGAAGAAATTACAGAAGTGAATAAATATATGAAAAAATGTTCCACATCACTAGCCATCCGTGAAATGCAAATTAAAATAACACTGAGATAACATCTCACCCAGAAAGAATGGCTATCATAAAGAAATCAACCAACAACAAATGTTGGAGAGGCTGTGGGGAGAAAGGAACCCTTCTCCACTGCTGGTGGGAATGTAGACTGGTGCAACCATTATGGAAATCAGTGTGGAGACTCCTTAAAAAACTAGGACTAGAAATCCCATTCAAACCAGCTATCCCCCTACTGGAAATTTTCCCAGAGGAACTGAAAATGTCATATCATAGTGATATATGTGTGCCTATGTTTGTAGCAGCGCAATTTGTAATAGCCAAATCTTGGAAACAACCAAGATGCCCATCACCTGAGAAATGGATGAAAAAGATGTGGTATTTTAATGCAATGGAGTATTACTCAGCTATAAAGAATGAGAAACTCAAAGCCCTTATATTTAAGTGGATGCCACTGGAAGATATACTCATAAGTGAGACATACAAGACCCACATGTGTAAATATCATGTAGTATCCCTAGTGTAAGAACTCAAAAGAAGAAATAAAAATATAAAGGTATAACATAATTAAAATGAAAGCAAGAACTTAAGGATTAAACAATGAAGAGAGGGCAAGGAGAAAAGCTATGAAACATGATGGGGGCAAAGCCATACATTTATATGCACATGATGGTTAAGGCAATAATCCTGAGAATCTTCAGTGGGTTTATGAAACCAGCAGATTCTGATCAAGGAGATTATGGGGCCACAGAGGAAAGTGATAGATGATGTAGAGTATGCCTAAGGAGAGTCACATGGAGAGAAAACATTCTCTCAGGCTTTCACAAGAGCAAATCGATCAATTAATGGTCATGACTCATCCACACAGCTGACACTGACAAAGGATCTATGAACTTCTGTACAGGGTTTCAGGGTAAATCCTGAGGGAGTCTGACTGACCTTGTCAGATACAAAACTTGCATTTCTTATTGTATAGGTCTTGCTTTATCTTGGTCTTAACCGTCCAGCAGAAAAGTATAAAAATGAGGTATAAAAAGTAAAGCCATATTAACACGCTGAGCTGTAAAAGGCTCAAGTCGACAACTTCTGACATTGCCAGTCCTATGGATAACCCACTACTATTATGGACTACTGGACTACATTGTATTATTTTGTTGAATTCACACATCTACAATATTTACATGTGTCTTAGTTACTTTTTACTCTTTGCTGGGACAAATACCCGACACTTAAAATGAAGGAAGGAAAGGTTTATTTAGCTCACAGTTACTGGAGGGTTCAGTCCATATTCTGCTGTCTCCAAGGCAAGCAACAGCTGTTCATGCGGCGCAGAAAACAACGAGAGCAGAGGAGCAGCAGCATCTACAGCAGCGTGATGGGAGCTCCTCCAAAGCGGCATGGCTGCCGAGATCAAGCTCTCGGAAGACAGACTTCTCCACAGAAGCGGGGCAGGAGGCAGGAGGCAGGAAGTCGGGCAGGGCGGCAGGAAGGCTTTCTCAATTCCCGGGCCCTGCCCACCTGCAGGGCGAGGCCCCCACGCTGCTGGAGCGGATTCAGCCAAGTTGACACAACATGGTAATGGAATACCCATCTCGGACAAAGCTAAACAAAAAAGGGGACACAAGTGAAGGACCATTTTGTATCTGTATATACAAAATAGTTAAGGCAGATATACAGCTACTATCTCTTAATTCAATGAAAAGAAAGATTTGCACTAATAGGATATCATGTCTGCATCTTGCACTATGAATAATCTCTATGAAGACAACAATATGCAATATATTAATTATTGAAACTGTCCTACTAATCAGTTTTGAAACTGTCTTATTGCTATTTGTTTCTCAATAAAATTAATTTAAAAAACATTTTTAAAACACACTTGGGAAAAGAAGGATAAAATAGAAACAAAGTTTTGTAAATAAGGAAGGGAAGAGTGGTTGAAGGGAGGGGAAGAGGAGAAAAAGAGGAATCAAACCACGTGCAGGTACGAATTCCCTATGATGAACGTGATCATTATTTTTATCTAAAATATACCAATAAACTTAATAAAAAACATCTTCCAGCTGGAAAAAAATAGTACAAAAACAGATTAGAAATAATACACAATTTCACTCAACAAAATAATAGGGATTCAACAATGATTGCTATATTCCATGATGTTGTCTTCAAATTAGTTGTTTAGGTTACCAGATATGAGCATGCACAATCGGTTTTTAAGAAGTTATAAGAAATTTAAAAAGAGAAGGAAAAGGAATTTAAGCATTAATTTCTCCTTGCAGTGGGCCAGCAGCAATCAGCAGAACCATTATCCAAGCGATCCTGTGCATACACACATAAAGATATCTTTTTCCTTTTGTTGTCCTTTTCCGCATCCCAGTTTTGCCTTTCCTTTGAGCAGGTCCTTCCTCCTGCCCAGGGTCCATTGCATCTTTCAGGCTTTCTGTGCTCGTTTAGGCCCTTGCACTAGTCACACACGATGGTTGCACGCGCAGGTCTGATGGATTTCACTTCTGAGCACAGTCGCTATTTGCATGGATTAACCCATAAAAGCCCTGAGTTGATCTTTTTTTAATAGCTGAGTAATACTTTTTCTAATATCAGGAATGAACTGGGAAATGATCTGGAGGTGGTGACAGAACTGAACTTCTCTACTTTGGGATTTATATTAGCATGTTTCAGGTGGGACATAAAAGCCCTGGATTCCTCTAGGGTCCCAGAGTACTGTCTCTACCTAGGGTGATTCCTCAGAGAAGGATCCCAGGCTTCATTCTCCTGAGTCCAGGCTTCCAGGGAAAGAAGAAGAACTGGGCATATGCTAATCCCCCAAATCACAGAAAAGGGGCTTGCATACCTACTATTCTCTGGCCCCTGCCACCAATGGGGGTGGGTGGATGGTGAGGGTGGCTGGAGGGGACGGGATGGGGGCTGAGCTGCTCCTCTGCTCACTGAGCTGCATCTGCTGGCTCAGGAGGGGTGGGGGTGGGGGCTGGGAGGGTCAAAGCTCATCTGCCTGGTCAGGGTCAGAGTTTTAGTGGCCAGCTGTAGATTGCCCCCCAGGAGGAAGGCCAGTGGGCAGCATGGGTTTGAGGGAGAGAGGCGGTGAGCAGCTTGGGCCCAGGGACCTTGGCCACGGGCAGCTTCTCTACAGGAGCAGTGGTTACCAAGACAACGGAGCATTTGGGGATGAAACCCAGGACATTGGCTCTAAGCCCAGCTGTGAGGCAATGAAATGCAAGTCATCTGCGTGTCTGCCTGCCTTTAGGGGAAATTCTCCAGAGAAGTCCCCAGGGAAAGACAGCCTAAGGGGAGCCAGCGAGAGTGAGAGGTTTGGGAGCCCATGGTGACTGATCAGAGCATGGCGGGGGTGGGAAGCTTGTTTCAGGGGTGCATCAGGGCAAGACTGGGGACTCACATGGATACCCAGTGGAACTGTGCAGGAGCCACATCAGAGAAAGTGCTATCCCGAGAGATTGGGCTGGCCTCCCCTCCTCAGTCTCTAGGAAGTCCCTGTGGACCCCTCGGGACCTCAGGGTGGATCGCTGCTCTCCTCCAGGCACCCAGGGGGAGGCAGGACCTGTGCTACAAGTCTTGGTCTAATATTATTAGTCCAGTGCTGCAAGGAGACAGAGCAGGACAGAGCAAGTGACTTCCTCTGGTGGAGGCAGGAAGGGAGGGAGGAGCCCGGGAAGTGTACAGAGGTAGAAAGGAGTTTCCTCCGCCCTGAGCGCTTGGATTCAGGGTGGGGTGGTGCTCATCCTCCTAGGCCAGGCCTCTCTCCAAAGTTCCTCTGGAAGTGGAACAGAGTGGTGACACGTATCCCCTGGCTGGCTACTTCCTGGTTTCATCAGAAATCACTGGTAAGGTGTGGGTTCCTGCACAGGGTCTCCAAGGGGCTGAGGCCTGGATTCTGAGGACACAGCCTTGTCCCAGTGAGGTGGTGGCAAGCAGGGTGGTCCAGAGGCTGGGCTTCTGGGTTACTTTGTGGGGATGGCTTTGAGAATCCCCTGGGCCTGTCTACTGCCCCTGAGGACTGTGGTCCATGGGCACACTGCAGACGACACAGAGAACCCAGGGCCCTTGAGATGCCCTGCAGAGCTGTGGCCCCGAAGCAGGAACCATTGGTGCTCTGGGGCCCTGTGGCAGGCCACATCCAAGGCTTAACCCCTTTATGAGGGCTCAGACCACACAGTGGGCTGTTCAGGCATGTAGGGGACACTTCTGTACATCTAGTGCGTAAGTATACTCAGAACCAGGTCCCCATTGCCTGGGATGGTGGGCAGCCTCTACCTGCCCGGCTTCCCCAGGGCACATCCCTTCGTGTTGGATGCCAGAAGGAGCTGTCTTGTAACAGGGAGGGTGTTTTGTTTTGTTTTGTTTTCAGCACAACTTGCATGACTTGACTATTGGACGTATAGTGTTCTCAGAGACTGACAAGTAAATGCTTGATCTGCTTTCTGAGGAGCCCTTTCCTTCCTGGTAGAAGCTAGACAGGCAATGGTGGTGTCCACCTGTGATCCCAGCACTTGAGTGGCTAAGGTCACTAAGGGCATATTTGGTCATTTATGTCTGAATTACAGTTACCATTTACTTATTATCAGAATTTTATATTATTCACAAAGTTGGATATATTACCTTTTAAAAAAATTATTTGGGAGCCCATGAAGTGTTTTATCTAGTGAAAATGAAGAAATGAATGTTTGCAACCTTTTTCTCTAAGGGAAAGTGACTGAATGCCCTATCTGCACCCTAGTGTCCCAGCCACACCTGCCAAGGTGACACTAACATTTGCTTCTCACTGCAAGGCTCTGCAGCAAACATGAGGCCAGCAGCCTGGGAGGGCTAAGGAGGGGATGACAGTGAGTAACTTGAAAGGTGAACCGAACAGGCCTCGTAAGAGAAACCACTGCCTGGACCTAATTGTAAATAACAGCAGAACTGCTTCTGTCATGTGTGAAGCAACACACCCTTGTGGCCATCGCTATCTGACCAACTTCATCTCAAGGTCCCCAGCAGTGCCACGGGCCAGGTGCTGACTAGTGCTTTAGATCTAGCCTTTGTGGTCTAGGTGCAGGAAGGTTACTGAGTCCTGAGTCTACTGCTGAGGCACAGTCCCTCCTTCCTGAGGGTGCTCGCACCCCAGGAAGGAGAGGGGCCACAGAAGTGTCAGGGTAGACACCAGTTCTGGAAAGAGGAGTGTCCTCAAGTGGATCAGAAGTGAGGAGGGCCTCGTGCTGTATGGATCCACACTTGCCCCAAGCCTGTCTCCCTAGCACACCTCTTAGGATGCTGCTAGGGTCGGAGTTGGGTTTACGGAGTCACATCTTTCAGGCTCTCCTGTAGGTCTTCAGTGGTGACCCCAGAGAAATGGCAGCAGGAATGAGGAAATGATAGGTAAGAAGAGAGAGCTGGGCTTCGGTGGAGGTGTTTTTGCCTGATTGGCAAGGGATCCAAAGAACAACAGTAGGGACGTTTATTTATACCTTTGCAAAGTTAGTATCAGGAGACACAAGGTTGCTGAGCGACTAGTAGCCCAAATGGACCAACATGGTGCTTTCCTCAAGACTGAGGGAACCTGACTGCTTTGGGCGCTCTGGCCTGTCCTGCCCTCCCACATAGGAATGACTGCCAAAGTCGGCAGCTGCCAGTAACTCTCCCTTTCATGTGAATCATGGTATTCTCTTGGCATTGGAGAAGCTGTGTTTGGAGAACTCTGTAGAAGATGTTCTCATTCTTGATGCCAGTCCACAGATTTTTGGTACCTCTGTACAGCAGTTTAACCCTGTAAATGTCAGTAATCTATAACAGTAGTGAGTTACCAGTACAGCTGGCAATTGTCAGAAATTGTTAATGATCTGAGCATTTTAGAGCTCACATATTGTTATCACATTACTTTTCATATCCTGTGGTCACACTTTTCTGCTGGATGGTTAAGACCAAATTAAAATGAGACCTATATTAATCAATTTTAACTTTTTGGGTTTTTTGAAGAACCAGGGATTGAACTCAGGTCCTTGCGCTTGCCAGGCAAGCACTTAGTCTACTGAGCTATCTCCCTGGCCCCAATTTTAAATTTTTGCTATCTCTCAAGATCACTTAAATCTCAGGATTTACTTTGGAACCAAGTACAGCACCTCTTTCTGTCTTCTGTCACTGTCAACCATCTGGACGAGACACAGCCATTGCTTGACCAGGTTGCTTTCTGTGAAAGTCTGAGAGATTCTTTTCTCTCTGGGTCACTTACGCACACTATGCATTGTAGAAACATTTCCTTCTGTCATCCCATAATCTCCTCAATCAGAAAATCAGGGAATTGATTGAGTTATAGGATGTCAAAACATAGGTTTTGTAGTGTCCCAAGTTGTCATTGACCTCAAAAGTCTAGAGCCAAATAATTGACTATCCTCTTAGCCCATCTATCTTTCTAATTTTTGGTCTCTAACCCTCAGTTTTTAAACATCTAGAAGAAAAATTAATGACATTTCCATACAATGGCAGCAGTAAGTTTAACCTTACTATCTTACCTGAATATCAAACATCTTAGATATAAAAAGGAACCATTAGAGAACTCCCTGCAAAGAGACTAGAGGCAAGACCCACCCAGCTGATTCAGGAGCAGAACATCTTGCCAGAGTGACACAAAGGGTTCAACTCTAACACCTGCAGCAGAAAGAAGTGGAGCACAGCAGCCAGATCCAAACAACACCCACCTGGA
>NW_004524702.1:4215114-4220004 GCF_000260255.1 Octodon degus
CAGAAATTTTAAATTTTTAAATAGTTATTGCCTACTCCTTTCTACTTTGAGAATTCTAATTATGTGAATATGTTTCTTGGTTTTGACACAGTGAATTATTATGACTGATCTGTAAATTCTTTCTTCATTTTTATTTTGGACAGTTTTTATTGTTATATTCAGTTATGTTTGTAAATAATTCATTTTCAATTTTCAATCTATTAATTTTTTTTTTAAAAATCCTGTTTAAAAAAAATCCTGTTGAGGAACATAGTAGGAATGATTTACTGGAACTAAAATGGGTGAAGTGTACTATACATGGACACTATCTGATTAAAGCTGTTTATATAAAGAATACAAGTCACATATCAAAGAGAAAAAAATAAATAAAAAAAAATAAAGGAACCACTATTTTCTAACAAACATGGATATCCTAACATTTAAATCCTTATAAAATGTGGACAGGCAACAATTTTTACACAAAAAATTTTTTTCTGCGTAACATCTTTCTGTAACAACATATTTTTACACAGAAATTTAGAAGTCCAAACCATACATAACTTTGAAGTATGGCATTTGTGATGACATTTTAAGACATACTTAAATTTTCATTTTGACATAAAATAACCCTTTTAACCAGTGTCTGTATCTGATACATAAGAAGATTCGTTAATATAGTTTCTTATCCTTTAATGGAATACATCACCAGGTTTTTGTTAGTGGCAGAGGTCTGAAAAATCTTATCACAATAAATAATCCTTGTTTTACATTTTGGAAGATCTGTACATCTAGAATCATGAAAACATTTAATACGTCATGAGGTTGGTGAGATGGCTCAGTGGTCTAAAGCACCTACTTAGAACAAGCTAAGCCAAGCAAAGCACAGGGACAGCGGTTCAATCCCCCAGCACCACAAGCCAGCCAGCCCCGCCCCCTGGTGGGCTGAGCTGGCCACACACACACACACTAAATAAATAAATAAATAAATAAAAACATTTAATATGCCATGAGATTAACAATAGTAGATTGTCATACACATGTGAAAACACACATTTCTTAATTTGGTTTTGTATCAAGAACATGTTTTATAAGAAAATGTTATTGTAATTTTTTCTGAAAATCTTTATTTTTAATCAGTGACCAAATTATTAGGGTGTCTCAAGAGACTATTGAGATTATTAGTGGCTTCTTATTAATGAATAAATGTTGGTCAGTCCTCTGTTCACCAATTGGAGTCCTGTTCAATATTTTTTCCCTATCCTAAGGAATTTTTGTTTCATTAACCTAACATTTTTTATGAGATGCGTGCAAACCAATTTTGATATCAGGTATGCCAGCTGTAACTCAGGAAAAAACATGATTTTAAGTCTATATCTCAAATTTTATTAGGAACAAATGATCAAAAAGAGAAAGACTTTTGAGCTCAAATAAAAGGAGAAACAGCTGTTCACAAAATGACATATAAGTATGTGAACAAATCCTTTAATAGAATACATCACACAGAATAGACAAACATCTTCCCCAAATCAGAGTGCACTCAAATATATTCTTGACCAACTTGAATTATAGTAGCTCTATTACAAGTTTCATAAGTTTATATTTATACATGGACTAATCAGCTTTTGTCAGTCAGCAGAGATCTATCATCAGAAAAATTTGGAAGGCACAGAATCCGAGCTCTGTACTTTCTGGCTTTGTTCTCTTTCTAGTGCACCACTGTATCAACAAGTCCTCTATTTTTCTTTTTCATTGTTAATGTATTTGGTTGTTGCAGGGTCTCACTATGCAGCTCGGACCCATGTGATCCTCCTGCTTTCAGCCTCCCTAGCACTGGGATTACCACTGGGGATGGAGCTGGTGCAGGATGTGGTGCTGGGGATCAAACCGCAGTCCCTGCATTTGCCTGCACTTGCCTAAGCAGATGCTTTAGTCTGCTGAGCTATCTTGCACCCCCTGCCAATCTACACTTAATCTGTGTATTCAGTATCTTATTTTGTCTTAAAAATATTGGTAACTTTTAGTTCTGTTATCTCAATTTACTCTATCACATATTTAGACTTAGATGTCCAATTCTGTCAGTTTTTCTTAATAGGCCCCACGTCAAACCTACCCTCATCATTGTCCACTTCTCCAGATCTGGCTTCATGATACTACCTGACAGCATGCTCTGGAGTCTAGATAGGCCACTCAGAATTCCTTGGAAAAAACACCTCCTCTAGCCAAAATTATTTTTTTTTTTTGCTTTATCTGATTGAATGATCTTTCCATTGTAGTACTTCCTTTTTTAGTAAATATTAACATTTTAATAGTATATATTGACAAGCGAAGTTGGAGGGATCGATTCCCCCTTCTGTTTTTATAAATGAATATTGATGGCGCAGTGGGAACCTGAATCCTGTATTGTGGAAGAGGAAGCCATCACACCGCCTCCCTCAACCTAAGGTGACCCGTCTGTGAAAACAGGCAAACTGAATTAGCTTGTCTGCAGGAGAATGAAAACTGATGCCACCAGAGATATTAGCCCCAAATCAGGATGGAGCCAATTAATATTACCAAACATAGTCTGAAACTCATTTTTGGTTCTTCTGAACAATTTGGGGCAAAATATGTCTTTGTTGGATAAGTTGACCCAAATATGAAGAAGCGATCATAGTTTTTACCCTTTAGAGGCCACCACCAGGCCTGCCATTATTTAAATGGGGTGTGAAAATCCAACAACTGTTTAAACCCCCCTACTTTTAGATTACACTTAAAACCTTTATATCAGTTTGTAAAATGTCAAAGCTTCTTTATAACAAATAAATTTAGGGCTCTAAAACTGGCAATCGGTGTAGAAGCGCTTGCGTGAGGGGTTTCTGTCACCTTCCGTGCCGCGCAGCAGACCTTGTTTCACGCCCGCTCAGCCGCGCAGGTTGAATTGACCAAAGCATGGTTATGGAGAAGCCTAGTCCCCTGCTGGTCAGGCGGGAATTTGTGAGACAGTATTGCACCCTGCTGAACCTTATGGAAAGAACTCTTCCTATGTCCACGGGGGCTTGGATTCAAATGGAAAACCTGCAGATGCAGTCTACGGACAGAAATTCATAGGAAAGTGATGTCACAAAACTTCACCAACTGCCACACCAAGACCTGCCACATCAATGCACATGCTACCCTGGATGATGGTGTGGTGGTCCAGGTCATGGGACTGCTCTCTGAGAACAACCAGTCTTTGCCGAGGTTCACGCAGATGTTTGTCCTTGCTCCTGAGGGCTCAGTTGCAAATAAATTCTATGTTCATAAAGATATCTTCAGATACCAAGATGAGGTCTTTGGTGGCTTTGTCACTGAGCCTCAGGAGGAATCTGAGGAAGAAGTAGAAGAGCTTGAAGAAAGACAGCAGACACCCGAGGCTGTACCTGATGATTCTGGTACTTTCTGTGATCAAACTGTCAGTAATGACCTGGAAGAACATTTAAAGGAACTCTCTTGCTGAACAAGAGCCTGATCCTGAGCCAGAACCAGAGCAAGAACTTGTATCTGGAATCCAAGAGGAAAAGTCTGAACCTGTTTTAGAAGCTGCTCCTGAGGATGCTCAGAAGAATTCTTCTCCAGCACCCACAGACATAGCTCAGACAGCACAGGGGGACCTGCGGACATTTTCTTGGGCATCTGTGACCAGTAAGAGCCTTCCTCCTAGTGGAGCTGTTCCTGGTACTGGGATACCTCCTCATGTCGTGAAAGTACCAGCATCACAGCCGCGTCCAGAATCTAAACCTGAATCTCAGATTCCACCACAGAGACCCCAAAGGGATCCAAGAGTGAGAGAACAACGAATAAATATTCCTCCCCAGAGGGGACCCAGGCCAATTCGTGAAGCTGGGGAGCAGGGTGACGTTGAACCTCGGAGAATTGTGAGACATCCGGACAGCCACCAGCTCTTTATTGGGAACCTGCCTCATGAGGTGGACAAATCAGAACTCAAAGATTTCTTTCAAAACTATGGGAATGTGGTGGAGCTGCGCATTAACAGCGGTGGGAAACTACCCAATTTTGGCTTTGTCATGTTTGATGATTTGAGCCTGTGCAGAAGGTCCTTAGCAACAGGCCCATCATGTTCAGAGGTGAAGTCCATCTGAATGTGGAAGAGAAGAAGACTCGTGCTGCCAGGGAAGGGGACCATCGAGACAACCGCCTGCAGGGACCTGGAGGTCCCCGAGGTGGGCTGGGTGGTGGCATGAGAGGCCCTCCCCGTGGAGGAATGGTGCAGAAGCCTGGCTTTGGAGTAGGAAGGGGGATTGCTCCGCGGCAGTGAATCGCTCTTCACCCAGCTCCACCAAGAGATCCCAGGTCCTGTGGACTGGTGAATTTCTTCAGCAAGCCTTCTGTGGCTGGGAGTGTGACCCCAGTCTGTTACAAACTGCTTCAGTTTGTACACTTTTCCTTCTTTTGTGTTGATGGTGTGTGTCCCCCTTCCTTTTTCCTCTTTCTTTTGACCTTTCAGTCCTTCACTTCCAATTTTGTGGAACGATATTTTAGGAGTAACAGATTTTTAAAGAAGAAAAAAGACTGAATTTCCTTGCTTACTTTGCATATACAGACTGGATTTTTTTTTTTTAAACAGCCATTTCCCTAAAGCAATGTCACTTATTACTGACATTTGTTATGTTTCATTCACTGGAATATTTCTCACTTATTTTTTACATGTTTCAAAAGCCTGTGAGAAGTACAGGATTTGATAAATATTTTGGAGACAGGAAAAATCCAAATCACTTCTTTCCGAGTCATGACTCTTCTGATGTTGAAAAGTCGCATGGGAAACTTGAAAAACTTCTCGCTGATACGGCTGGAAGCCGAGTAAGCGGTTGTCTTAGTTACTCTTCTCTCGTTGCTGGGACAAATACATGACACTCAAAATGAAGGAAGGAAAGG
>NW_004524702.1:4220894-4221896 GCF_000260255.1 Octodon degus
TTTTATCTTGCGGATGGAAACAGTCTTTCAAATTAGTTACCTTCAAGGGAAAATCTAAAAGCTTCTCTTAGCGTCAGTTGTGATGGGGAGAGAGACTGTTTTATTTTCTGCCTTCCACGAGGCTCTGTGCCTGGCAGAGTGGCCCTTTGGATCCCTCCAGGTCAGAAATTCAGCACCTTTATTACGGTGGACCTAATGCTGCCCTCCCTGGAGTTATCCACACTTGTGTTTGAAAGCCTTATGATTTTTTTCTTTTCTTTTAAATAATTCCTATTTTAACTCAATATGTCCTTCAAAATTATTTATGATTTTTGCCGGGGAGATGGCTCAGCAGCATAAGCGCTTGCCTGGCAAGCGCAAGGGCCTGAGTTGAATCCCTGCTCCACAAAACAAACAAACAACAACAAAAAAAACCTGAACTGGGTCCCACCCTGGGGTGGATCTGTTCTCATGCAGGTCTGAACCTTCCCCAGATCAACCCAAAATTATTTATAATTTTTAAGTTTTTAATCAAAATGACCAATAGAGCAAGCCGAGAGTCTGCAGCGATTTGCACAGTGTTTCGAGTACACCGAAGTGTATTCTGATTGCTCGGTGGAATTTGCAGCAGTGACACCAGGCAAACCCTGCAGGCCTTTGCATACTGGGGCTCTGCGGTCCTGAACCTCCTACCTACACCCAGGCAGCACAGGGGTTGGTAGTGGGCGCCAACCTCCACAGCTGGACCAGCGTGGGAATCTGCAGATGTCGGGGAACCTCACCCGGTGTGCCCAGGAGGGGACCTGGGCCCTGTCTGGGCCTCACCTATGCCCCTCGTCCCCGCAGCACCAGTGGGCAACTTGGAACATGCCGTTTGCGATTTAAAAGACGTTTTTGCTTTTTCATCTGACTGAGGAAAGTTAGAGAGTTCAAGCTCTATTGGTGGTACTTCTATTTCACCGTCCATGTCCCGCTCAGGTTTGCGACTTGATTTTTAAGGAGCACCCTGAGTCAAATCCTTTG
>NW_004524702.1:4223821-4229764 GCF_000260255.1 Octodon degus
TGGTGTTCGTCTGCACGCTGCCCTTCTGGGCCTACGCAGGTGCCCACCAGTGGGTCTTCGGTGGCGTGATGTGCAAGACCCTGCGTGGCATCTATGCCATCAACTTCTACGTGTCCATGCTCACGCTCACCTGCATCACGGTGGACCGGTACCTCGTGGTGGTCCAGGCCACCAAGGCCTACACCCAGGGGTCCACGTGTATGGCCTGGGGCAAGGCCATCTTAGCTGGCACGTGGGTGGTCTCCGTGGCGCTGTCCCTGCCGCAGATCATCTACAGTGATGTCCGCCACTATGACAAGCTCATCTGTGACTACCACCATGACGAGATCTTCAGGGTGATCCTGGCCACCCAGATAACACTGGGCTTCTTCCTGCCCCTGCTCACCATGATGTTCTGCTACCCCGCCATCATCCGGGCCCTTCTGCTCAGCCGAGGCTTCCAGAAGCACAAATCTCTGAAGATCATCATCCTGGTGGTGGTTGTGTTCCTGCTGACCCAGACACCATTCAGCCTGGTCAAGCTGATCCGCAGCTCCAGATGGGAGTACTATACCATGACCAGCTTCAGTTACGCCATCGTTGTGACCGAGGCCATCTCCTACCTGCGCATCTGCCTTAACCCCGTGTTCTACGCCTTTGTCGGAGTCAAGTTTCGCAAGAACTTCTGGAAACTGGTGAAGCACGCTGGCTGCCTCCCTTGTCTGGGATTCTCCAGAGAATGGAAGTCTTCTGAGGACAACTCCAAAAGCGGCTCTTCTTCTCACAGTGCAAAGCCCACCAGCACATTCCAGCTGTAGGCATGAAGGCTTGGAAGACCCAGAGAGACGTGGCTGCACCTCCTGGAGGAGGTGGCGGGGAAGGCTTTGTTTGTAGCCTGTGCATTCCCTTGCATAGGCTACAAACAAAAAACACTGGCTATGGGCTGGCCAGATAGATCAGTGAACTAAAGTGCCTGCTTAGGCAGAGCACAACGCCAGGGTTCAATCCCCAGCCTGCCATGCTGGCCCCATCCCCAGGGCACACTGAGATGGCCCCTGAGACTGGGCATGGTGACATACACCTATAATCCCAGCACTTAGGAGCCTGCTAATAGGAGAATCACTATGAGTCCGATCTACATAATGAAACCCTGTAGACCCTGAAGACCCTGTATTAAATACATAAAAAAAAAAGAGCACTGACTGGCATGGACTGCTCCTTCTCAGACAGGAACACACCCCGGTCTTTCCAGAAAACCAAACCCAGAACCTGCTTCATTTGAGACAGGGTCTTATTAAGTGCCCAGGCTGGACTTGGACTGTGACCTTCCTGCCCCTACTCTTGGAATACTGGGATGGCAGATGTGTGCCACGGTGCTTCTCGCCGCCTTCTTAATGCCCAACACTGGTGCTGAATGGGAGCAGGTGTAAATATTTTAAGGGTTTTCCTTCTTATATTCCAAAGAATACCCATATCAAGGTATTGCATGTGACACTTGAGTCCCAGGTCTTCCTTGGCTGGACTGGGCTCGGGGCTGAAGTGGGTGCAAAGCAGTGAGAGCTGGGAATATTCTGTGCACTACTGGGGCAGCTGATCTGCAAGCACGAGGCCTGGAGCGCAGTGGGAGCAGCCCTTGCAGTGAGGCTGCTGCTGGTCCAGGAGCTGGGTGCCTGGGAGGAGAGGGCGGTGGCAGGGAGGGTGGTCATCAAGGCTGAAGGTGTTGGCAGGGGAGGCTGAGGGCTGCTGGAGGAAGGCAGAGAAAGACTGCCCGAGGCCTTTGCTCGGTTTCATTTCCTCCTCAGAGCCCGGCAGGAGGGCGGTGCTAACCTGCTCATCCTCACCTGGCCGAGCACCCGGGAGGCTGGGAGTCGTCCTGCAGGCAGAACCTAGGAGAGCTCGCTCGCTGTGCAGAACAGATGGGAGGGGCCACAATGAGAACAATGAAGAGTGTGTGTGTGTGTGTGTGTGTGTGTGTGTGTGTGTATGCACTTAGAAATCACCCCTGGAAGGAGAGGTGCCGCAACACTCCCATGCTCAGGCTGGACTTGGGTACTGGGACTTCCGGGGCCACCATTTGCTTCTCGCTGTCCTCTGGTTTCTTCAAGTTTCCACATCAGACACTAATTGCCTTTGTAATAAGGGGGACAAGTAGGGCTTGATTCAAAGGGCAATGGGGGTGGGGACTGTGGGTTAGCTCAGTTGTTGGTCTGCTTGTGCGAATCCAGTCAGGTACAGGGAACCATGGTTCAATACCTAGGTCCGCATGCTTTAGGAAACCTGCCCTTATGGCAGCCTGAGCCAGAAAAAGAAACATCCTGCAAAGTGGAAACTGGGGCACAGGAAATCATTACAGATCAGATATCGATTTTCATTGTGATTTAACCAAGCGGTGGGCAAGGCTTCTTGGGTCAGCGCGGCCTCCTTTCCACTCTCCAGAGAGTGCTCGTGTACTCCCGGGAAGCGAGCTGGCACCACGTCTCAGCGCTGTCCTCTCTCTGTGGAGACACAACTGTCGGGTGGCGCGACCTCCTCCTCCCTGCTCCATGACACCAGCTTCTTTGCACAGGAGGAGGTGTGGACACGGTCAGTCCCACCAAGGGGCAGCGTGGCCGGGGAAGGGCGCAGCTCCCATGTGGGGGACAGCGGCTGGCCTGAGCTGCTGTCCTGGCTCCGCCCTGCTGGCCACTCTGTGATCCCTGCATGTGTCCAGTTATGGGGCTGGGGACTGTGCTCCCTGGGCAGTGGTGTCCCCACCGCTCCGAGACTCACTGTGCATGGAGTACCCAAGCCTGCTGTTGTAGAAAACTTGTCTAGGGATCAACTGCCCAGCAGTAATGGGGCGCAGGTACAGTAAATTCGGGAACATTTCCACCATAGAGTCCATCACACCAAAACCAATGATTTTAAAATGATTTATTCACCGGGGAGAGCGCCCTTAGCACAGTGCTCATTAAAATTCAAGGGGGGAACAGCCAGCACCACCAGGGCCAGCTCAGTGTCCACCCAAATGCACATGGAATGGACAGCAAAATGGAAACGCACCCACAGCGCACAGCAGTTGTCCAGGTAGTGAGATTTCAGATGGCTTTGGCGCTTACTTTCCTTCTTGGTGTCTTTGGACCTTTCTAGAAATAATCTTTATTTGTAGGAACATGATTTTTAAAGAATTGTACATCTGACAGAAGGGAGACAAACGATGAACAGGGTGTTTGGTAGGGGCTGAGGCTACAGGACAGAGTGGGGCACTGGCTACTTCTCCTGCGGGACCCCTCCTCTTCTGTTCAGGACATAGTGTGGCCTGCCCACCTGCCAGGCAGGCCTCTCACAGCCACCTATGCCTTTTCTCACTGCCAACAGCTCATCCCTAACCCCATGTCCCTGTCAGTGTCATGTTGGCCATCCTCAGTTCTGTGTTCTGAGTTTTGAGAATGTGAGGCAGGTGGAGAAGGGAGCTATGGTTGACTCGCTGGTTCTAGGACTCAGGGACTGCCACCATGGAAATCACTGTTCCCAAGTTCTTTAGGACTGTTGCTGTTGAGTGTTTTGTGAATGCCAATGTTTGCAGACTGGGCATCCTATTTGGAGCCAAGCTGTTCCCTGGAGTCTGCAGTCTCAGTCTCTGGAATGTCCCATGTCACCCATTTGTCCCTGTCCACCAAGGAGAGTCATGGCAGGATTGAAACCCTGGTGACTGATTGCGACCAATGTCGAGCACCCTCCATCTCAAGGCTATGTGTGTCTACGGGTATCTGGTGGGGATGGTCACGTAGCCTCTTCTCCTTGCCACGATGGCCCACCAGCCGGCCACTGCCACTGTGACCCAGAGTCCTTCAGGTGTCTGAGTCAGAGCATATCAGACGGCACCTGTTCCCCAGTGGACACAGACACAGAGCTGACACCCTCCAGCTGAGGCCGGGAGAAGAAGGGCTGACACGTGCCCAAGCATACAGCCACCTGTCTCTGAAACAACTGCCGCAGGTCCTTCCGGAACCTGTGGCCCACAAAGACGTAGATGACTGGGTTGATACAGCAGTGGGTGTTGGCAATCACCTCTGTAATGCGCAGGGCCAGGGTCAACTGTTGGTACTGCTCGCAGGACTTGGTGAACATGTGCTCCTGGAAAGCGGAAACGAACACAGCCAGGTTGTGTGGGGTCCAGAAGAGGAAGAAGATGATCATGATGATGAAGATCAGGCGGACGGCTTTGGCCTTCTCCTGGTTGGGCCGGTGGAGCAGAACGTTGAGGATGCTCGCGTAGCAGAACACCATGACCAGCAGCGGCAAGATGAACCCCAGCAGGTTCAGCTTCAGAGCCTGAAAGTACCGCCAGGCCTCGTGGCTGTCATAGGGATAATACAGGTCACAGCTATATTGAGTAATCACCCACTGGGTCTTAGAAAAGTACAATTCTGGGACAGAAGCCAAGAAGGCCAGGGCCCAGGTGACAACGCTGGTGATGATGCCTAAGGTGACAGTCCGCGCTCGGAGTGCAAACACAGTGTGGACAATGGCCAGGTACCTGTCGATGGTCAGCAGGACAATGAAGAAGATCTCGCTGTACAAGCCCACATAGTAGAGGCCGGACAGGAGCTTGCACATGCCATTGCCAAAGATCCAGCTCTCTTTGACCTGGTAGTTGATCCGGAAGGGCAGCGTGAAGAGGGAGAGCAGGTCCGAGAGGGCCAGGTTGAGCAGGTAGATGGTGGTCATGCTTTGGAGCCGCTTGTACTTCATGAGGACCAGGACCACCAGGACGTTGCCCACCACACCGATGAGGAACACCAGGGAGTACAAGGGCGGCAGGGCCTGGGACGTGAAGGCCCTCACCACCACACTGTGGCATAGAGTGAGGGCCCCATAATCGTACTCAGTGGTCAGGCTGTAGTCCTCTGTGGCCATGGGAATCTCCATCCTGGCCTGGCCTGCAGGTCAAGGATAAGGGTTTCTGTTATTTATATTTCCATCAAGGGCCATGGCTCTGGGGCACGAAGCCAAGGCCCTGGTTAGATTTCTCCCTCGACTTCACAAGGGATAGTCCCATCATGTACGTTGCCCTGGAGACATAACAGGGAGCTACCCGAGAGACTCAGGTCCTCTCTGTCCTGTAGACTACCTAGACCAAAGCAAAGTGGAGATGAACAAACGTGTGTGCAAATCCTGAATCCCATCCCCTCAGCCGCCAGTTTCCAGGGATAAGCTCCGGGTTGAGGCAGGGCGGCCCTCCCCGCAGCCCCACAGCCAGCACTTCCTCAGCAAGCCCGAGGGCCAAGGCCCCAGATTTCGTGTTCACGGACCCTTGGAGGGAACTTCTTGCTCCTAGTTTAGAGGGGGCAGATGACAGGGAGGTGGGAGTGTTAGGAAATGTGCCGAGGACAAGGCTCTGGAGAACAGGAAACCTGAAGCTCAAACCAAGGGAGTGTTTCTCTGGTGCCCAGCCTGGAGCCCACATGGTTCTCCTGCCTCCATAGCAGCATGATAGCTTTGTCCCCGCACAGGCTCCAGGAAGACTCTGGGAAAGAGAACCCTCCTGGCTGTGGAGCATAAATAGGCTCACTTTCTAAGTGTCCACCAAATGTCTTAGCATTGGAAAGTGGGACAATAACAGTAAATGGGGTTTTCATTGTGCAGACACTTAGAAGAGGAAGTGATTTAACCCAATTGCCAATCCACGATCCTGCCTCGACCCTGGCTGTCTCGGGCTCTTCCTTCTACTGCCCTTAATGAGATTTCCTGCTTTGAAGTCCACTCCTCAGGCTTGGCCCGGGGTCTCCAAGGCCGATGGTAGGGGCAGGCGCCCAGGCTGGAAGGGGTGGCATTCGGTTAGGGTGGTGGGGGAGGGCTTGCAGGCCCCTTCTGATTCATCCCTAGTCTCTCTCCTCTTTCTGCACCTGCTCAGTCCTGATCTGAGAGCCCAGGTGCCCCAAACAGCTGTACTTTGGGCTCTCTGCTGCCCCTGCAGGCGGA
>NW_004524702.1:4230119-4242654 GCF_000260255.1 Octodon degus
GATGTCCTCCATTGCAAGTCCCTGCACACAGACAGGGTCAACCAGGATGCTACAAGCCATTGAGCCATCTCAGGAAATCGGCTCAGCAGCAAACTCCTCATACCTGCGTTGCTTTTCCTAACTCATATTTCCCTCTTGCTGCAGTTTCTTCATACACTACCTTGTTTTTTCCTTAGGGAGGATATTTGATGAGTAATTTGTTCTTAAATAACTTTGCATGAAAGTTACCTCTTGTCCCTTCTGGCTAGCTGGCTTTCTGAATCAGTCTCCAACAAGCGATCATGTGAGAAACACCTTTTAGCAGGGTAGGGTGACCCAGCCCTGAGATCCCAGAGCTCTGGGATGTTGAGGCAGGAGGACCCGGAGTTTTAGGGAACCCTGAGCAATGCAGCAAAACTTTGTCTCAATAAATAAAAATAAAAATAAAAATGCTATTGTGTGACTCTGTGCGAAGGCCCTGTGCAGATCTCCAGTACCTCATGTCCTCCAGGGTCCGATGGATCAGCACACAGGCATTACAATTCCACCTAGCTCTCCCAGGACCCTCGGCTATTGGGTGCTACGCCACACGACCTCCTGCTTTACACTCGCTGGCCCCAGTTGTTTTACGGATGCCGCCAGAGCCTCTGGAGCATGCCCACTTCTGAGGAGCCCTGAGCAGCCCGTGTCTGAGCAGGGTCACCCACAGCAGCAGCAGGAGACAGCACAGAAAGGCCAAGGCCCACTTACCTGGCTCCAAGGGGCTGACCTCTTAGCGGCTTTCTTCACTGAGGGCTCGAGGTCTCGGGCAGTAGGAAATGCTCAGCTTCCTCTGAGGTGATGGAGACGGGGCTTCAGAGTCACCAACTGTCAGAATGACAAGATACAGCTCGACTTCTGCTGCTGCTACGCCTGGGTGCTCCTGGCCTGTGACACCACCTGCCCTGTGGCTGCATTCACGGCGGGGACTTTCTTTTGTTGGTGGCTGTGGGCAGGCGGGATCATTGTGGGTGGTGCTGTGTGGAGTGGGGTTCAGGGAGGAGGTGACAGTGAGCTCTTCCCAGAACTTGTGGAGCAACTGGGCAGTGTCCTGGCGTGGGGAGGACATAGCGTTCTGTGGTCAGCAGGAACCTTTTTTTATTTTATTAGTTTACAAATGGAAGGATTTAAACCCTGTTTCTGTTCCTAAAAACCACTTGGCCAGTACTTGAGCCTAAAAGAGGCAGCCGCTTCCCCTGGGCACCCTCCCAGCTCCTGTCCCTCTGCTCCAGAGCAGCAGCCCCTAGAAGAACCTCCAGCCACGATGGGTGGCAGGGCTGGGGCTGTCTCTTACCTTCCCTCGCTGAGCCTCACCCCCATTTTATGCAAAGGTCACACACAGGCTACTTTCCAACCTTATCCGATCACCGTGTCTTGGTTCCCATCTATGATGTCAGGCTGCTGACCACATGTGCTGCAGGAGGAACAGGTGGGCAGCTGGCACCTGGAAAGTGTCACAGCACCTGGAGTGGTGGCCAACACCAACTACCCCAGGCAGAGGCAGGGGTGCTACACGCATATGACCTGGCTGAGCTACACAGTGAGTTTGAGGCCAGCCTGCATGCATTAGCAAGATTTTGTCTCAAAAATCCCAGCCCCACAGAAAGGAACAGAAAGATACCAGATCTAAACTGCCCCTGACGACACTCCCCAGTCACTGAAACCTACCACTGAAGCCTGGTGCCGGGCTGTAGGACTCCCATGCCCGAGACCAGCCTTACAGGAAGCAGCTTACAGAATCCACAAAGCAGAGAACCCTGGAGGGAAAGGGGCAGGACCGCTGCTGGGCCTTCAGTGGGTGGTGCACTAGGAGTGTGGTTTGCCTTTCACCTATTTCTCCTCAGGCAGTCAGGGATGCAAGAGCAGATTTGCTTACCAAAAAACCTACCCAACTCTTCCTACAATGCCCAATAGATAAATATAAGTTGAGCAGATCTTGCCTCTAATTTCACCTTAGATACTGTAAACCTTTCAGTCAGATTCCTTCTCAGCTCTGCACAAGGGAGTGTCATCTAAACTTTGGGAAAAGGAGGAGATTAGCTCTGAATTACCATGACCTTTGAAGAATTTAGATTCTGAAGACCAAGATAAGGGATTCTCAGGGACTTTCCAGAACGTCCAGAAGCCTCCAGGCGTCTTCCTGGGCCTGTGAGCTCTGGGTGCTTGGAGAAGCACAGGCAGGGACAATCATTTCCCAGGAGCAGAACCACTGTCAAGGCCTGAGGGGCTGGAGCTAGGAAACCAGGCCCCAGCTCACAGGAATTCTTTAAGCCTCCAGCCCTTGTTAGGGCAAGCCTGCTGGGCGTCAGCTCCTCCAGCTGAGCCCCTTCCCAGTGTTTGCACTTAATGCCTCTTCCTGCAAATCTGTCCTTAATTCTGATTTCTATTGCTAAACATAAGAACCCATGCTGGCCGCCAACAAGGTCACCAGTGTGTAGGTGCTTTGAGAGCGTCCCTGCGTCCCTCCTGCTTCTGTGTGCTCACCTGGAAAACGAAGATTTCAGACGAGGTGGTCTCCACTGGACTGCTGGCCGTCACTCAGCTCTCCCCCCAAGAGTGGGGTCTGCAGGGTCTTATTTTCTTCTCAGAGTCCAAAGACTCATCGGCGTCCAGTGAGGACAGGCAGTGAGGCCCTCCTCTACCCTGAGCCCGCGACTGAGGGGGAGACATGGCCAGGACCTTACTCCTCGGCCAGCCTCTATTTCTGCTCTTGCTTTCTAATTCTGTTTTGTTTTTAAACAAGGGCTCACTGTGCCACCCTGGCTGGCCTTGAACTCACAGCAATCCCCCTGCCTCACGGAAGTCTTAGTGGAAGTAGCTGCAGTACAAGAGAAAGGCAGATACCTGAGTCCAAAAGGAAAGATGATCTCCATGAATAGTTTTGCTTTCACCTCGTAGAAGGCTTGCATGCCCTGAAGGAGTAAATACATTAGAAAATTAGCAATTATAAAGGTTACACCTGCATGAAAATCTTTGTCTTTTAACTTAGTTTTATATCTTTTAATAGTAAAACCTTATTGTTTTATTCACGGAACACTTAGCCTACGTCAACAATTAAGCATATTACAATAATTGTAAATGTAAACATAGTACAATAATGTGTTCTATGTTTAGCAGTGTTTATTGGGATGCGTCTCCCGGTAAACAGCTGTGGAAAGTATTGGGGTCTCATTAGCAAACCCAGACTGGAAGAAAATATTTCCAGTGAGCTGCTTCCATTCCACCAGTGGGCGCCCTGTCCAGCAACTTCCTTAAGCCTGACGCATTGCCCATTAAGTTATCTCAACCAATTTTTATTGACTTATGAAAATCAGATCAAAACAATTAACACATTATTTTTAGCCAATGCAAGATGTTTTTTCAATTATTTCACACAGACAACGTACTGCATTTGTAAAAACTGTCGATATCATTCCAATCAGCCGGTCACCTGGAAGGATGCACGGTATCTTTAAGCTGCCTCAAAGTTATAGACAAATATATTTAAAATTCAAAAAGGCGAAAAGAAGCAAAACTTGCAGAGCTTAAACAAAACCAGCTTTAAGTATTAGAGCCAGTCACAAATTGAGCAGACAGGCAGACAGGTGCTTTAAGACCCAGCGGTTCTCCCGTAGTTCACATTTGCATTTTATTTTAAATTTTATATTTTAGGGAAGGGTTTACAGGGTGTTCAGGGTCTCACTATTAGAGCGGACTCATAGTGATCCACCTGTTTACAGCCTCCCAAGAGCTGGGATTACAGGCACGCGTCACCACGCCCAGTCTCAGTCGCCATCTCAGTGCGCCCCAGGGATGGAGCCGGGATCAAACCGCCACTCTTGTGCTTGCCTGCAGGTGCTTTAATCCTCTAAGCTGTTTGGCCAGCCCTATATTTGCATTTAAGCACAGTGAAGATAATTTCTTTAATGCAAAGAAAGTCTGAACACAAGGCAATTTTGACCACGTTTCCCCTTTCTTACAGCACAGTTCCAGTTCTGAGACGGCATCGGAGTGCCTCTGCCCTCTGCATTCATGTCGGCACTGTTGAGGGCCGAACATGCACCAGTGCTGAAGGACACAGTCCCAGGGGGTGAGAGATTTTGGCACGGGGCTCGCCAGCAGGATATGCAGAAAAGAAAGAATTAGGCACCAGCTTAATTTCTATCTGTCTCCTATCGCCTCACAGCAGCCCTCGAGTGTGCTCTGTCAATGACTGTCTTATGTGTGCCTGTCTGTCTGTCTGGTTAGTTGTAGCTGGTTATAGTACTTATTGCTGTTTTTGTTTGAGCCCAACAATTTTCCTAATGCTCTAAACTATTAAAATATTTGTCTATGATTTAAGTTGGCTTACAGATATCATCAGAGTTAAGGACATGATAACATCAGGTTATCAACTGATCAAACTGATGTCAGGAGTTGTTTTACAAATACAACACACATTGTTGTCTGTGTACTGTAACTCGGAAATCTCTCATTGGTCAAGCATAATACGTCAGGTGTTACGATCTAGTTCTTGTAGGACATCAAAACTCTTCTATGATAATTTCATGGGGATCCCTTTTAAGAAAACTGCTGGAAAGGGAGTCCTTTGTTGAATGAAGAAGTAGCTGCCTTGAAATCTTTTTCTAGTGTTTTTTTGCTAATGAGATCCTAGTAGTTTCCCTAGCCTTGTGGGAGACACACCCCAAGAGAAGTCGTGGAGCATATTATTGTAGCATGTTTACTACTGGCTATTGTTGAGAGGTTAAGTTTTCTTGTGGGTAAAACAATAAAGTTTTCTTGTCAAAAGCTGCTCTTGGTACAAAGCTGAGTGAAGAGACAAATTGCCACACGGCTATGACATCTGTTGCTGGAAATTTTGTGGTGAGCTAAATGCATTCATGTCTTCCAGGTGTACAGTTCTTCTAAGATGGAAAACTAAAGTTTAAGGACTGGTGAGGTAGCTCAGCAGACTCACTGCTTGCTTAGGCAAGCGCAGGAGTCGGGGCTCTCTCCCTGACACGATGAGCCATGCCGGCCCTACCCCTGGCATGCTGAGCTCACGATGGAGTCCGGGTGTGGTGGTGCACGCCTATAATCTCAGCACTAGGCAGGCTGAAAACCCGAGGAGCACTGCGAGTCTGAGCTGCACAGTGAGACCCTGAACAAACAAAAACCCTTAAAAAAAAAAACCCTAAGAGTTTACAACAATAACCTATTTCTATACTCAGATGTCTGCCTTTCTCTTGTGTTCTAGCTAGTTTGGTAGGAGAGATACATTAAACCAGCCTGAGACCAACCAGATGATAGTTTTTTGTTTTTTTTTTTTAAACATGTTTATTTGGCTATACTTAGTGATGCTCACACACCCAACAGTCTGGACAAGGTCACACACTAAAATTAGAGGCTAGGCATGATAAACTTCTAAGTGCTTTTATAGGACAGTACATTCTCTTAGATGACATCCTACTAAAGGGAAGCAAATTAGGTGAGTTTCTTTGTATCATTAATGTCTTGTTGACCAGATGGAGATGTTTGACTAAGAAGGTTATTCTGTCCTAAGAAGGACATTTAAATGTGTTTCAAAGATAATATCCTGATTTTTATGGGATGTGTGGCTTTTGACTTCAAATTTTCTTTGGAAAACTGTACAACTGTTGTCTGTTGGCCTTCTGTAGGGATTTAACTACTCAAGCAACATGGTTGGTAAGCAATAGCTGGCCTCTTGCTATACTTTAGTGCTTGCTATTCAGGTTAGAGAATAATAGTTAAGCTCACATAACTATTAGTTAAGAGCTTAATTAATAGTTAAGCTCTTTCTGCAAAACTAATGTCACTGATCTTCTCTCCTGAGTGTTCAACAGCTGAAAGTTTAGAGACCAGAACTAAAAAGGTTTTAATTGGTCAAAGCTTACAAGTCTAGACTGCATCCTAATGAATTTTCTTTTTTTAAAGAAGGGCTTTTCTGGTGATTATAGAGTTAAAAATGTAGCTGGCTCTGTACCCAAAGGCTCTTAGCAGAAACCCTGTCACTCCTGAGGACTCCTCCCTGGCCAGTTTGTCAGCCCTTATCAGGCCAATGCACCTGGCCAGCACCCCTCTGCTCACCAGCCAGCTCTCCTCCCTGCGCTCCTCCTACCCTGCTTCCAGCCTTGCACTAGTACCTCATCCCTCACACCACACAGAGGACAGCCTTTTCATGAGGTCTCTGGTCCCTGTTAACGAACAGGAACCCAGCTGCTCACTTACAGAGCCTGACAAGAGAAAATCCATCCTCCACCTTATCAGCCACTCCAGCTGTCTGTAGCTCAGCCCACCAGTCCTTCTGTTGTTCTCGCACATCAGTTCTCAGCCCCACCCCCACCAGTTTTTCTGCTACTACACTGGCTGCTCCTCCATCCCCAACTGTGGGGACTCCAATCAGTCATTGCCTGTGTTAGGCAATAGAGCTCCTCGCCCCCACCCCCACAAGCCTTTGGTTTTATAGCTGTTTTTTCAAGCCTATCTTGGCCATATGGTGTCATCTGAGGTCCACATCGGATGACTATCAGCAACTCCTTCTAACTGTTTGACACTGAAAGAGCATTGCACTTTGACTTGGGAAGAAACATGGTCCAAGGGAGAGCTCCCTCCATGGACTGTCAGCCTTGAGGTTGGCTTCCCATGGCTTTTCCCAAAGGTCGTCCTACCTAGGATTACAACACCCTGACAGAAAAGAGATAAAGTAATCCAGAGATATCACAAAGTCCTTCTCACAGGTATCAAAGAGGGGGACAAAAGGCCCATCAGTATGTCACAAGTAACTACTGTCACCCAGAAGCATCGTGAAAGCCCTTCAGACTTTGATGAGAGACCATAAAGCCCACAAGGGCTACTCCTTTGATCTGAAGCCCCAGAAAATCTATAGATAAGAGGTGCATCCTTCATTGAACAAGCAGCACCTGATAGCCCCAAGAAAATCCAGTCTAGTAAATGACCATAGCCTCTGACCAAAGACCAGTGAGCACGATGTAAGGGCTATAGATGCTGGAAAAATAAGTGCCCACTTAGTCTCAAAACAGGACTCTCAAAAGCTTCAGTCTGGACCAGATGACAACCCTTTTATCAGTCTGACGGGCTTAGACTAGGCCAGACCAGGCTCCCTTCTCAGCTGAGCTCCCGGGAGCACACAGTTCACATCCCCTCATTGGGGCAACCTATGACTTTCCTGGTACACAGTGGAACAGAGCACTGTATAGCTGCCCAGTGTATTGTCCCACGGTCAGAAGGCAGGTTACCACCACCAGGGCACCTGGGATTCTTGCCTGTCCCCACTTCTACCAGGTATGAACTTGCTGGCTGGGATGACAGAAAATCACACACAAATGCTCTACTTGCTGGACTGCCCAATCACATCCTGTCTACATTGGGCACCACCATCATCTTCTCTCCAGGACACTCTGCTGCTCTGTCCCTTCCATCTCCACAACCATTCCTTCTTGGCTTCATGGTCCCCCAAGAAAAAGAATTGATGGAGCACACACAGAGGAAACCAACCCAGAAATTATCAAGACTATCCTTCCCCAACTTTGGGCCATCGGCCACCCACCTCTGATTGCAAAACTCTTTTCCAGGACAACTCCCACCTGCATCAAACAGTACCCATAACACAAGAGGCTTGACTAGGAGCTTAACCACTCATCCAGACTTTAGAATTACAAATACTCACAGACTGCCAGTCACCCTGGAATACACCTCTCCTGCCTGTAAAGAAACAAAGTGGGGAATCTCGCCCCGTTCAGGATCACGGACCATCAATGCCAAGGTGGTCGCGCTCCGTCCTGCATTCCCAAACCCTTGCACACTCTTTAGTCATCTGCCACCACAGCATTAGGACACCTGTCTGGACTTTAGTGATGCCTTCTTTTAAATCCCACTGGCTCCTGTCAGCCAGCCCTTCTCCGCCTTTAAATGAGAAAAGCCCAGCTCTGGATTCAAAAGTCAACGGACCCTACTCAGCTTCCCAGAGACTTGCCTCCCCTCTTTGGAAAAGCTCTCACTGCTGAACTCACTGATTTCCCCAGCACAGAGTATCACAGCAGCCTCCTTCAAGACATCAACGACCTCCCTGGCTCATGAAACCCAACCTGCCTGCCGGTAAGGCCCAAAAGATCTGCTGTAATGTCTAGCAGAAACTGGCCACACGATACTTTGGGAAAAGACACAGATCTAAAAACAAAAAAATCAGATACTTAGAATTTGATATAAATCAGGAACACCATGCCTTTAGAACAAATTTTTTTAAAAAAAAAGTCATTGGCCCCATCCTAGTGCCAAGAAAGAAACTCAGCCAATTCCTTGGAGTTGCTGGCTCCTGCAGAATCTGGACCCCTGGGCTCACAGAAAAAAAAGAAGGTCCCTATGAGATGCCTTATCTGGAAAAACACTCTGACACTCTTAAATGGAAACCAGAATGATGAAAAACCTTCAATGACATTTACAAGGCCCCGTCTACAGCCCCAGTCTTGGAAACTCCAGATGGGACTCACTCATTCAGTGTTTTCCTTGATGAATGAGGACATTGGCTTCAAGGATGCTTACTCAGACTGTTGGCCCCGTGGAGGGCCCAGTGCCTACCTGTGCAAACACTTGGGGCCAGTGGCTGAGGGCTGCTGCCTCTGCCTCTGTGCTCTGACAAACTCTGGGCCTCTGATCTGTTAGAGAGCTGGCTCTCCAACAGCGGGATCTCCAGTACAAAGGACTCATGCAAAATTCCTTGCAGATTCTTGTGCTAGTAAAACCTCTCAATCCTGCCTCATACCTGCCCACCAAACTGGGCCCTCAAGACCATGACTGCCTGGCGCTAAACAATGAGCTGCTCTCACGCTGACCGGACTTGAATGTGGACCCCTGACGGATGCTGAGTGCACCCCATCTACAGACGGAAGTGGCTCTGCTAGGAGTGGGTTCCGACAGATGGAGTGTGCTGTGGTTGCTTTGGGCAAAGTGACGGGGGCCAAAGTTCTCCTGAGGGATGATCTGCACTGTGAGGGGAGGTGAAAGCCTTCCTTCAGCCCCCCATTCATTTCTGACCTCATTCAGGCCTGAAAACAAGGAAGGCCAACATCTACACACACTGTAGCTGTGCTTTTGCCAGAGTTCATGTTTACAAAATTATATATGATTCCTCACAACAAAAGGCAGATCACTAAAAACAAAGACAGCATTCTGTTACTTCTTGCTGCTGACTGAAAACCCACAAGGCACCAGTCATTCACTACTGGGGACGTAACAAGTTCAGAAGTCTCATTGCCTTAGATAACAGTAAAGCAGATACAATTATAAACACAGCTGCTGAAGGAGCACCCTGAGACAAAAACACCACACATGCAAACCCAGAACTTCTGATGGACCTCCTGAATAACCGTGCACACTGCTGATGCTTTGATGCATAACGTGATGCTCCTAGCAGTGGACATTATTCCTGACACCTTGATGCTAATCAAAAGTTAGGGCTGGGGAGACAGCTCAGCAGTCTAAGCACCTGCCTGGCAAGTGCAAGGTCCCAAGTTTGATCCCTGGTACCACGTGCCATGCTGGCCCTAGAATCCAGTGGTGCGTGCCTGTAATCCCAGCATTAGGGAGGCTGAGACAGGAGAATCTCTATGAGTCTGAGCTGCATAGCAAGACCCTGTATCAAAAAAATAAAAAATAATAATTCCCTGCATATACAAGGGAAGAAGATGACTAGGGAAAGCAAGTGAGCCACTAAGGGACCTGGCCCCCCTGGACATTCCCTGATGGATAAACCGTCATCACACAAAGATGGCTTATTGCTGGGTTCCAAAACACCACAATTTGGGTTCCTAAAGCAGGCCTGTCAGACTCGACCTCTGCTCTTTTTCCTGTCCTTCCACCCCTGGCAGCCTTCTTGCTCAGTCAGGCCGCACAATCCAAACCAGCAGTTCAGCGCACGCCTCAGAGGAACTAGAAGCGTTGGCCCTGTGAGGCAGCACTGCAGAATTTCCATCCCCCACAAACCTCACTGATTTAGCCCTCCTTCATCCCGTGGATCTCACTATGGATGTGGAGTTATCTGGTGGCTATGTAACGTCTCTATACCCGACTCTTCCCAACGGCTGCGCTGGAACCTGTGTCCACGTCCAATTGGTCATCCACTTCACAAGTGCTGAGAGGCCAGTCTCTCCTGCTGATCCTTCCCGTGCAGCCAGTAAACGCTGCTCAGTGAATCAGCCCTCAGTTCCGTTGACCCTGCTTTCTACCTGGATGTCCCATGGTGATCCCCAGTAAATTTAAAGTTCAAAACCAAGTAACTTGGGATTTGCTGGTTCACTGTTCTGGTGGGTCACTACTAACAAAAGGCTAAGATTAGATAATCTATGTTTACTACAATCAACAAAGCTTTATAAATTACACCTGAAATGTTATTAAGAGAACAGCTGAGCAACCCGGGCCCATCAGCTAGTCGGCCTAAGAAAACAGACTCCCTCTGGATGTGATTCTAAAAGAAAAAGGTGGCATCTGAGTTACAACAGAAACCCAAGTAGGTACTTTTCTCCTAAGCAACACTGTCCTTGGGGACACAATCACCAAGGCCCTCTGAGGCCTAACAACCCTGTCAGAAAACTCGCCCAGAATGCTGGAGTTAATGACCTCTGTACAAGTTACTGAAACAATGACTTGACCAGTACAAGCGATTAGTTGTCCCCATACTTACTTCCCGGATCATTGTATTAACACATTCGTTCTTACGGGATGCTGTACAAGTGCCTGTGCACGTAGCTGAACTCAGAGGTTAACGGAGACAGCTCTCCAGGAGGAGAGCCCCTGGTAATCTAACTTTGATGTACTTAAGCCCTGCCTCACTCAACAGTCCCTACCAGATCCAAATGGTGATGCCTCTCAAAGTCAAGGAGGAGGGCGGGAGGGGTGACGCAGAAATCCTGATCAAACTGCAGCCCTTTTGTTCAATAAAGTTGCAATGCAGTTCTGTTCTCTGCCACTGAACTCAGCTAAATCACATGACTTGTCATCAACCCAAAACTTTGTGAATGTGCTAAAACCAACTTTGCTACATACAACAATGTTCACCACAAGACACCCATTGTGAGGTAACCTTCAACTAAAGCTTATCTCGATCTTGTAACTTCTGTTCACCACCCTATAAATAAGACCAGTTCTCTGTAATCGATGCCTTGGACTTGGGAGAGTAC
Source organism: Octodon degus (assembly GCF_000260255.1). NCBI lineage: Eukaryota > Metazoa > Chordata > Mammalia > Rodentia > Octodontidae > Octodon > Octodon degus. The sequence goes on from NW_004524702.1 coordinate 4,241,309, forward strand.
CTCGCTGGGTCCACTAGTATCACTGAAATTTATTTGCTTCTCCTGAGCTCCTGGCTACTGTTGATTCAGTTTATCTCCAAAACACCATGTTTTTAGAAGCACAAGTTATAGCTGACCTCAGCTGTAACAGTCTTGTTTAATGAAAGAAGCAGTGCTTAGCACTGAGCCATGGTTTCCTAGTTCTTTGAAAGACAAGGTAAGTACCAAAAAGAGAGTTGGAAATAACTGGAGGGGTCTCGGCCTGCAAAGGAGATCAGCTCTGGAGATACAGCATGCTTGGAGGAAAATCCCTCCCTGAGGCCCAAGGCAGAGAGGCCGGAAGACATTTCCATTACCTGCCTAGTCAGGTAACCTTTCCTAGCAGCAAGACAAGGCTATATTTAAAACTTTTTAAATGTTTTATTCTTTTTTTGCATTTTATTGGTACATTTTAGGTACTCATAACAACCACATTCCTCGCAAGCGATTTGCATGTGTACACAACGTAAGGCGCCCTTCCCCCAGTCACCTGCCCTCCCTCAAGTCCTCCTCCCCGTTCACACAGCTTTGTGCCATGGTTTCCTTTACATATTTGTTTTGCTTTTGCCTTCTTTTCTTTCCCTCCCCCTCCCTTGTTGCCCACGCCCTCTGCACATCCCTGAAGCTCAAAAGTTAAACTTAAATCCATCATCTAGCCATCACAATTTACACTAGAAAAGGCACATTTCTCAGCCTTTTACATGCACATAAAAGAGAAAAGGGCTCACAAAATTTCCTTTTTACTCTTAATTAGCAAGGTACGAATGTAAATTGTTCCTCGTGATAGCTGCTGTACTCCATGAAAGGCAAACACTTGTTGGGAGCTGACCACCTAAGTTAGTTGGCCAGCAAGCTGGACAAAACTTAGCGGAGTCTCTAACTTAGTAGCAGAGAGACCAAAATGCACTATAAAGTGCAGCATTCTCTGCTGGCTCCCAGTTTCCCCTGAGGAACCTCTGGGCATCCGCCAGAGCCGCCCTGGCCGGGACACCTCAGTTGCTCTTGGTTTATGCCGCTCCAAAGAACCAGAGCTCTGACTCCAGAAAGCAATCCAGCTGCCCGTCTGGTCACTGTTTCCTGGCCGTTGGCTTCCATGGGGATTCGCCAGGAGACGCTGGGGAACTCTGTCTTCTGCCTTAAGAGTGCCAGCTGCGCTATAAGGGCTCTTACGTAGCTGGCAGAGTGGCTGTGGACGTCCTATGAGGGACAGATAGTCCGAGCAAAAATCACCACATCGCATTTTACAGGATGACAGCAAAAGTTTCAGAGTCCACAACCATTATCAAAGCGTGCTCCCCTCCTACACATAAAGGTGAGAGCAGGCCTAG
>NW_004524702.1:4243059-4248199 GCF_000260255.1 Octodon degus
AAGTACAGAGTGGTGGGAAAACATCAGAACCAGGACCAGAGAAAGGAAGTCTCCTCCTCACACTCTCGGTGAGTTACTGAGACAGCTTGTCCCGGCGTCCTCACCCTCAGCCTGTACAGGTGAGAATGTGGAGTTTCTAGAGCTCCAACGCCTCCTCTCCAGGGGACCTAACAGAGGAAACTGAGGCAGAACACACTCCATATTTCCTCTAGAGTGTGGAGGGGCTCAGAGCCAGTCTGTTCCCGTGAAACCTGTTTCCTAGTCTAAGCACAGCCTGTTCTTAGACCTGTTGTCCTGTTAACTTGTTGATGGGATCCTGTGGTTTATTAATAGGCATATATGTTTTCTAAGTATGAGCTAGACTTCACAGAAAGATCATTTTATAGCATTTCTTGTCTAAATCATTTTGGGGTAGGCATTATTCTTCCTAGTCTTCTGTCTAAAATAACAACTCATAGCAGTCAGACAAGGAAGACTAGTGAATTTAGCAACAAAGTCCAAATGCAACAGATACAACCGAGGGATAAAATGTCCCACTAGAGAAGCATCCTAGCCTCCCATGTTTCCCACTTAAATTTACCATCATTTTAACAAATTTATACAAAGGATAAAGCATGAATAATTACAAGCAATGGGCAAAACCTTTAATACAATTTCAAGTATAAAATTTTGAAGCAAGTCATAGTGCAGGATCTATGAAACAAAAGCAAACTCTTAGCCCTGTCCACTTATCTCAGTGGGATCTCTAAATGTTATAAGGGAAAGAAATTCCCAACCTGTTAGACATCTAATAAGCTGCACTTTGTTCTCTAAAGCTGAGGAATGAGTTCTTGGAAGACAGAAGTGAAGCACAGGAAGAATTTACTGAAAGGAAGAAAAACATGTCTAAGAGAGACAGAAGAGGGCCCAGAAAGAGGCTTCCTCAACAAGCCTGACTCTCAAGTGTGTTTTATTGATCAAAACCATGAGGTGAGGTGGGCTCAAAGTGGGACAAAACTATACTCAAACTAGAATCAACTTACAGTCTCCTATAAGATTACAAGTTTTGTCAATGAGGTAATATTGATCCAGTGGGAAATCACAAGGTGGGTTGAGATGCGACAAAGCCAGTGAATCAATATGACCCTGATTCCTCCCCAGCGTCTCTCAAGGCTGCCATTTCATCCCTCCCCATCAATGCTCCTGCCCCCTGGAGACGTGTGGCAGGAGCCCAGCCCGGGCAGTTCCTGTCCCGGGAGAGCCTTGGCAGAAGTAGACTTCAGGCTCTTCAAGACTTGCGGGACTGCAGGTTCCCAGTGGGCCTGTGTTCCTCGCAGCCACAAGGGCCTGTCCCTGGCTACACGCTCTCCCCAAATCAGTGAAGGAAGGATGGCCTCCAGTGATAATGTCTCCTCCTACCACATCTGCAGGGTGGGGACAGAAAGCTGAGAACATGTTGGAAGAAGAAAGACCAAAATGGCTTCTGTGTTGCTCTACCCAGGGAGATTTAGGAGCCCCTGATGCCTGGTCTCACCTTCAAGCATGAGGACCTGTGTTGTGGGTTCTATGCAGATATCCCCCCAAAGCCCTCTAGGTGGGAATTTGGAACGGTGATCAAATCATAGGAATGCTACAGCTAAATATGTAGTGAGGAGGTGGGGCCTGGTCTGGCTGCAGATGGCCACTGTGGGCATGGCTGGGAAGGCTTTACCTCCCCCTGCTTCCTCCCTTCTCTCTGCTTACTTCCTGTACACCACGACTCGAGCAGCTCTCTGTCACCAACACCTCTGTCATGTCTCTCTGCCTCGGAGCAGGGCAGCTACAAGCTAAAATCGTTGGCCAAAATTAACCTTTGCTCCCAGAAATGGTGGGTGTTGAGAATTTGCATGCCAGTGACAAGACAGTAGCTAAACAATTCATTTGTAAGACCTAGCAAGAGGAGGAAAGATTGTTGGGGGTGTTCCTGAGGGAATGCTGGGACCCCAGTGACCTCACTTCCTCTCCCGAGGCACCGACCCCTGCTTCTCTGCCTTTGTGCTTCCTATAGCTCTGAGGAGACCATCTTCCTTCACCATGTCCTCCGCCATGATAAATTTTCACAGCACAGGCCCTAAAATGACATGCCCAAGCCACCAGGACTGAAACTTTTGAAAACATGAGCCAAACAAATTCTTCTTTCAGAAGTTGGTCATCTCAGACATGTTTCCCAGTGGTGGAAAGCTGATGAACCCATCTTCCACAGTGCCTTTGTCCCTGAATGTCACACACACACAGCAATGGGCCTTCCAGTGTGGCTGTGGCCTCTTGGTATGTGGGAACCACGAGCATCATTCAGTGAGGTGGAAGATTGCAGCCACGCTGGGAGTGGTGGCACACAGCTATCACGTGGGCACTCGGGAGGATGAGGTGAGAGATCACTGTGAGGCCAATACCATCAGCCGAGGCTACGCAGGGAGTCCAAGGTCAGCCTGGACTACAGAGTGACCTCCTCTCCGAAAAAGGACTCCCACCCAGAGCTTGTCTGAGACTCTAGCGCCTCGGTGTGGCCCTCCGCTACCTCTGCAAGCCTTGGGTCTGTCCTGTGCATCACTCCTGACACGACTCCGCTGCTCTCCGCTTCTCCTCTGACTCAGCCTCAGCCTTCCAGAACCTCGTGGTCTTAATCAAGATGGGGCGGGGCCCAGGCGCCTCAGCTTCATGCGGCCTGCTCGGCAGAGAGGCCAGATTTGCAGGCATGACTCTTAATTTCCATGAGGGAAATAGGGGTGCAGTGGCGACTGGGGGATCCCTCTGCTGCTGCACCCTGGGACACAGTCTGCCTGCACCGCACAGGATGTTGCTTCTCTCCAGGGCACCAAAGTCAGACCAGCAGGTGCCTCCCAGACAAGAGGGGCTCGGAAGAGTAGAGAGGTCGCCACCCCGACCTTCCACGCCGCCTCAGCCCCTCCCCACCTCTGCCCGCTTCTCGCCACTGCCTTTCCCTGCCCCAGACTGTCTTTCCTGTGCCCCACTTCATGCCATGTTTCTTCTATCCACATGGTCGATTCCTGGAAACCTCTGCCTATTTGCATCTTCTCAGCCTCTGGCATCTCGTAGACTCACTCAGCCCTGGATTCTGCAAATCTCAGCCTGACAAACTCCAGGGAAAGGACACAAGTGTCCTTTGTCATCTCCCCTCTGACCTGCGTGCTGTCTCACTGTGCCGGAGCCATCCCAGAGGGAAAAGCTGTGGGCACATCTGAGTCAGAGCCCTCTGGTCCTCACACAGTGTCACCGCAAGGTCAAGTGCTGTGGCCTGCAGATTTTAGACCATTCTGAGGTGGGGAAATAGCTTTGCTCAGCCCTCAGCAGGGACACCTGAGAACAACCAGGCAATCAGCCCAAAATAGATAAGAAAATCCAGTGAAGCACGGCGCTTCTTGCGTGGGTCTCGAGCCAGTGTAACAAGAGGCAAAGCAGACGCTGCACAGCGTCTCCAAGCACGACCGTCGCAATTGCTCCTGTGTCTGCCACCTTCTGTTACTTATAGAAAGTCACAAAACCAAGTCACACCTGAGAATCAGTGCAACAGGCTGGAAGAGGTAGACACGACTCCAGACACACTCAGTCATCTTCTCTTTGGCAAAAGGTCTGAACACATTCATGGAAGAGAGACAGCCCCTTTAATAAGGGGTGCTGGAGAAACTGGTTTTCCACACGCTGAAGGTTAAGACTAGACCCGTAGCTTTCATCATGCACTAAACTAAAATCAAAATGCTTCAAAAGGTAAATATTAAAACAGAAACACCAAGTCTGCCAGAAGATACCCTGGGTAGGACTTGTGACAACATTGGTAAGGGAAAGATTTTACAAAGTCCCGAACTGTCACAAAGAATCAACAACTGGGATCGCATCTTAGTAAACATTTTTTCAATTAATAGGCTGAGGTGTAAAAGGCTCGAGTCAACAACTTCTGACACTGATAGTCCTACGGATAACCCACTACTATTATGGACTACAGGACTACATTAGATTATTTTGGTGAATTCACGCACCTACAATATTTACATGGCAATGGAATACCCATCTCTGACAAGACTAAACAAAAAAAGGGGACACAAATGAAGGACCATTTTGTATCTGTATATACAAAATAGTTAGGATAGATATACAGCTACTTTCTCTCAATTCAATGAGAAGAAAGATTTGTACTAACAGTGTTTAGAGAGGATATCATGTCTGCATCTTGTACTAGGAATACTACAAAGACAACAATATGCAATGTATTAATTATTGTAAGTGTCCTACTAACCTGTTTTGAAACTGTCTCATTGCTATTTGTTTCTCAATAAAATTAATTTAAAAAATTAAAAAATAAAATTTTTTTCACAGCAAGAGAAACCACCAACAGAAGAAGCAATCCACAGTGTGGGTAAAAATTTTTGCCAGCTGTTCCTCAAAGGACTAGTATGTTGAATTTATAAAGAAGTCAAAAAGCAGACACCTCCCAATTTAAAGACCCAATCAAAAAATGGGCATCTGAAATGAAATACACTTCTCAGATGAAGAAGTAGAAACAACAAATGACATATATACATACATATGAAAAATATGAGACATGAGAAGATGTTCGATGTCACTGGTCACCTGAGAGTTGCAAATTGAAACAATGGGGAGATTCCATCTCACTCCAGAAAAATGGCTACTGTCAAGCTATCAGCCAATAACAAACGCTGGTGGGGCTGTGGGGAAAAGGGCCCCTTCTCCTTTGGAGTGTAAATTGGTGCAACCACTGTGGAAATCAGTGTGTAGAGTCCTCAGAAAATAAGGACTAGAGGGGGCCAGGGAGATGGCTCATTAGAATAAGCGCTTCCCTGGCAAGCGCAAGGGCCTGAGTTCAGTCCCCGGTTCCGGAAAAAAAAAAAAAAAAGCGGCCTAGAAGTTCCATTGACCTATCTCTTCCTCTTGGCATGTCCCTGAATAAAAAGCCTCATGCCACAGTGACACATGCAAGCCCATATTTATAGCAACACAACCCACAACAGGCAAACTGGAAATAGCCTGAATGCCCACCAACTGCTGAGTGGAGAAAGAAGATGCAGGGTTTTATGCCCGGGAGTACTGCTCTGCAGTGAATACGGGTAAGCGTGAGCGACCTCTGTGCACGTGAGCGACCTCCATG
>NW_004524702.1:4249129-4253190 GCF_000260255.1 Octodon degus
CTATTGCCCATATCTGTAGCTCTTTGTAGCCGCAGTCCTAGCACCCCCACTTCTGAGCCTCACTGGCACTCCACCCCGTGTTCTCTGACTCTTGTTGAGCCTGTGATCCATGGAAGCTTCCATTTTCTGTTGACCTCCAGCTCCTTGAGCCTTTCCAATCTAGCGTCTGAAAATTCATTGGCCAACATCTGGGTCCATCCCGGACATCTTCAGCTCCTTGGTATATGTCTTGGCCAGGCTGGGTCATGCTTAGGTCCTTCGTGTCCACCTGCAGCCCTGCACTAGAGCGCACAAGAGAATTTCACACACTCTGCCAGGGCGTAGAGGTCAGTCTTGGAGCACAGCGAGGCCGCGCAGGCCCATCACCTGAAGTCCCCCTCATAGGTGATGTCACATCTTCGGTGTCTTCTTCATGTGCACAGAGCCAACTATGTCATCTTCTCACTTTTATCCAAGACCTAGTTTCCTTCATCACTGGGGAAACAGAAGCCCAGCTAGCAGGGCCCCTCTCTGTCCCCTTCCTGTCCCTTCTTTCGGCCTCACCCCTCACTCAGATGATTCCCCTCACGCCCCTGTCTAGATGCCCCTTCTGCTTTCCACAAGAGCCACACCACCATCCTCCCCTCAGGGGCTCTCCTCCCACAGTGCTCTGCCGTAGCACCCAGGCTTTCTCTCCACTGGGCTGTTCCTGTCCGCCTGTGCGCGCCAGCACTGCCTTCCGCCTTGGCAAGGCAGCAGAGTCTCCTGAGTCCACCTCCATCTGTCCTGCTCACATCCGGAGTCTTCTCCATGACACAACTGTCCCGGTGCCCACTACCATGCCTCCTGTCCCTTGGGAGCCCTGTTCTCTGCACAGTCCTGTCCTCACTGCTCCGCACCTGTACCCCCGATCTGCAAGGCTCTGCACCCTAGAGGTCCTCAGGAGAGAAAATGCCAGCTCCTTTCTCTCTACCGCTCCCACTAATCTCCTGGAGTTGTACTTGGCTCTTTTAAACCTGACACATAACATGTTTTCAAAATGTTTCTTCCATCTTTGAATTATAGAGAATCCAATTCTTTCTCACTACATCTACCCCACCCCACAGCCTCTCCCTCTCCAACACAGAACGCTGAGTGACTCCTGGCATAGGTCAGTCAGCTCTGCCAAGCCCTTCACTGCCCACAAGCAGGGGCAGCAGCCCGTGGTCTGCCTGTGCTGACCACACCCTTCGACCCTCCCCTTGCTCACTTCTCCAGCCACACCAGCCTGTGGGATGTCCCGGGCCACAGGGCGGCTGCACTTGCATCTGGGCGTGGCCTTGCCCCAGGTGCCTGCAGAGGCTGCTGCCTCAGTCTCTTCAGAACTAAGGAAATGTCACTGCAGTGAGGTGGTGTCCACGTGTTACTAGGTCTTGCGGGGCTGTAGTCTTTCCTGAGGTGGTTTCTAGGTTCTTTTGGGCCTCAGCAAAGAATTGGTGAAGGCAAGTGCAAAGGTCAGTGGGTATTTACATTTTAAAAAGTTAGAAAAAGAAATGTGCTCTGCAGAAGGAGCTTGAACCAACCAAAGAGAGGACACCAAGGGCCTCCTGCCCAGCGAGAGGGGCTCGCCCTCTGCAGAGCGCAGCAGCCCAGAGCAGAAGCATGGCCTCATGGGAGGAGCTGGAGCCAGAGCCCTGAATGGTCCCTGTGAGGGTGCGGAACCTCCTCTGCGTGTGCGTCCCGGGACGCGGCCATTAGCCCTCCAGCCCACATGCCCTGCCCTGGCCTCCTGCCTCTCGGACACCCTCCTAGGAAACAGAGTCTGCGCTGCTGTCCCGCTTGGCTGCCACCACCTAGTGTGTTAGGGTTTGCTCAGTCACTTGTCAGGGGCTCTCTGGCAGCATAAGCCAGCCCTGCAGGGCTGTGGTGCGCCCTCCTCTGCTCCCTGCGGTGTCACCCCAAAGCAGGTCTCCAGTGGCCAAAAGCTACCACTTCAGAGGAAGCCTGGCTGCGGAGCTGGATCCTCACACCTACGTCTTCACATCTTGCTTCCCTCACTGGAGAGACAAGCACTGCTGAAGGGCTGGGATCTTATAGCCCGGGCTCACTGGACAGGGTCCCAAAAGGCTCCCAAGGTGACCATGGGGGACCTCAGCCCAGCTTCCAGTGAAACAGGTTGTGGGTCGTCAGCTCCCAGCTGGGAAAAGAAACTTCAGGACAGGACAATAAGAGGCATAAGAGGGCTGATTAGGCAGAAATTTAGAAGTAAATACTCAAGAAATATAGTCTGAGAGCAAGGGAAGGAGTCCTCTGGCCTGGGGAGAGGGTGTGGCAAGAAGCCGACACTGGGGGGCAGCATTTTTGAGCTTACTGTGAGTGTCCAGGCTGCTTCCTGTCCTTGTCTCAAAGGCGCAGAGCTGTGGCACTCCCCGTGCCACAGGTTGCAAGGAGCCCTGGAGGCCGGCTCTACACAGTGCTCCACAGAAGCCGGGGGAGCCCAGGACCAAAGCTGCAGCTCACCCTGTTCCAGGCCTCACAGGCACAGAAAGGAGCATAGAAGTTGATAGAGTGCCTCTGCTCCCCAGCTCCTGGCTGCTGGCTGTCAGGGGCGCGTGTCTGTCACCTCCTGCATGCTGAATGTGGCCTTGGTCCCACGGATTTCGTGCTTCTTGCAGCTCAGTGTGGGTCCTCTCTGTCGGGTGCTGGGCAGTCTGGAGTCTCTGCAGTGGAGCAGCCAAGGCCAGGCACAGTGGTATCTGGTATCAAAGAACAGGTCTGACGACCGGCAGCCTAGTGTTATTGTCACCTGGGTCCCACCCCAGACCCATGTCTCAATAAATCCTGCAGGTGCTTCTTCCAGCAAGCTTCAAGAAATGCAAGAACTGAGTGAGGGAGGAGATTAGGGTGGGGAAAAGGGCATGGCCTGCCAATCATGAAGCCCCAAGTCGCATGCATACGACGCAGAATCCCAAATGACTGCCCAGACCCCTAACCCTGTGTAGGGGACCGGCTGGACCAATCAGAACGAGCTATCTTCAATTCTTCATTAACATTCATTGTGAAACTAAGCAGGCCTTTGATAGGACAGTGGAGATCTGATGTCTGGCCAGGTGAGCTTCTGACAGGGCAGCCGTCCCAAAAGCCTGGTTCCCACAGGAAGAGAGGCAAGCTGGGAATGGGAGATGCAGGAGATCCTGGATCTCTTGTGCAATTCTTTGTTCAGGACTCCAAGAGCCTGGAAGGAGTTTCTATGGGACCCGGAGAGCTGATAAAAGGACATTGTCAGAAACACAGACTCTTATCCAGGCATGATGGCACATGCTTGTCGTGTCTGCTGATTCCAAATTAATTGTAGGATGTTTTCTCTAATTCTGAGACATGCTAGTGGTATTATGATCGATTTCATTAAATCTGTATAGCAGTTTTGGAAATACGGCTGTGTTCTCTACACTGGTTCTTCCTACCCACGAATGAGCGATCTCACTTTCTGATATCCTGGTCAATCTCCTTTTTCAGAGGACTGCCATTTTCAGTATAAAGGTCTTTTGCGTAGTTTGTTAGGCTGGTTCCTAGGTATTTCACCTGGAGAGCACTATTGTGAAATGTTATTTCCCTAATTCCTCTTTCAGTGAGTTTGTTATTTGTGTGGAGGGAGGCTATGGATTTTTTGAGTTCTGACTTTGTGTACAGCTACGCTATGAATTTGGTTATTAAATCTAGATGTTTTTGGTTGAGGCCTTTTTTTTTTGTATTCTGTGTAGGATAATATTTCCTCCTCAAATAATGATAGCTTCCTACCTTCAGGCCCCTATTCCTTATATTTCTTTCTCTTGTCTAATTGCTCCAGCTAACATTGCCAGCACTATGTTGAATAAAAGTAGTGAGAGTGGACATTGCTATTTTATTTTTGATTTTAGATTGACAGCTTTCAGGTTTTGTCCATCTATTTATTTATTTTTGTTTTATTTCTTCTGTATTTTAGGGAAGGGTCTACAGGGTATTCAGGGTCTCACTACTAGATCGGACTTGTAGTAATCCACCTGTTTACAGCCTCCCAAGAGCTGGGATTACAGGCCTGTGTCACCACATCCAGTCTCAATTGC
>NW_004524702.1:4253917-4255249 GCF_000260255.1 Octodon degus
GTTCATTATAGAGATTGGCCTATAGCTCTCTTTTTTAGTTGGTTCCTGCTGTGGTTTGGGTATCAGGATAATTTTGGCTTTCAGGAATAAATTTGGGAGTATTTCTTCCCTTTAATTTCACTAAAGATTTTGAGAAGTAGTGACATTAGGTCTCTTCTAAATTTCTAGTAGACTCACCAGTGAATCCACAAGGGCCAGGACTTTTCTTTGTTGTTAGGTTTTTTTTTTATTACATCCTCAATTTCATTGACTGCTATTGGTTTATTTAGCATTTCTATATCTTCTTTATTCAGCTCTGCTCATTTGTGTGTGTCTAGGAATCTGCCCATTTCTTTTCTGTTTTCCACCCTATTAGAACACAGGTTGTGGAATCAGGTGTGAGGGTTGATACATTGTGTCAACTTGAGTCTGAAAGCTTAACTAAGAGACTCAGAGGTTCTAGCTGGGGTAAAAAGGTGGGCCCTTAGTGCTTAGGAATGTTGTTCACTGTCAACTTGAGAAGTTCAGAAGCTCAACTAGTGATTCAGCAGGGAGCCGCTCCTCACTTCGCACACATCCTCAGACTGTGGAAGACGGTGCGGGCGTGGCAGGCAGCCCGTGAACAGTAAAGGGACGAAGAGGGGTTGCTTTCCCCTTTGCTGCTCCGGCTGCTTCACCTGTCTTCCGCTGCCTCCGACTGCTGCTCGGGTGCCACCCTGCCTTGGAGCCATCTGAAGTTTATAGATCAAGATCTCCACCAACTGTGAGCAAAATCAACTGTTCCTTCCTTAATTTTGGGTGTGGGTATTTCATCTCAGCAACAAGAAAAAAGTAGCAAAGAGCAGGCACTGGTGATCTTGGCTTCCTGCAGGTTCGGTTGCGATCTCACCCTTCTCGTTCCTTCTCACCTCACTTTGGGGTGAGCCGCGGGCCTGGCCCTTGCCACCTGCCTGGTGCCAGCTCAGGATGCACAAAGCTGTCCCAGCCGCGAGTTTGCATCATGAGCCGGGGCATCTTCTGCCCGAGCCTCACTTCCTTTTTCTGCATATGTAGTCTTGGGCTGTCTTTTTTTTTTTTATTTTTTTTATTTTTATCATACTCTGTGGGTTTTTTAGGGGTCAGCGTTCTGTTTCCTGCCTTCATTCCTTAGGCTGGCCCTTCTCTCAGCACCTGGCAGGTTCCCTGTCACTGAACTTTGTCCAGCTCTCCCAGCTCATACCCTGGGCTCTGTGCCCCTCGAAGGCCAGCTTTGCCCAAGGCCACTGGAGACAAAGAAAGGCTGTGTCTCCCTGGCCCCAAACCCCCTCCATCCTGTGTTGCTTCCCCAGCCCATCCCTTCTCCTCCTTCTCCCA
>NW_004524702.1:4256524-4258001 GCF_000260255.1 Octodon degus
GCTGCCCAGGGTCTCCTCTGGAGACGAAGCTGCCTCGAAACCCCCACGAGAGACGTGGAGGAGACGGCGCTTCAGCTACCAGCTTCCCTCCCAGCCCAAGTGAGCCCAGGTGACCCTTCTGGTTTGCGAACTTTCTGAATCGTAACTGGTTTTTCTTCTTACTGGGTGTGCCCCCATGTTTGGTCTTTCCTCTCCCAGCAGACTGTCACCTGCTGGGCAGCTGAGCCAGGCCCTGTCCACACAAGTGGCGGTGATGAAAGTTGATGCCTCATGTGGGATAGGGGTGTGTGTGTGTGTGTGTGTGTGTGTGTGTGTGTGTGCACATCAGGTGCCTGGACAGATTTCTTTTTCTTTTCCCTTTTCAGCCTCCCTCCATTTCAGGAAGCAACAAATCTAACAGCTAGAACTCTGCAGGAAAGTTACTACGGCCAAGCCCGTTATGATCTCATTAAGCTCGAGAACAGTCAGTATTTACATGTTTTGATAGAAATAACACACCTGCAGCCTCGCAGGGAGGAGCACGTGGACTGAGAGGAAGCACCCGGACCATCCCGTGGTGTGGCAATGTCCTGACTGGTGGTGACATGGGACGGCCACAGGCAGACGCTGATGTGTGTCTTTCAGGCACTTACCGCATGTGTGTCCCGTGGACAGTTTGAAACATAAAACTTGTTGAGATCATGCCTAGAGATGCCGCCGCTAGGTGCTGCCCTCAAGGAAGGCTTAGCTTTGCGGGAAAGCGCGGTACTCCCTGCCAGAGAGGGCGCGCGCTCTTCCCAGCAGCAGTACACGGTTGATCCTGGATTCCTTGCCATGTTGTTTTAGAGAAAAGCATTCAAGGCCCCCCTGTGAGACGTGATGTGATCTCTAGGCTCTGTGCAGACGCTGATTATCAAGTCGAGGGTGTTTCCTTCTGTGCATAGGTGGCTTTTTTTACTTGCACTGAATGAACTAACTCCTCAACTTTGCTTTCTTGTGTTAATATTTAATGAGTTGTGGGATTTCCGAGCATAAGCTTGTTCACATTATCCTCTTACAGTTCCTTGTGGGGGCTGCAGAGGCTGTCAAGCTAGTCCCGGAACGGTGTCTGCTCCAACTCCTCCTCGCCTTCCTTCTACTTCTCCCTGTCCTCCTACACGCTCCTTTTCCTTCTTGTCTTCTCTTTCTCATCAGTCTTGCTAGAGACTTTTCACTTTTAATCAGCTTTCAAAGATCAGCTTTTTGCTTCAGTAATAATCTCCACTGTTTTTCTTCCTGTTTCAGTTTTCCTGTCCCTACCTTTTTACTTCTTCGGCTTACTTTGGGTTTCTCCTGCTCTTTCTTGAGGCAGGAAGTCAGGGTGCTCTCTGGAGAGTCTGCTCTCCCAGTGGAAGTCTGCTTTGTAGAACTGCTTTGGCTGGGTTTCCCGTTTCTTGCAAACTGCAGTATATTTTTGTTTTTATTTAGTTCTATGCATTTTTCATTTCCTTCCAGACTT
>NW_004524702.1:4260071-4260981 GCF_000260255.1 Octodon degus
TGATGTCCAAATCAGCTTTTGGAAGAAGACCCCAATCCATTCACCAGCCTCATGTGTGTACAAGCTTACGAAGTACACCCCTCACTTGGAGCCCCTTGCCCATTTTGGTTTGTTAACTAGCACAGAAATTTCTTAACCAGTATAGAAATCAGTACCTTGAGGATTCACACTGGCTCACCAGATGGTGAAACGCGTGGCATTAGCTGACCCTTCCAGCAGCACCAGGTGGTGAAATGTGTGGCGTTTGTAGCCCCTTCCAGCACTGAGCTGCAAAGAAACTGCTTCTCAGGACAGAAGGCTGGGCCCGTGGCTGTCAGGAGGTGGTATGGCGGAGGGATGGGCTCCAAAGGGCGCAGGAGCTGCAATGCAAGTGCTTGGGGTCCGTGATGTGAACTGTTTCAAGATTCACCAAATTACAGATATTATATGGAGGTGGGTTACTGTGCGTAAATTATCTCTCTGTATGTAAATTGTTTTGAAAATGACAAAACCCCCTACACAGAGAGGTCCCTAACCCTGACACTCACATGGGACTAGCTTCACAGGAAGCACACTCAGACCAGGCCAGCCAGGGAGTGGGGCATGGGCAGCAGAGCGAGGGGAGCAGGTCCAGTGTCTGCCACCCTGGGCAGCGGGGGATCATCTCACAGGGCTCTGGAGGTGGGGGATGCCCTGTCTGTCCCACACACAGCAAGGTGGCAGGAGGGGCCACCTGGCTCTGTCCCAGCGGCAGCGCTGCTCAGGACCCCAGTGCTGAGGGGACCCAGGGCAGGGCAGGAAGCCAAAGCACACAGAAACAGGAAGGATGCCCAAAGCGGAGCGAGGGTCTCTCCCACGGCCACGGCTCCCCCTGCAGGGTGGGAGTGAAGTCACAAGCGCAGCTTTTTAGCTCTTCTTTTAAGGGACATGT
>NW_004524702.1:4261835-4268247 GCF_000260255.1 Octodon degus
GCTGCTGCGTTGCACATCGCTGTCCTCCATGTAGTAGCTCAGATTACTGATATAAGTGTATAAAATTGGTCACAGTAAGATTTTAAACATGAGCTGTTACCTCCAAGAAGCTGATAGAAATGGGAATCACCTTAGCTGTCCCGTGTACATACCTCCGTGAGTTTCTCCATTTCTTTTTTCCTGTCTTCTCCTTTCCTTCGCCTCAGTTGTTTATTCCACATGTTCAGTTTCTTCCCATCCTACGGCATCTGCTGTCGCCGTAACTTAAAGGCCATCCTGAACTATCCAGTGAGACCCATCTCAAAACAAAACACGCCTGTTGTTTACTCACCATAGCTCCTGCTTCTTTTGTCTATTTTGTCTAATTTGCTTCTCCCTTCCTCTTTCTTACTTTTTTTGTGGGCTCATCTTATGTTGTGGAAGGTCAAGACCTCTTTGGCCAACATTATTCCAATTTGTTCATGTTCCTTCTCATTTTTCTGGAGGTGCATCAGATTTGCATCCCTTAAGGGCACTTTCCACCACAGGCAGTAATTTGTCTTTGCTGAACCATCTTTCAATTCCAGCTCAATCCTTTCCTCCTTCCCTCACTGTTCAGCACAAAAGCACAGAACCACCAGGATGGCACGGCACCAGTCCTGGGGGGTGAGCTCGGTGAGCAGGGCTGCTTGGGCTGCGGGCGGCCCTGGGGCTTGCCTGGCGGCGGGGGAGCAGATATCCTCTGCTTTGGTTGTAACGGTACCGCGCAAGAGCGTGTGGAAGGCAGTGTGCAGACACTGGAAGCAGGCTACCGCTGGTGCAGCCGTGGCCCTCCTGGTGCAGTAAGACCGAAGCACGAGTCAGCGTGCCCAAGGGACCTGTGGCCTGCGTTCACTGTGGCACACCGCTGACAATAGCCGCGATGTGGGGCAGCCTCGCTGCTCCCCGCAGGGTGCATAAGGAAAAGGCGGCCTTATGTGGGCCGCACAACTCTGCTTTATCAGCTGTGGGCTTAAATTGAATGGTACGTGGATATGTTATTAATGGAAATATTTGGCAATCATTTAAACATTTTTGAAACTTTTGTCATCAGGTTTCAGAAAAACTCCTCATCCTCTTTTTCTCTAAGTAATAGAAGTGAATGAATCTTCTTTTTTCTTATTTTAGGTTTTTTGGGGTTGTTTGTTTGTTTGTTTGTTTGTTTTTGCACCAGGAACAAGAATGGAACTCAGGACCTTGTGTTTGCCAGGCCAGCGCTGTACCTCTGAGCTTTCTCCCTAGCCCCAGAAGTGAATAAATTTTAACATCTCATATGAATTAGTTTTTTACAAACTTATGCATAAGCTGCTCAAAGGAAGAAGTACAAATAGCCAAGAAGTATCTGAAAAACTGTTCAACATTTTCAGCCATTAAGGAAATGCAAGTCAAAACCACAGTGAGATTCCATCTCGCTGCAGTCTGAATGGCTGTCATCAAGAATACCAAATATATGAGATATAGATGGATAGATAGATAGAGATATTGATGAGGGCGCAGAGCCAAAGGAACCGGTCAGGGAAAGAAGAAGCTGTCTACAAGACTGGCGGGAAGGTAGTGGGGATGAGGGTGGGGCTTCCTCCAAACCTAAAAGTGGAGCTCCAGCGGGACGCAGCCCTAACCCTTCTCGGGGCTCTAAAACCAGAGCACTGATGTCTCTGCCAACAGGACCTGTGACCCGTATGTTTACTGTGGCATGACTGGCAACAGCCGTGATATGGAGCCAGCCTCACTGCTCCCCATGAGCGGATGAGGAAGACGTGGCCGCGCACAATGGAGTATTCCTCAGCCATAAGAAACTGCAATTCTGTCATTTGCAGAAAAGTGAGTGGATCCACAGCCCATCACGCTGAGCAAGAAGAGCTGGACAAAGGAAGACAAGTATCGCATGTCCTTCTTAATAGGGGGAAGCTAAAATGTTGACAAAAGTGATGGGGGAGGGATAGGAGCAAAATAAACACAATGAGATCCTCACCCAAAGGGTGCACATAGGGGGAAGGGTGGGCAGAAGGTCATGGGGCCAAAGCCACCAAAGTGTGTCACCTGCACATAGGCTCTGCAAAACACCACCCATTCTTTTGTATTATCACTGCATGGGCAAAACGCAAAAATAAAAAAGGAATGCACGGAGCTTCCTTACAGAATTCTCTGCTTTCCGTGATTTGTTGGGTTCCATTGCAGGAGGTTTGTTACAGTTCGCTCTCTGCAGTCCGTCATCTTGCGAGCAGGATGAGCCTTAGCCCTACCGGGGGCACCATCTCAGGCAGCCTTGCCCCTGCGGAAGATGAGATGGACTCTGGAATGCTGCACAACTCACGCCCTGGACCTCTAGTGGCCAATGTCAAGCCCAGTGCTCTCCGGGCCACCACGGTGAGAAAATGGCAAGGGAAGCAGGAGGTCAGTGTGTGAATCCCCACCCTACTTTAGGGCACATGTGATCTTGCTTCCCCTATCTGCAGCGCAGGGGATTACCAGGCCTCACTTCCCACTGTGGCGTACGTGCACTTCCAGGGGAGCTGTCTACACAGACAGCGGTGGGAAGTGTTCCCACAGAGGTGTTCCATGGAGGTCATTCTGGGGTGGCCCCTGTAGTAATCACCCTAGTAAGCCAAAAGGCTGTGGGTTTCTATGCAGAAAACATGTGCGCCGGTACTCTGAAATCTCTCAAACACGGATCTCAAGTAAGGTGGCACCAGTACAGTCACGACCTTCAGTAGCTCCACAATGCCGGGGTCTGCTCTGTGTGCCTCAGCTCTTTATAACATAGAAAGACCGGTCAGTGGTTGAGCTCATCCCCCACTCTTCTCCATCTCAGCCAGCCCTGTGCCTACTCTGTCTTGAGGTGCATTCAACCATCTGTTGACATCTTCTGGAATCTAAGGATAAAAATCCCTGGGCGAAGGGAAGGGAGCAAAAGGCACCTAGACCAGCACAATGCTCTACAGAGTCCCAACATCTGCTGAAGAGTCTGTCTAGTGATTCTGAATACCCTCCGCAGATAGGACCTCTGAATAGCTGTCACACTAATGGGTTGGATGAATGCCTGATGGATGCCTGGATGGACTGATATTTAGACTGATCTAGAGAGGAGCCTTTTTCCACCCTTTCCTCTTTCTTACTCTACCATCTTTCTTTTCCTAGCCGCCTCCTTTGCTCTTTCCTTCTACCTTTTCCTTATCATGGAACATACCTAGAAGAGCTCCATATGCATGTCTAACGTCTGATAAATGCTTGGTAAACTCATAGACAATTACCTAGCTTATCCACAATGGCACAGGGCCAAAGGATAAAGTCCCCAGGGACACACAGCAGAGGCAAGTGGCACTGCCGGTGCAGCTTGTGTCACAGTGAAATTGACCTCTGCCTTCCATTGGCCTATCTCTGCATAGTCTTCAGAGACTTTTGTTGGCTCCTGACAACTCACTGACACAGAGCTCATCCTTTTCAGCTTCCGGATGAGAAAGCTGAGATCCGGCGAGTCTAAGTGATTACTCCAAGGCTGTGCAGCGTGGCCCCGCAACTGAAACTCAAGCCCAGGTCCTCTTGGGTCATCTCAGCCTTTACTGCACAACTTGACAACCAGCAAGGCCTCTTTTTGGGCCCCACAGGACAATTAACTTGTCCCTTGTTGTCATCCGTCCCTACGGGGAAAGTCTCAGTTCATCTTTCATCCTGTCTCCTCTTGGGTCAAAGAAATGCTTATCGGCAAATTGTGCTCCTTTCACCAAATCAAGCCTGAATGCTGCGAAGGGAGTGGAGAGCCTTGAGGGCCCCGCTGGACCCCAGGCGTCTTCATCAGCAGAGCTCCTTAGCTGGCTGCTCCGTGTGGGCCGGAAAAAATGAAAAGAAGAACTGTGCCAAATATAATATCTTTCAGGCAGCTTGCAAATCTGGGAAGCTAGGCTATTTAAAACAGGAAGCTCTGTTGTTTACCACCTTGCGAGTATCTCACCAGATGCTATCTCTGCTTCTTAGTTGAGACCAAAGCTGCCACTCTGACCTCACTAGGGCCACCAGGTACTGCGCGTCTCCTCTCTGCTTTCATCTGGGTAAGAACAGATTGAAGTGCAGTTGGAGTTGGCAATTTAGGGGACGTTGCCAGGTAAGCTGTTGGGTTTCTAGGAGAGGGAGATGAAGAAGGGAGGTGGAAGGAGGTGAGGGAAACACCTTCCAGGAGTGTGCTCGGATTGCGGCGGGCCGGGGAGCCCAGCACATGGCACGTGAGCAGGTGGGCCAGGGCGCAAGAGGACGTTGCTAATGGCATTCACTTCCCTTGTGCTTTCTCTTCCGTTCCCTGTCGTTTTTCCACTCATGTCTTTTGCACTCATCTGAATTTGACTTTTATACCCATTCATCTGACACTGCCTCATTGCTTTGCTTGACATTCAGAAGTTCTTGACTCTAGAGAATGCAGCTACCCTTAGCACTGTGTCTGTGTTACTGACGTGGCCTTGTCAAAACGTCAGCAAAAACACAATTTATGTACACGCACGTATGTGTATGTACATGTGCGTGCATTAAGTACCTCTGTGTGCAAATATCTTTTTATTTAAGGTTTCATTGCAAATCCACTCAAAGTCCAGTCACAAGACGATCCAGCTGAAGATTGGTTGGGTCTCTTTTCCTCCAGGGAATGAGGCTGACCAGTTGCCGACCTTCCTCCCTGTGTTACAGGGTAAAGCTGGACAGCCCTGTGCAGTCCTTTGGAAAGCCTTGGTGAGGCTGAGGGTGGGAGTTAGCTGCTGTGTGATGAGGGTTTGAGGAAGGTGGTGAGACAGGGTGTTGAGTGCCTGCGAGGCTGAGCTGCGTGACCCTGAAGTGCTCCTCAGAAGGTGGCAACGGACCTGGTTCAGTGGTGCCCCCTGTAATCCCAGAACTCTGGTGGACTGAGGAGGAGGGTCACAAGTTAGAGCCTGGTCAGGGCTATTCAACCACTTACTGAGGCCTGTCTTCTCTTGTGTGACTCGGTAAGAAAAAAGCTGACAGACCCAGAGAACAGAGTCAGTGAGGAACACGAGCAGTGAAGTCGCAGGAAAGGAAATCCGAATGACTAACACCGAGTTTCATCTTTTCCTAGCATGAGTGTGCCGAGCCATCCTGGGGTGAAATGGGCTCTCATGCTGTTGCTGGTCACCCTGTTGGCTTGTAGAGCTCGCATTAAGGGTCCAGTTCTATCATGAAGACCCCTCTTCATGGGACTTAAACAGGCTGGGAGGCTTCGTAACTCACTGATAGAAAATGGATTCATAAAATGGAGACAGACTTTAGGTGACCTATTACAGGAAGGGCACCTCGGCTGCGCCCGTGCCTGGGTGGGGAAGCTCGAAGCAGCGCAGAGAGCTGGCCCCCTCCCCAGGGCTGGTCTAACTGTTCAGGGCTGTGGCCTGGGCACTGGATTCCCACGGCGCCCTTGGGGGTTCCCCTGTACCCCCAGAGTTGGAAAGCATTGGTGTGTTCCACCTTTCTATCCCTGAGGACCCCTGATGGTAGTCGCCCTGCTTCTGCCTGAGCTCCTCCAGCCATGACTCACCCAGCGCCCCTGAGGTACCTGCCGCAGAGTCAGGTACCCCTCGTGTGAGCTTCCTCCTGTGGCAGCTCTTGCAGCTGTCTCCACACACAGCGCTGATTCTCATCTGCACCTCCTCCCCAAGTGTCTTTCTTCAGGGTGATGCCCAGGCTCCTTTAGCTCCTCTTTGCTAAGCACAGTGTCCTGTTGTGTGCAAATTTCAGCTGATCGATGTTTACGTTAGTCTGGACACAGCCGGACCTCTTTAAGATGCTATGAAATGATCGTTTCCAGCACTCTGCAACGCAGCACTGGCCCTAACTTACACTAAGTTAATTAAAGTCAAATTAACTGAGACTGAACTAAATGCTGGTGTGGGAAGGTTTCTTCTGACTAACCACCACGTGCTGACTTTATGGTCGAGTAAATGAAGGATTTTTGTTTAGAAGTACTGATGCCCAGAGTCGGTGAACTAATGTCTGTTAACAGAAAACTGGTCACATTGTACACAGTGGCCTTGCCTGTAGCTACCAAGAGGCTGTTTTATAAGTATTGATACAAAGAGATTTCCAAGATGAATTACAAAGTTTAAAACGGGGGCCGGGGAGATGGCTCAGTGGAATAAGCACTTCTCTGGCAAGTGCAAGGACCTGAGTTCAATCCCCGGTTCCGCAAAAAAAATAAAATAAAAAAACAAAGTTTAAAACGTCACAGAAACATAAGTAATTTTACTCTGATTTGTATAGATGGAAAACCACAGGTCTCTGTGAGTAACTGTATAAATGAATACCTAGAGGATGAACAGCAAATTCCCCATCAGGAGAGGAGGGAATTGGGAGGAGAGGGAGGAAAGGGAACCTTTCATTTGTGAAAAGTAAAATCAGATCAAAT
>NW_004524702.1:4269122-4275910 GCF_000260255.1 Octodon degus
TCTGATTTGATTTGAAACTGTCTCATTGCTATTTATCAATAAAACTTTGAAAAAATTAAACAAAAAAAATTAAACAAAAAGAAAAGCAAAGAAGGGAGTGCTGTGGCTGCTTCCTGACTGGCTGAAGTGTCCTCATGCACTGACATCGGGAGAGCTGTCCCCACGACTGGGTCCACTGCTTGGTTGTCGCTGAACATGCGGAAAGGGCCATAGGCCATGCTTTCTGTGTCTCCCTCCTGTCTAGAGCTGTCACCTGGGGAGATCACAGGGACTTCAGCTTTGAGAGTGCAGCTCCGGCCGGCCGGCAGGCTGGGGGCGTGCCGAGTAGTCCCCGTTTCTACCTTGGTGTAGCAGCGCTCCCTCCTGGGACTGTCTCACTGCAGCTGTGAACGACAGGGCCGCTGGTCACTTTCTCTGGCTACAGTCCTCCATAGGCCACAAACCGGACGCTGAGTCTCCTGCTCATTCCCACTCTTGTGGTCTTTGTTTGTATTGCTTTTTTTGAGACAGGGTCTCTCTTGGTAGCTCAGCCTGGTCTTGAGCTCATGGGTAGCCCAGGTTGGTGTTGAATTCATTGCAATCTTCTGCCTCAGCCTCCCAAGTTCTGGGGGGCAGGTGCCTGCCTCCATGCCCCGCTATGTTCTTGTGGTGTTTGGTGTTCAGTTCTCATGGAGTCGCGTGCTGAGCGAACGGCTGCTGACAAGCATCTAAGGCCTTGAGAAACCCAGTCAGGAGGGTTCTTGTCAGTAGACCTTCCAGGAGGGCAGTACCAAGAGCGTGCAGCACGCCCCCAAGCCACCGGCCCCTGGCGCTGAGACTCACCAACCACGCCAGTCTCTGACGACACCTCCTGAGCCACAGCAAGACCAGGACCCGATCTCTTAGGTCTCTAGCACTAGAGCCCCAAGCATCGCAACTGCACTTTGGGTGATCAGTGATACACTTGAAGATGCTGGGAAATGATCATGATTTGCATGCACACTTTTTCCTAATTTTGATTAATTTGCATGAATTTAATTACATTATATTAAATTAAAGTTACAGGAGGGAAGTTAAGAATTAGATATTTTTTGGGGGGGAGGCAGCTCAGAAAACCCTGGGAGCAGGGCTGGTGTGGCATGTGGTACTGGGGATGGAACCACGGTCCCTGGGTGCTTGCCTAAGGAGGTGCTTTAGACCACTGAGCTACCTCAGCAGCCCAAGAGTGAAGCTTAAGAAGTAAACTGTGGGCTGGGGAGATAGCTCAGTGTCTAAGTTCCTGCCTGGCAAGCACAAGGCCCTGGGTTCAATATCTGGTACCACATGCTATGCCAGGCCCAGGAACCCCAGGAGTGCCCTACCAGCTGGGAACTGAGACATGATGACACACGCCTGTCATCTCAGGGCTGGGAAGGGTGAGACGGGAGGATCACTACAAGTCTGAACTGCATAGTGAGATCTTGTATCAAATAAATAAATACATGTTTTAAAAAAGTAAAAAGTAAACCAAGGACGCAGACTCCTCCCTTATTGATGTAGAAATAAATAGCATTCCTTTTCTATAGCGCTGTGTCCCCCGGTGGCTTTTCTTGTCTTGCAGCCTGAATGCCTCCCAGATGTCTCTGTGTCTCCCGACTTGCAGCACTGTTCCCCCCACAAGGTGGCTGGACCAGAAGGGGTGGTATGCTTTCTTTGAAGGGGACGCCAAGTCGCCTGGTGTTGCTGGCAGGGCGTGGCCAGGGAAAACCTCGCCTCAGTTAGCAGAAACCTGTGCCTGTTGCAACTCTTTTCCACGAATTTCTAATAATTTTCTGTCACAGATAATTTGCAAAAGCTTTCAGAAAGTCATCTGAGAGAAACTATACTCTCTGTGGGTGACAAAAGACAGCCTTAGGACAGCCTTAAGAATTGACTATAATGCAAATGAAAAAGAAGTTTGGTTATTAAGATAATATCAGTCATTTGAAAGATCATATACCAGGGCATATCAGATATTTAGAAACTTCACATAATTTCTGAACATTCGTGTTACTAACATATTTGTACAGATTTAACATGAAGTGTTAACATAATTTTATATTGAATATCCCTTTGCATGAAACCTAACATGTCATCTAAGTGAAATCACTTCAACATTACTCTTTTTATTTTATTTTATGTTGTATCATGTATTTAGCACAGAGTCTACAGGGTCTCACCACACAGATCAGACTCAGTGATTCTCCTGTTTTTAGCTTCCCAAGCACTGGGATTACAGGCGAGCGCCACCACGCCTAGTCTCAATTGCCGTCTGAGGACGCCCCAAGGGCGGGGCTGGTACAGCATGCTGGGGATCGAACCCCAGTCCCTGCGCCTGCCAAAGCAGGTGCTTTAGCCCACTGAGCTATCTGATCAGCCTAACATTTCTCTTTTTAGGAAGAGAAATTCTTTTGATAGTTTTCCCTGCTCTCAGCAAATCCTGAAGTCAGTTTGAGACTCAAAAAGAGTGTACTTAGAATTTGATTTGGGGAAGTTGCCAAAAAAGTAGAAACATTTACTACACTTGACTGGTTAGGGTCACAGGCCACTGTGGGACCGCAGTTATCTACTTCACCCAAATGACAAAGGTATCAAAGGCAAATGCAGAAGTCACCAAGGATTAAAAAGAAAACTCAGCTGATGATTAAGGTTTCTCACTGATCAAAAACTCTGATTAGGCCAGCATACATATTTTGTTTGTTTATTTAATTTTGTACAGAGTCTTGCCACACAGCTTGGACTCGTAGTGATCCTCCTGTCTCAGCCTTCCCAGCGCTGGGATTATAGGATTACAGCCCACGCCTGGTTTCGGCCTGGCTCAGCATGACCCGGGGTGGGGTGGGCACAGCATGTGGTACAGGGGATAGAACCCAGGTCCCTGTGTTTGCCTAGTTGGGTACTTAGTCCACTAAGCTATCTCTCCAGCCCAGCATACATATGTTTAAATTTTAAAAATCATTGCAGTAAAAGACACATTGCCATGAAACAGCCTTAAAATCTCCCCCCTTACTTATCCCATCTTTCTGGCCAGTGGGAGAATTTCAGGTCACAGTGCAGTGTCCTGTCACCTTTTCGTTTCGATTTTCATAAACATTTGTCTGGGATTCTTCTGCCTGTTCACCAAAGCCAGGCTGAGTGGTCAGGGAAGAGCTGAAGCAATTGCTCTAGTTTTTGTAAATCTTGAATATCACTGGCGTCTGCAACCGTGGTAAGCCGCATGGGGAGTCCGGAAGGGTTTTGCTTTGGTCTGTTGCTTGCTTCTTCACCCTATCAGTTTTCCAGCACGTAAGAAGCCACTTGGCTCAGCCTAACTCTAACGTGACTATTGGAGATCTAGGTACTCACTGGAGAGGGCTGGAGGAGCCTGAGGACAGCGCGCATC
The DNA here is from genome assembly GCF_000260255.1 of Octodon degus. Taxonomy (NCBI): domain Eukaryota; kingdom Metazoa; phylum Chordata; class Mammalia; order Rodentia; family Octodontidae; genus Octodon; species Octodon degus. The sequence goes on from NW_004524702.1 coordinate 4,272,502, forward strand.
TCTGGGCCCACGTGACTAGGAAGAGGACTCGGCCGCAGACTCGGGGAAGCCTGCACACTTCCTGAGCTTTGACCCCGAGAGCACAAGGCGCTGGCCAGCTGTGAAGCCCCGGGCAGGAGGTTCCATGCCTTTATGGCACGGATCCCACTGCTCTTAAGCGAGTGGTGCATGCGCACAGGACATGCTCATCAACTTGAACAAAGTTTAGTGAATTTTCTTTAAAAATCTGCTTTGCTGGGTTGGCAAGATAGCTCAGCAGACTAAGTGGCTGCTTAGGCAAGTGCAGGGACCAGGGTTCAATCCCGGATGGGCTGAGCCGGCCACAGAGCCCAGGCCTGGTGGTGCGCCCCTGCAATCCCAGCACGGGAGAGATTGCAAACAGAAGGACCACTGTGAGTCCGAGATGCACAACGAGACCCTATACCAAATACATTTTAAAAAGAAAAAATCTACTTTGCTTTTAAATCATTGTGAGAGAAAAGGAAAAAACGCAAACAGTAAGACGTGAGTCGAAGCTGCTGTAGCTTCTCCTGTCAGGGAAGCGCTCTGTCCCTCTTTGTTTTGGATGCGAGCTGAGGACGCGGCCTGTGCCACACAGACAGACACAAGTACTCCTTCTTCGCCTCTGTGGATTATGCCTCTGGGAAGAAGCATGCTGGTGGGATTGTACAGGCCGCTTGCTCCTCAGTTCTGTTCTCCGCTAGAATCCTAGAACATGCCTCTGACCTGTGGGACAGGCTCCTGGGCAGAGCCCAGCATCTGCTGCCTGCGAATGTGTCCTACAATGCGCAAGGCAGCCCGGCGGCTCCAGGGCCCGCTTCCTCCGCTTCTCTCTTCTGGTCACGCTCTCCCCTCCATGCCGTGCGGGGGCTTCAGGTTCCCTGCCCTATGCTCCCCTTTGATCCCCCCTCGGGGGCTTTGGTGCCCGAGATGAGTGCACCAAGGTAGGGTTAAGGGCTTTCCACTGTTGATGCCTTGATCCCTATCGCAGTGCTGAAGCATCAGGGTTCAGGGCTCACGTTTGCCCACTCGGCTCAGCCCGTGAGAAGAGCGACCGGGCTCCCCCACCCCCTCTCCCCTCGTGCTCAGACTATGGGGTGCCGGGAGCTGGGACCCCATGCTCTGCTTGCTGGCCCAGTAAGAAGCAGAACAGGGAGGTGGATCTTTTGCAAAAGGGACGAGGATGGTGGAGGGCATAGGCTGGAAGGAGCTGTCAAAACGACTAAGATGCGTTCTCTACCAGCTCTCCGCAGTGAACGCAATCATTCAGGACAGCAAACATGCACCAACAAAGATAAAACTTAGGGAAGATAAAGTAGAGACTGCCCCCAGGGAATTCTAGGGAAACAGTGCTGCGTGGGCTGCTGCCACCCCTGGCCCCTGTTTGTCCACTGAGTCTCTCCTATAGCTCTTGGTATAGAAAATAATCAGACTCTGAAACCCCCTTGATGGGCTCCTCTGAATCTTCAGGAGTAACATTTAAAAGTCACAGGGAGATTTGCACACAGAGACGAAGCATTCCAAATTTCATATTTCTTCAGTAGATAATTTCGGATAAGCGTTCAGATTTCCATTTTCCGCTTCCCCGTGAGGCTGATGACCCGCTATGTGCAATACTGACACTACTAATAATGAGAATTAGTACTGATGCTGTAAGTGTTTCATTTTTTAATATAAGGTTAGTGCTTTTGAAAGGCATCTAGAAACAATTAGAAATAAAATGCAAAATCCCTTACAGGAACTATTTATTTGTATTATTATCATTATCTGGCCATTAATTTCTTGCATAGAAAAATTGAATTGCCTCTTTCAAATGCTCTCAGAAATCCAAGGACCTGTAGTTTCCTCCTCACCCACATTTCAGCTTCTTTCCTGCTCGTGGATTGTGTGAAGTCGAGAACCTCTTGTTCCCTTAACCACCCCGGACGCCCCGAGGCCCACAGGCCAGGGAGAGCGTGCAGGCGCTGGGGGAAGCACGGATGCCAGGGGCTGCGTGGGCCAGAGTGTGGAGGAGCCGGGGCCCCGCTGCCCGGGATGGTGGGCAGCCTCTATCTGCCAGGCTTCCCCAGGGTGTGTCCCTTTGTGTTGGATGCCAGCAGGAGCTGTTCTATGAGACAGGGAGAGTAGGTTTCAGGCTTTGTTTGGTGTTTTGACACAAATTGGATGACCTGACAGCTGGATTCATAGTCTTTTCAATTTAAGTAGTTGAATGTTTTCCCAGTAAATGTTTGATTTTACATCCAAGAAGCCCTTTCCTTCCCCGGGTAGAAGGGCTGCTGAAGGGCGTTCCGTGGAGAGCTGTCGGGAAAAGCAGTTTTCCTTATTTGATGGAAACGTGCTGCAGGAGGGCTGTGAGCACAGCCCATTGCCAGGAGCTTCTTGGCTTCTGCCTGAGAGTGCAGGGCTCCACCTCCCCGGTGGGGCGCTCCGGAGTGAGGAATGGGATACATCAGGAGGGTTCTCTGGTGCCCTGTGCGCTGCAGCGCTGGCCGGTGCGTTTCCATCCAGTTTCATCCACTCCCCTCTGCCGCCCTTTGCTTACTCTGAGAGCCCAGTGAGAGCAATCACTGCTAGCTAAGCCCTTGTTCTGCAGAATGGGCCAGCTGCCTATGACTTTCGTGGAGGGCGCCGCTGGTATCCTGCCCTTCGGCACCCTGTCCTATGAGGGAGCCCTTAGTTATGAAGGGTGTCCAGACCAGGCCTTCTAGCAGGTCGTCTCAAATTGCCCCATGTGGTATGAGTTGCCCTTACCACCTGGCTACAGTCAGGGATTCATCCCCCTTGTTCTTCTGGGAGGTGAGTGTCAGGGTTTAGGGGACGGCAGACTTATTTGAACGGCAGGTCCCTCCCGCAGCATAGCGTGATATCTCAAGAGTTTGGGATCTGCGAACCAGAGGTTTCCTTTGGAGGACAGCCCTGAGATACGCTGAGAGTACACTGCCAGACCATTGCCAAGACAAGCTTGGTAGCCTTTAAATTAGCGGGGCAACAGCCGCAATTGCCTGAAGACAGACCAGCCTTTGGCTACCATGTCTAGCTCTTTCCTCAAGTAGCCAACCATACCTGTGGCGACGGCCTCTTGGTTTGGGTCCCAGGTGCCAAGGGAAGGCCCTAGTCTCCTTCTGTCTTGCTGAACCACTGTGTCAGACCAATTTGCGCCCAGGGCCTTCATCCTTGGGGACAAACAGCCTTTCAACGATCTCTTGGGTGGTTAAGACAGGGTCCTGGCAGGTGCCAGTGGTACCGCATTTTGAAGGGTCCAACTTTGCACACCTGTAATGGCCACCTGTGGAAGGCTTCAGGAGCCCTGTGCGGTGAGGCTGCAGGGCAGCCATGCCCAGGAAGCCCTCTTCCTAGCCCATTCCTATTCCTATTCCTACTCCTATTCCTATTCCTACTCCTACTCCTA
>NW_004524702.1:4276010-4277256 GCF_000260255.1 Octodon degus
TCCTATTCCTATTCCTATTCCTACTCCTACTCCTATTCCTATTCCTATTCCTATCAGTCCTGCTCCTCCGCCTCCTGCTGGTCTTGAGTGCAAGAGGCCGTTTTATAGATGATCTGGTTTCAGGAGGTTGTCTAGAGCTTGGTCTGGTCCCACGGCTGACTTCCGAGGCTTTCTCCGCATGGTGCAGGGACTGCGTAATACATTTGTCTCTCAGAATAAGCTGCTCCTCAAGGCACTCAGGTGGAGGGAGGCGTGCTTGGCTGCAGCTTCCTTGGGTCACTCGAGGACGGCCGAAGACTCCCTTTCCCGGGATCACACAGACAGTTCAGGATGGTTTAGAGTTCTGACTCAGGCCCTGTGGGGGCCTCTAACACACAGCTCAGGAAGTGTCTGTGTCTGCAGAGCCCTCCCCCACCCAGTCATTAGGGTTCCACTGGGCGCCTCACCAGGAGCTGCTCTGACCCCCGGCTTCTCCAGGCCATTGCGCAGGCATAAATCTTCCCCGGACATCTGCGCCGCTCTCAGAGCTGCCTCTGCCCCGTCACGGCTCCTCGTGAAAGGTCACAGCTACAGGACTGTTCCCCAAACACCCAAATATATTTACTGGGGTCCTGAGACCTTTCCCAGGTCTGATTTGATATTTCAGAGGTCTCCCAGGGGAAAGAAACAGGAGCCCATGTGGGGGTCTCCTTGTGGCCTTGTCCCTGTCACCTGCAGGGCAGCAAAGTGGGGTGCTTGCTCTCATCCATGAATTGGAGGACCAGGATTAGTTGGACAGAAGGGCTCCTAGGAGGGCTCCCCTGGGAAGGGAAAGGATGAGGGCAGGAGAGTCCTGCAGGAGATGTTGGGGATCCTGCTGAGGTCAAAGGGCGAGGGCTGTCACCAGGGCCCGGTCTATGCGGCATGACCTGGACAGCTCAGGTTATCCCTCAAAACCGAAGCATTTGCCCTGCCTTTTGCAAAATAGGTCGAGTGGTAGCACTGTGTTAGAACTGGTGCTCCCTCCCAGTAGCCCCTTCTCTTCATTGCCCAGAGGGTAGCCCTGCAGAGCGCGTGCATGAAAGAAGACCAGGGACTTTTCTTGCAAGGCCTAAAGCCAAACAGTCCCCACCTCTCAAGAGTGTAGTCCAATGGAGAGTGCCTTGGGGACATCTCTCCTTGCTGAGGCAAACTACCCAGCACCTAAGGTCGAGGGAGGAAAGATTTATCTAGCCCACAGTTTGTAGAAGTTTCAGTTCTTTTTTTT
>NW_004524702.1:4277582-4314080 GCF_000260255.1 Octodon degus
TTGTGCTTGCAAGGCAGGCACTTAGACTGCTGAGCTATTTCCTCAGCCAAAAGTCTCAGTTCCTAATGGACTGGCTCCAAGGTGGGGTGGCACATGTCAGGGGACAACCGTTCACGTTCATTGTGGTATAAGATAGCAAAAGTAACATGGGGACAGAGAGAGAGAGAGAGAGAGAGAGAGAGAGAGAGAGAATCTTTTTGTCCATAAAATTGTATGCTATCTACTGTATGTACCCCAGGGGAGTGTATATGCCCTAGGGGTGTGTATGTACCTAGGAGGGTTTATGTACCCAGGGGGGTGTATGTACCCTAGGAGGGTGTATGTACCCAGGGGAATGTATATACCCCAGGGGGGTGTATGTACCCCAGGGGAGTATATGTATCCCAGGGGGGTGTATGTACCCTAGGAGGGTGTATGTACCCCAGGGGGGTGTATGTACCCTAGGAGGGTGTATGTACCCCAGGGGAGTGTATGTACCCCAGGGGGGTGTATGTACTTCAGGGGGGTGTATGTACCCCAGGGGAGTGTATGTACCCCAGGGAGGTGTATGTACCCTAGGAGGATGTATGTACTCCAGGGGAGTGTATGTACCCTAGGAGGGTGTATGTACCCCAGGGAGGTGTATGTACCCCAGGGGAGTATATGTATCCCAGGGGGGTGTATGTACCCTAGGAGGATGTATATACCCCAGGGAGGTGTATGTACCCTAGGAGGGTGTATGTACCCCAGGGGAGTGTATGTACCCTAGGAGGGTGTATGTACCCTAGGAGGGTGTATGTGCCCCAGGGGAGTGTATGTACCCTAGGGTGGGTGTAGTGCTCACACTGTTTAATCCCAGAATTAGACCATGAATTGATCACAAACTCTAGGTTCAGCTGCCTCCAAAAAGCCTGCACCTCATGATTACATGAGGCCTGGGGGGACATTCAGACACAAACCATAACAGTGAGGGATCCAGAAAGCTTTGAGTCTCAGAGTCCCCAGATGTCAGAGACACAGGGAGGGGAGGTTCCCCCCTTTCATCCCGTCTTCTGTCTTTTCTGCCTCTCCCGCCTCGAGGACACTGGTTGATACACTTTGCCAACTTGAGAAGTTTAGAAGTTGAATGAAGGGCCCCATCCAGGAGCCAGCCAGAGTCATTACTGTATAGACAGCCTCGTCCTGTGCAAGAGGCGGGCACGGAGGTGGTGCCAGTGCCAGGCCCCCCAGGGCGGCAGGCAGCCAGCGTACGGCACGAAGGAGAGAAAGCCTCTTGGTTCCCCCCTTTTGCTGTCATTGCTTTTGCTGTCTTCTGCCGCCTTGAGCTGTTTGCCCCTCACCCCAGCTCCCACCAGCTGATTATGGACTGAAGCCTCCACAGACTCTGAGCTAAGTAAACCCTCGCTTCCTTAATTTGGTGTATCAGGTATTTTGTCTGAGCAACTAGAGAAAAGTAACCAAGACAGAGTTCTCCGCAGGCTGGGCTGGGCTGGGCTGGGCTGGGCTGGGCTTCGCTCCCAGAGGCTGAGTCCCGGGCCTGCCCTCACGATGGGTAACTAGGTCTGGGGGACATGCACTGACTTGGTGCTTACGAATCTCGGTTTACTCACACCTCACTTCGCCCAGGCCTTGCCCTTGTCTACCTGCCATTCCTGTATCTGCTGGTCTCACTTCCTGACCCCACTCACAGCTTTCGAAATATATGCTCAAGAATCCCCGAAATGCCCGTGCTGTTCATCACAGCTCTGCTGGGTGGGTGAGCCATCAGGCGTGTTCCACCAGATCCCGTGTATGGATAAGGAAGCAGAGGTGACCCTGTTAATTGTGGGATTGTTGCTTCTTCCACCACAGGGGCCGGTGGGATGACGACCTACCGAGAGGAGGCTGAGCTGGAGGCTGAGTTCTACCGGACCACAACCTATGACTATGAGGTTGCACCGCCTTGTTCTAAAACCAGCATCCGGAATTTGGGGGCCCAGATCCTGCCCCCATTGTACTCCCTGGTGTTCATTGTTGGCCTCCTGGGAAACATGGTAGTCATTGTGATCCTCACCAAGTACAGGAGGCTCGGAATCATGACCAACATCTACCTGCTCAACCTGGCCATTTCTGACCTGCTCCTCCTCTTCACGCTGCCCTTCTGGATTTCCTACCTTGCGTGGAATAAGTGGGTGTTTGGCCATCTCATGTGTAAGCTCCTGTCTGGCCTGTACTGCATGGGTTTGTACAGTGAGATCTTCTTCATCATCCTGCTGACCATCGACAGGTACCTGGCCATCGTTCACGCTGTGTTTGCTCTGCGAGCCCGGACTGTGACTTTTGGTGTCATAACCAGTGTCATCACCTGGGGTCTGGCGGGGCTCGCTGCCCTTCCTGAGCTCATCTTCCATGGGACCCACGGGCACTTCGAAGAACTTAGCTGCGATGTTGTCTACCCGCATGATGAAGAAGACCACTGGAAGCGTTTCCAAGCTCTCAGGATGAACATCTTCGGCCTCATGCTCCCTCTGGTTCTCATGGTTTTCTGCTACACGGGAATCATTAGAACCCTGCTTAGATGTCCCAATAAAAAGAAGTACAAGGCCATCCGGCTCATTTTTGTCATCATGGTGGTCTTCTTCATTTTCTGGACACCTTACAACCTGGTTCTTCTTTTCTCTGCCTTTGAAGTGAGCTTCTTGGACAACTGTGAGGGGAGCAAACAGCTGGACCTGGCCCTGCAGGTGACAGAGGTGATCGCCCACACCCACTGCTGCGTCAACCCCATCATCTACGCCTTCGTGGGCGAGAGGTTCCGGAAGTACCTGCGCCACTTCTTCCACAGGCATGTGGCGGCCTACTTGAGCAAGTACCTCCCCTTCCTCCCCGGCGAGAAGCTGGAGAGAAGCAGCTCCATCTCCCCGTCCTCCGGGGACCCGGAGCTCTCCGTGGTGTTCTAGATCTGGTGCCAAAAGCTGCCTTCGGATGGAGACCGCGAGCTCAGCGGCGTCCTCCTCATTAGCCAAGAAAACCCTGCTTGATTCCTGAAGAGTTACCTGAATTTTGATTCATCTGTCACTCACATAGTTACATGCTTGGCCCCAAATGGGTGACGCGTTTTATAACTTAGAGCTTTACGTCAGTCAGCTACTGACACAAATGCCACACGGCACAAAAGGCGGTATGGCAGCTGCTTTCTTTCCTGATGTGCTTCACTCTTTCTCTGCTTAATGAAAGGCTTTCGTGTGTATTTGGAGGAGTAGTTGTATGTGGATAGATGGTCCCAAGCAGCACAATAACCATGTCATACCAGCTTCAGATATTATTAATAGATTGTTGATTTCCTGCTTATGCCGAGTGACCAGATTTCCCACGAGTGGCTCCCATAGGCCAGGAGGGTGCACGCTGTCCTCCTGGGGCAGGCCAGGTCCAGGGCCTCCTCCCCTACCCATGTGTGGACAGGGAAGTGTTGGGCTCAAAATGGGGTTCTGCAGCTCTAGCTCAGTGGCTCTCGGCCTTGCCCCGCGCCCCACTTTGAAAACAACTGCTCCGGCCAAAAGGTTCCTAGAGATACTCAGGCTCATCGCTGGATTTAAGATTTCATGGTGGTCGGAGGAAACGCCAAAGGCCCCCCGGATGTGGCTATGCTAAGGACGAGCTCATCACGGTGTGTCGCTGCCAATGTCACTCCACAGCCGAGTGCTCTCCTGGGGCCTTCTAGCCCCCAGACTTGCTCAGCTGAGCTTTCTTTGAGTGTCTACATTGCGTACCTTGTACTAGAAGCTGTGGGAGACACAAACACAAATGGAACTTGGGCGAACCACACCCCCAGGAAGCAATGCAACTCCTAATGCAAAATTAGTAAACAGAGAAGAAACCGAGGAAGGGCCCAGGTCCTCATTTCTCTTTCTTCTTGCTGCTTCTGGCTTCTTGGGAGAGCAAGTTCCAAGTTTCTGTTCAATGTGCGTCTCTCACTAAGGAGCACATGTGAAGTGTCCAGCGAGTCCACTGGCTGTTCACCCAGCTGTCAGGTGACACAGATAAGAGGCAAACACACTGCTTTTGTTTCAATAACGATTCAACAACATGTAACAAACTGTGACAGCCAAGTCGATCCACTTGGGAGCTACCTAGGGGATTCGCAAAGCACATCTCTGGGTATTGGGACCCGGGAACTACGTCCGGCCCTTCGTTCATCCCTCTCACGTGGTTTCTCTGTTTTGCTCTCACCCCCACAAACTAAGTAGCTTTGCTCTGCCACACCTTTCTGCCGTGTCATTCTGGCTTAGAGCCAGCTGACCATGGACGGAATCCTCTGAAACCTCCAGCTGAATAAATATTTGGTCCTTTAACTTGTGAGTGTTGTTATCCTGTCTAGCAATAAGAACGCTGGCTAATATAAAAAATCAGTATGGAGAGTGTGGCTGTTGCTGAGTGCGTATCCAACTGTGTGGTTTGGAAGCCTTTGGAGCTGGTTTGTGGTGGGAGTTTGGATGGACTCGGAGATTTGACCTAGCGAAGCCCTAAAAGGCTAGAAGGGCTTGATGGGGAAGCTTGCTGCTAACATTCTGTAAGAGCTTTGTGCTCCGAGCTCTGCTGGTCAGCATGCTGCGAACGCAGACAATGAAGGCCAGGCTCAAGAGGGCTCAGCTGAGAATGAGGACCTCATTTGGAAAGAGATGAAAAGCCATGCATGAGTGTTACACTCTGGCACAACCTTTTTTTTTTTTTTTAATTTTTGCTACATTTTTCTCATGTCCTGTGACTCTGCACAAGGCTGAGATTAAGGGTGATGGACTCATCGATCTGGTGGAGGAAATCTCAAAGCAGCCCAGGCTTCTGGCTGTGTCACGAGTACCTCTGCCTGCTTTACCCAGACTTATAGTGAGAGTTGGGTGAGCAAAAAGCAAAACAGAAATATTTGAAAATGTTAAATTTTAGCCTGAAGGGGACCACGTGTAAAGAGATTTACACCATGAAAAACAGCCCAAATATTTTTAGCAGAGACAAAAAATTAAGATGCCTAGAGGACATCTTAAGAAGCAGCAAGACCCCTCACCCACCACACACACAGGCTCAAGGTGCAAAAGCATAAGGGTATCATTTGAAAAGAGATTCTCTGGGATCCCTGTTACAGAAGGGTCCCTTAGGAGCTTGCTTTCCAGGATTCTACTCCACGGTGCTCAGCCACCAGGCAGTCACAAGTCACCACAGCCATGGCTCAAGGGGGCCTGGCTACTGCTCAGATGGGTGGCAGACCTTGCCAGGTATCTTTTTTGGGCACTGAAAAGCTGCCTAATCCACAAACACAGCCCCTGCTCCCATTAAGCTTCCAGTCCTGTAGAAGGTACAGGATAGAAAAAAATGACTCCAGTACAAAAATAGGCACTTACTGCTGTGCCTAAGCCAGGAAGGGAAAACGCATTTCCAGTGGGAACTTGAGGGAAGGAAGGCTTCATGGAGCACGTGGCTCCTGAGAAGCCCTCTGGCAGGCAGGCAGGATTTAGGAAGCAAAAGAATTTGGGGGAAGATGTTTTGAGCCAAGGAAATGCCGTGAAGCTCAGGCCAAGGATCAGGGGCTTTGTTAGGAAAGCACAGGAAGGGTTTAGAACAGGGGAGTAAAACAATAAATGTTGTGCGTTAGGAAGGTCACTCTGGTGACATGTGGAGTGTGGGCTGGAGGACCCAGAACCACAAAGGGAGTAAAGTTAGAAGCTGAATGCAAGTGTGGAGGCAAGGAAAGAAAACAGTGGCTGAGGAGAGGGTGCCAGGAGCCCCCAGAGAACAGCTGGCCCACGAGGTAGTGTGAGGGAAGGACCAAAGCCCGAGAAGCAGTACATGGCTGGCTATAAAAGCCAAAGGACAAGGCAGAGCGGATTGTGTGTGTGTGTGTGTGTGTGTGTGTGTGTGTGTGTGTGTTCTGGTCAGCTTTGCATTACTGGAGTGACATGCCCGAGGCTATCCTCTAGAGAAGAAAAGGTGTTCGGCTCAGGTTCTGGAGGTTCCAGTTTGAGATCCAGCAGCACCTGCCTGTGAGCTTCCTGTGAGCATGCCAGACGGCAACAGCAGAGAGCCCACGCTGAAGGGGACCCCTTGGTCACAAATGAGGAAGCTGGGCACAGAGGTGCACCAGCATCTGCAGTCGCCTTGAAGGGCAGCCCCTGCGCCCAGCGGATCTCCCTAGGCCCAGCCTCCTAGAAGTCTACAGCCCGCCTGATACTGCCGCTCTGCGGACCAGTCTTTGAACACGTGGTGCTTTGGGGGACACGACCCATATTCTAAGCACATCAGTATGCTTAGAACACACACCCATGCACATGCACACACACTCATTTTTCTTTGTATTTAGTTGTGCAAATCATCTCCTAAAGAAACCAATACCAATAGGTGCCTTTAACAGGAACATGGGTGGCTGGAGAAAAAGACCAGGAGGGTAGCCTGTGCCTTTTGAAACTTGAGTCACTAGATGTGTTACCTATTCAAATAAAACCTAACAACTATATTTTAAAAATCAAACGCTATACTGCTAGTCAAACGTTCAGCTGTAGTGTCTCCCCTTTCAACTTGGCACAAATTCTTGGATTTCCTTTGACTCCAGTTTCTTCATCCACATAACAACGAAGCTGGATCGGGCCATTTCCATGCACCCCAGAGCCCAAATACATTATGCTCTTGCTAAATATCAGGAGCCGGAGGTACGGGTACGTTCGCCCTTGTTCACTAGGGTGGACTCAGGTGGTGCCTGCTCGTTGGGTCATCTGCTTGTGTTCATTCATTCATTCATTCATTCATTCATTTATCCATTCATCAAATACTGGCAAAAGTTCCCAGCCATGTCCTGAGGCAGCAAGATTGAGCACATCATACACCTTGCCCTCGGAGCTCCCTGTCACCTTTGATAGCACCCTGTCCTGTCCCCCACTGCCAGTATTAAAAGCCAGGTCTTACAGAGGAGTTGTCAACACCTAATTTTAGCCCAAATGAGAAAAACTTCTATGTCAAAAACAGAAAACAAAAACAAAACACCAGAAAACACATGCCCTTTCCCAGCCACATGTGTGGAGATATCTGCACGTCCTCGGCCGGGCCGTTCTGTCCGTCCCCAGCCTCGGTGAGTGGCCCTGACCCCTATTACCACTGTCCCCACCTGTCTGCTCAGGTGGCAGAGGAAGTGCACTTTGGAGTATTCTAACCCAAGCAACGGAGCTCAGGTTGGCCGGGAGGCTTTGAAGTATTTCTCTTTTTTGTGGTTCAATCAGAAAGTAAATAAAACATTGTTTACAAATTTAACTCTAAGCCAGAGGTTCTCTCTTGCATTACGCAGCAGTATCTGCCTGCAGGTAACCACAAAGGACCATGTGGGGGCCTGCTTACACCTGGAGGCTCTGGGGAGCCTGGAGACCACACAAAGCTGCTCGCAACCAGCTCACCAATCCAACAGGCTCATTCAGCTCCCAGCCCAGCTTGGCTCCAGAGCACAAGGTTTGAAGATGCAAATATTTTTAAACCAGTTTGGTTATTATAAGCCACATGCACCTGCCAAACACTTCAAATGTGAGTTATATGAGTTAAGTTATTTACAATGTAATTAACTTTTGAGTTTAAAACTAAGTAGCTGGTGTGACCAGAGGTTTGGGCAAAGCATAGGCGGCTTCAAACTTGCCTCTGGGGCCCTCCCCTCCCTGCACAGGAAGCTTCCTGTGGTCAGCAACATGTGACCTGGACCCTGTGTGACAGAGGGGGCAAAGGTGGCTGATGCAAAGATAAGAGCCCATTTCTAGAAACCCTGCTCAAGTGCAGGGGAAGGGACCTGTCTGACTCATAAGATGATAAGAAAATGAGCTGGGGGCCCAGGGGCCATGCCACGGAACGTAGGATGGGGACACGGGGGGAGGGCACATGGAGAAAGTGACGTCCTGCTTCCGTGGGGCTCCCCAGGCACAGACCCTGAGGAACAACTTGAAGTCAATGATTTTACTTGAAACAAGCAGAGAACTCCAGGCAGGATGTGGGGACAGAGGTAAAGCAGGAGCGGATGCCGACAAGGGTGCATATAGGTGGGCGGAGTGGGGTGACGTAGCTAAAGCCACAAGAAATATGGGCAGAGGGTCATGTAAGTATAGGGGAGATGGGGTGCTGCACCCCGCTCCTGTCCATCATCTCGTCAAGCACAGGGCTTCTGGGCACTTCAGAGCCCTGAAATACTTATTGTCTTCTCCCCTCTGGAAGTTTCTGAGACTGATAATCTATGCCCCTCCACCTTCTGTCCATGTGCCCCCAGAGACCAGTGGTGGGGAGACACCCAGGAATGGCGAGTGGAGTGAATCTCCTGACAGGTCTACCCTCCCCTGATGCAGTTCAAATCAAGAGGACAAGACTCTGCCTGTGAGTCAGCCCGCAGTTGCTCACAGATGCAAATTGCCAAGAGAACCAGACATGGCGGTGCACACCTGCTACCCCAGCACTGGGGGCTTGAGACAAGCGGATCATGGGAGTTGGAGAGCAGCCTGTTGGGGAATACAACAGTGAGCACAAGGCCAGCCCGAACTGCATAACAAGACCCTGACACACACACACACACACACACACACACACACACACACACACACGCACACGCGCGCGCGCCAGCAGTTGGGACCGAGATGTCACACAGGAAGGCACTGCAACAGTAGGCTCTGTAGAGTCGGGATCCCAAGGCAGACAGGATTTACACAGAGCTGCAAAAGTAGATGTCATCGTTATTGAGAAGGAAAAATAAAACCCTTGTGGGCCAAGGGACTGGATGGTGAAACCGGGAGGTGTTTGGAAAGGTTCTTCTCAGAGGGCTGCTGGGCCAGGTATGCCTCTGTTCTGGACAGGAAGGGAGGACAGCTGGTGGGCACCCGCTTTACCCCACGGTGGAGAAGACCGGGCCACGGGGACCACACCGGGCTGGGTATGAGTCACCATGGCTAAAGGAGGCACCACGTGTGACCCATGCCCGGGACATCAGGAGCCCAGGGCCAGGTGGCCCGCTGTGCAGGCACCAGTGAGGTGGCCTCCAGGTCGAACAGCTGTGTACTGCAGCAGTCGATTCTGTCAAGAACATGGAATTCTTTCCCATGAGGGCCTCGGAATCGGATCAAGACCCCCGGCCGGGGCTGCTCTGTGGGAACCTGCAGAAGGTGGGTGTGCTGCGGATGGTGGCCGGAGCCCCAAGAGGAAGAGGGGGGACAGCCAGGGAAAATTCAATTTCTTAAGTCACAAGCTCTGTTGGACATTCAGAGGGATGACTCCAGGGCCACTACAAAAGCAGCCCGTGTCGCGACGGTTGCCTCTTAAACACCAATCAGAAAGGGCTACGCACCTCTTGACAGCTAGCCCATCTCGAAGCTTCCTGCCTGAGGATTTCCTCCCTTCCCTGACTCGAACTCAGCGGGAGGGCTCGGCAAGCTGGAGGAGCAGGAACGTGGGGTGGGGTGGGGTGGGGTGGGGTGGGGTGGGGTCAGGAGCCACCCCTCTCTCCAGCTGGGCACAGGCCGCCGTTCCTCAGCCACCTGCGAGGGGGAGGGATCTAAGCGTCAGATGGAGCTGAGCTTTGATTCTCAGGTGGGATGACTCTTCCATTTCTGAATTGAAACTCCGTCCTTCTATGACTTCAATGGATCGTGGGGCTTTTTGTACCTAAGCATCATGACAGTCTGGGGACTGCCTAGGTTTTCACTCATGATGAAGAGATTCAGCCTCTCAGTAGGCAGTGCATGTAAAAGTAACGTCCCTGTTGAGCACGATTCCTCCCGGCCCACTTAGGGCGGGGCCCAAGCGGCCCTAAGGTCCGGATCAGCTCCCGCTGCAGGGAGAGACATGAACACGAGGGGGCGCTGGCCAGCGGCGGCGCTGCAGCCACCCCCAGCCCTAGGACCAGTTCAGTAAGTCTGTGCCAGACGGAACGGAACGCGAGATTTTGGCGAAGTTATGGCAAGACTCCGGAATTCCTAAGTCTGACCTTGTGACCCTGTGTCACAAAACTGTAGGGAGTGTCATTCGTCCCTAAGAACGGGACACGAGTCCCTGCCCATGTTCCTCGCAGAGGGCTAATTCTCCCTTCTCCCCGCTGCCCCCTTTGTAAATGATCCTCATGTCATTTTCCCCAAATTGTCCCACTGAAGTGTGGCAGCTGCTCCTTGCTGGGACCCTGAGGGACCCAAGGAGAACACATACAGCACAGAAAGGGAGGTTGGTCATGGAGAAAAGGACACAGGAGGGCCCAGGGAGGTGTCCGGGGAGGGCTTCCTGAAGGAGGACCCACAGTGGGCATGGGATGCGAGGCCTGAGGCCTGGAGGTGGGAAAGGCAGAGTGGAAGCAAGGGCGCCTGCATGTCTGGATGAAGATCTTGGACGCCTCTTCCTTGGGGGAACCTGGGGTGTGACGCAGCTCACGACACGAGCTGGGGGTGCTTGTTCCTGATGACCTTGCAGTGGCCGTGACCCTATTTGCCTCGACTCCTTCTCTGGACTTGTTTGATGGGTCCTTGCCTGCACCAAGCTAAGCCAATTGGAATCAAATACTCAAATGAAGACACAAAATATGTGGGAACAACTCATCCAGTGCGTGTGGCCGAGAGAGGCTGCGTGACCTCGGGGCTAAGGTCCCTGTCGCACCTGGTGGGCAGTTCTTTTCTGTTCTGTGAAGAGCCACCCCGACTGTGCCCAGAGAGCCCCCCTGGGCTGGAGTCGGGGCTCCTTGTCCATCCAGATTAACGGATTCGTAAATGAATACCTGAGATATCCAACTGCCAAGGCGAGGGCGAGGGGTGCGTGAGTAGGCCGAAAGCCAGGCTCCGCTCCCGCTTCCCAGGTGGCAGCAGGGTGACCTATGTGAACGCGTGACCAACAGCTGGCCAGGTCTGCACCTCTCACGAGTGTCCACTGAGGACAGAGGCTGAGTGGGTTTGGGGACACGCAGGAGCTGCTTTCCCCCAGCCTACAGAGGATGAGGCGCCAAGAGCTGCGCTACCCAGACACTGAGCCTTTTGTCCCCAAGTTAGAGTGCAAGTTAGAGAGGCTCTGTGACCGTGTTAAAAATTTTTTTTATTATTTGAACCTGTCCAGTTAAGACTGCTGGAAATCAGTTCAGATCTGGATCAGCAGGTTTCTTACTCGTCAGGTGAATTGAATTTGCAAATTGTCTGAAACGCTTGTAGGAAAAGGAGTTGATTGGGACAGAGTGAGGACCCACGGGCCTGGGGATAGCCAGCAGGGTGCAAAGGACCTGGGAGCCCTGTCCCTCCACTACCCTCTGCCACACTGTGCCTTACACAGATCTCTTCTTAGGAAGCCATTCGTCCTTAACACAAGCGAGTCCTCCGCTCACCCTGGTCTTGATCTTCACTATCGTTCTCCTACTTGGCAGCTCGCTATGGATTTGAGTTCAACAAGGCCTGCAATCAAATGTAGAATCAGGGCAGGAAAGAAAATTCCAAAAAGAATTGTAGAAATTGGTCAATGTATATTTTAAAATAATACCTGGGTTTGAATTCTAAGAATATTTAATAAAGGTAGCAGAGCAGAAATTTGGATTTGGCTGAATTTCCTGACGGCATCCTCCAAGGACGCACTCCAGGGCTGAGGTTATAAGAGTTGCTGGCTAGAGTTCTACAGTCTGGTCCAAATCTGGCTCATCCCAGGGGATCGAGGGCAAAGGCAGGACCCTGTGGGATAAGCCAGGGCAGGACAGGGACATCAGGCTACTTCTATCGTGGGGTTTCTGGTTCTTCTTAGCCTCTTTCTCTCGTCATGGAGACAGAACTGAGGAGAGAAGTTTACCTGAGAGGACAGTGGGAGGGACAGCAGGAGGAATGCAATCGTGACATCAGAAGAGTGGGGAACGGGGCTGTAGAGATGGCCCAGTGGAATAAGCGCTTCCCTGGCAAGCGCAAGGGCCTGAGTTCAATCCCCAGTTCTGAAGAAAAAAAAAGAAGAAGAGTGGGGAATACATCAAGTGTGGACTTCTCACCTGCTGGAAACGAGGGAATATGCCTATTGCAAAGGCCACCAGAGAAATGACGGTGATGAGAAGCGGGCGGTGATCAGACATCTGGAAACCTCTGTGTGCCTTCATCGTGGGACCCTGAGAATTAAATCAAGCGTTACTCAAGAAATGTTCAGGTCTGGGAAAACAAAACAACAGAAAAAGTTTAAAACAGAACACCAGACCCATCTGTGAAGAGACGCCACTCTCCAAATTCTCAGAGGGGAAAATGGGGAGTCAATAAATGATCGATAGCAGGTGTTCCCAGCCTTTGAGGCCCAGGAGCCAGTTCTGTGGAGGACAATCTCTGCGGGAGACTGAAGTGGAGACTGGGGCGTGGCTTCAGGGCAACTCCAAGGTGTGCGAACGCAGGTGTCACCATAGGACTCCTGCTCCTCTGAGAATCTAGCATCACTAATACGACGGGGGCGGCTCTCAGGCTGCGATGCCGGTGCTGTACGTATAGAGAAATCTCAGCTCTCTCACCTGCCACTTGTGCCTGCTTCGCAACCTGGCTCACAACAGGCTGCTGAGCACTACCAGCTCACGGCCTGGGAGTTTGGGCCCTCAGTCTGCAGAGTCAGCTCACTCTCCATCCAAATGCCAGTGGCATTCTTCACAGAACTAGAACAAAGAGTTCTGAAATTCATATGGAAGCAGAAAGGCCCCCTAAGTGCCAAAGTGTCCGAAGCAAGAGGGCATGGTTGGAAGATCAAAAGATCTAAGTTCAAAGATACCATGAGCTATAAACAGCAGAGAAAGGGCATAGGGGCCAGGGAGATAGCTCAATAGAATAAGCGCTTCCCTGGCAAGCACAAGGGCCAGAGTTCAATCCCCGGTTCCGGGGGGGGGGGCATAAAAGCATACAACCAATGGAGTAGAATAGAGGATTCAGGCACAGCCCATGTTCCTTCAGCCCTCAGATGCTTGACAAAAAGGCCAAAAGCATGCACCAGAGGACAGAGGCTCTTTACCAAACACTGCTAGGAGAATGAGATGTCCATGTATCCAAGACCGAACCTAGATCCTTAGCTGTCGCCCTGCACAAAACTCAACTAACTCATGGAAGCCATGATCTTCATGTAAGAACCGAAACTTTGAAACCACGAGAGGAACACCTAGAAGAAACACCTCAAGGTGTAGGCGTAGTCTGTAATTCCCGAGGGGACTCTAATTGCTCCGAAAATCATAGCAAGAAGCGACAAACAGGATTGCATCAAATGAAAACGGTCTACACAGCAAAGGAGCGACAAAGTAAAGAGACACTTAGAGCCCACAGAGTGGGGCAAGAGCTTTGCTAGTTATTCTTCCTAGTGAGGGTTAGTGTCCAGAATAGAGAACTCAAAGCATTTTATTAGCGCATATTTGTGATAGACAATGAGTGCAGTGCCTTGTGTACATGTTTAACTTCAGTCCTCTTGCGCCACCTTCTGACTTGTCCCCAGTTCCAGTCATCCTTAAGTTCGTCCCCTTTGCATCGTCTGGCTCCTGTTGGGTCCCCTCCTGTGAGCTGGTCTCACCTCTGAATAGGCGGCTGTCACGCAGCCACAGTATTTGGCATATAAGTATTAATCCAGGACAGGGGCTGGAAAACCGTTTATGGTGTTCCAGCCAGCTCGTCTTGGTGACAATTTCTTAGCTCCGTTGTAAGGATAAGAAAGTAGTCACAGATGATAGATGGGTGAGGGGGCATGGCTGTGCCCCTGTGCTTACAAAACAGAGTCCTCGTGGGGTTGGACGGGGCACGTCTTGTCCTTTTGTGTGGGTGACCTGCCTGTCGCTAAGCTGCAGGGCTGGCTGTGTCTCCCCAGGCAGCTGGACATCACATCTGAGCACACTGTTGCTGATGTTGGGCTGGGAGGACCTGGAAGGTAGGAGGAACAAACACTGTAGCTGTTCTGGCAGAGCACGGGGCTGACAGGAAGCGCAGGACAAGCCCAGAGGAAACGTCAGAGCCCCTTGCACTGGGGAGGTGGTGGTGTCCAGCGCTCAGGCCCTCATAGGACCACCCTTGCAAGCACTAGACAAGCCATCTGGGGACAAGTCACCGGTAGTAGTGGTTATCCATGGCTGCGTAACAGTGAATCCCCCATGCTTAGTGGCTTGAGACAGCAATACTTGTTTAATTTCTGTTGTCATCTAGGGTGACCACATGAGGAGCTATGACTGACACAGGTTGGTTCGAGCCAAATGCAGAGATCTCCAGGCTGACCTGGAGAGTGTGGCTGACCTCCTGCAAGCCTGCAGGCCTGGGAAAGGCTGAGGCCAGCGGGTCGCTGGGGCCAGGGATGGGAGCTGCCTGGTGCCTTCAGGCCTTGTAGACTCTGCCCTGTGTTTACTCGGCTTCCTGTTTATGACACAGCACTGCTAGGCCTCTCCCTTCCCTGTGAAGTAGGTCAGATGACAGCAACCTGAGGGCTGTGGTCACTTGGTGTCCCCTGGAGCCCAGGAAGAGTCCTAGAGTTCTTGTTGAAGGGGCCACTGGCTCGCTGCACCAGAATGCGGGCTGGCGCGAAGCAGACAGGCTTTGACAACAGGCTCGGCCTCACACCTGCGCCTAAACCATAGTGTTGTAATGTCACCTAAGGCTGCCCAGAAAGAGGTAAAGAGAAGTCAGAGCTCAGCCAGCTACAGAGGACCAGCACCCAAAAGAACTGACCAGAGGAGCTGGACAACAGCAAAACAGTGCCTGAGAGTGCACTGTTGCTGAGTAGCAGCGGGAGTTTGGGACAGTGCCAAGAACAGAGGCGCACAGGGCCGCGGCAGGAGGGCCCTGCATGCCAGCCTGGAGAACGAGAGCTGCGCGCCTCAGAGCAATGGCTGCAGGCTCTGGGGTGGCAGGAGGAGCTGTGCACTGAGGGCCGAGGGGGAAACCAGGGCTCAGGAGCTGGGACTCGGCCTCCGAGGCCCACAGCGTTGAAGAACCCAGATGGTAAGAATGAACCTTCTGCGGTGGTGATGATGTGAGCTGTCATAAGCGATTTAACCAGCAACCGTCGAATAACCAGGTGAAGAGGGTGTCAGGCCTCACCCTGCAGCCTGCCCACCACAGGCCTCCTCCGTGGCCTCTGGCACCCACAGAGGATATAGGGGGCTGGGTACACAAGAACAGCGAGGACTGTGGTCCTCCACCCCCAGAGCAACGGCAGGAAGCTGTAGAGCCGCCCGGGGGCACTGGGGAGCTGCATGCTTGGCTGCAGCCTCCTCCTCCCCAGCCGGCTCCCAGCCTCCGAGCACCCTGGCAGCTTCCAACAAGCAAGCCAGGCCGCAGGCCCTGCTCCTGGAATCCAGGCCGGGCCCAGGCTCCCAATCACACCGCTTCCTTCAGCCTCGGTGTCTAGCACTCGCTGTGCACAGTTTCCGTCCAAGCTCCTGAGAAAGCTGGTGCTTCAGCCTTGAGCTCCATGAGGCGCTACATAGCAGCGCAATCAGCATTTTAAAAAATCTTTGATTTATTTATTCATTTGGTACAGGGTCTTGCTATGCAGCTTGGACTTTAGTGATCCTCCTGTCTCAGCCTCCCCAGCACTGGGATTACAGGCATGAGCCACCATGCCTGGTTTTGGAGGGTTCCGGGCTGGCATGGCATGTGGTACCGGATCAAACCCAGGTCCCCATACTTGCCAGACAGATGCTTAGACAGTCAAGGATCCCCCAGCCCCAACAATCAGCATTTTAAAATCTTTTTGTTTGTGTGTTTGAGACAGGGTCTTTAAGTAGCCCAGACTGGCCTTGAGCTCACAGTAATCCTCCTGCCTCAGCTTACCTGACAGACTGGTATTTTTTTTTACAGGGGTTCGGATTCCAGCACACACCAGCTCTCTTGCACAACTCTGAGGCAAGAGGGGCAGGGTCCTCCCCGAAAGCCTGTTCTCTGAATGACTTGTTAGCTCCTTCCCATAAGTGACCTAGTTTTCCACAAGCACGGAGGTCCTTTTGACAGTTTACAAATGTCATACCAAATCAATCTGAATTAAAAACATCCACATGAAAACTAATACCTTTTTGGTGATGAGTTTTGAAAAATAGCATAACAAAAACTGTAAAGAGCACCGCTCTATGTTTTGCTTAGAGCCCCGTCACTACTTTCTGAAAACAGCCGAAGGTGTGAACGCAGCGCTCCTGGGGCAGGGCCCGAGACCAGTCACGGGCAGCCACGTTTCCTGATGTCAGAGGAGAGGACAGCTGCAGCGAGTTTCTCTGTTGATTTTCCATTCAACAAGCATTTCTTCCTTCAGACTTGCTAAGTTGCCTTTCCTATGAGACCCAGAAATCTCTTTATAAGTAAGTAAACCCAACACTCGGTGGAGTTAGGGTTTACCCCACGGTGCTGGCAAGCAACAGCACAAGACACCTGGAGCCCCAAGAGTCATGACACACTCCTGTAATCCCACCACTCTGGGATGCTGAGGCAGGAGGATCCCAAGTGTGAGCCCAGCCTGGGCATTTAGCAACTTAGCGAGACCCCACTAAACAAACATGTCTAAAGACCAATAAGAAAAAGGCTGTACTGTATCTCTCTGTGTCTAAATATCAGGTGCACCAGACATGAAACTAACATATTTCGCTTTATTAGTAATCTGGGTGTAGCAAGCAGTTCACACACTGACGTGTTTTCTAGAAAGACCACTGAGGCTAAAATTCATGCCCTGGAAAGATCTCATGATCTTTCAACTTTTGAAACTGAGCAGTGACATCAACCAATATATTGTTTCTTTCTTTTTTTTTTCTTTTCTTTTTTTTTTCTTTTTTTTTTGAGAAAGGGTTTCACTGTGCGGTCCACACTGGCCTAGAACTCACCATGACCTCCTGCCTCAGTCTCCTGAGGGGTGCATTACGGGCATGTACCACATGTCCAGCTAACCAGTACTTTTTATAAGCTATTTATTTATCTTTTAGACTCTATTACCATGAATGGCCAAATAGAAAATTGTCTGAAAAGATGTCTGGTGAAAGTTTAAATAAAACTAAAAAATTAATTATGGTTCTTAAAGGTTATTTTGTTTAATTTGTGAAAAACTCTAGTGTGTTAAATGACTCTGCAAAGATCAAAACTGTGATATCTCTGTGATTTCTGCTCTTCTCTCTTTCACTTTTTGTTCATTCGATTTTTCTTTGCTTTTTCAAAACAGGGTCTCATGATGTAGTTCAAACTGGCCTCAAACTCACAGTGCTCCTCTGTCAACCTCCAGAGTGTTGTGATTACTGCAGGCATCGACCGCATCCGTCCTTTATTTTACTTTTAATGCTCTTTGTTTCCCTATGACTATTTCTTGGCTCGAGGCTGACGTTATAAGCTCCCTAAAGCACCTAGATAACATAGATAACGTATCCTCTCTCTTTATACGTGTTCTACCTGCCAACTTGTTTTTTCTACTTATTTTACTACCTGAAAAACAATCTTAATTTTCATACATAGAACTGACAGTTTACGTTATTAATTCCTGCAGGATTTTACCCTTGTAATTTCAGTATACATTTGCACTCCCATCAGTTGATAGGGTCTCAGCATCTAAAGCATTAGGGTCATTTTCCCTCCTGTATTATATCTAAATGCTCCTCATGTTTGCCACTGACCACTTTGTTATCTACAGCAAGCCTCTCGGCACCGCTGTGGTGGTGACCTATAAAACCACATGACCACCGATCCCCTAGAATTCAGGAGTCCCCCAAACTGATGTCAGTGAACACACGGGCTTGTTGGCCTTCCAGCGGCGGGGTCGACGCCAGAGCTGAGCAGGCTCGCCCAGCTGTGCCTTCGCCGCGCTCTGCTCTGCCGTCGCACGTAGATGGCCCTGAACTCCTCCAGGGACGACCGCCCTGCCAGGCACTTAGCAATGCCCAGGTGCTATTTTTGTTTTGTGTGACTCATAAAGAACTACAACAGAAAAGAAAAGAGACAGCAGCATTTGTGTGACTAATTCAAGAAGAGTATTCAAGAAGAGAACTATTCCAGAAAGTCACATAAGACACTAGACACGGCCAGGGAGACGGCCCAGAGGCACAGTGCCGTCCTGAATTTGAGTCCTGGTATAAAAAAAAAAAAAAAAAAGCCCTAAAGATGCATTCGTACGACGCTGTACTTTTTCCTACCAGGTTTGAAAAGTCAGTAAACTTTTTTAAAAATGACATAACCATCAGCTAAGTTGCTGACCGAGGGAGCCTGACCTGTGAACCTGAGCCAGGAGGTGCAGGCTGGGGAACCTTGGGTGGAGACCGAGGGGTGGGGGAGAGGATAATGCGCCTCTCAGTCCTACCCACGATCCACCCACCGGCCTTCCTTCCTGTTCTCTTTTACTAGTGAGGCTCCTCTGGCCCAAGGCTTTGTGTCAAAGTAGCCCCAAAATACTCCTTGTTTGGAAACAGAATGTCTCCAGCACCAATGAGAGATGGCGAGAAAGAGGGAGAGGAAGAGACACAGATTTCCGAAGAGCATCTTCCTTGTGGGTGGGGACTCCAGAGGGGCACTGTGCACTCCCCGCATGCTCCTTGGTCCACCCAGAGCAGAAGTTCACAGGCGCCACCGCAGCCCTACGTGGCAATCTGCAGAGGTCACAGTGGACCAGGCCACCTCCACAGACCTCACCCCGGGAGTGTGACCAAAGAGCAGGAGAGGAAGTGAGCAGCTGGAGAGGGGGCTCCCACCTCCGCCGACAGGCATGCGCTCCCGTTCTCCCTGGACTCCTTGTCCCTGCCCTTCTCTTCTTATTGTGCCCAAGTGATGTAGGTCAGGGTTCAGTGTTACCTGGTTCACAGGCTGCTGATCACCTCCCCGAGCTCCAGTGGACACCCAGGGGATGCCACGTCCCTGGAGAACATGGGCTTGGTTGAATGTGGGACTCAGGACTCAATCCAAAGTGCAGCAGGTGACAATGACAAGATCTATAGAACCCATCCCATTCCCCAGCTCTGGGACTGACCTGAGATGCCTTTCCTGCCGTGAAAGATCAGAAGCAAATAGCATGTTAATAAAGTTACTGATTAGTTTTGCCTCTTTGTTTTTGTTTTTCCTTTATTTTTGGAGATAAGATCTTGCTATGTAGTTCAGGCTGGCTTGAACTTGCCGCAATCCTCCTTCCTTTTAACAAGCACAATAATATTCCAGGGTGCAGATGGGCCATAACTCATGGGACATGCTCTGTACTTTGAATAATCACTCTCCTGGGTTCTTTCCCCATTAAATGCCCTTAAACAGCAGTCACTAGCTCTCCTATTCCCGTAGCAAAGACTCCCAGGAATGGGATCCGTGGAAAGGCTGTGTGTCCTAAACTGAGAACATCCTGCTAGATTATTTTCTGAAATAATCACAGCCATTGACCTACTCCTGCAGAGGGAGCAGAGCCTTCCCTGCTCCCCGCCCTCGCCCTAGGCGCGCGTGGCCGTGCTTCCAGGCTCGGTCTGCAGGACGGGCGAGAGCCTGCCCTCACGGCGGAGCTCACGCGTCTGGGCCTGGGCAGCTGCTGGCTGCGTGGGTTTGTTTTCTGCGCACTGTGCACTCGCTGGGGCACAGAGAGGAAACACAAACTCGGAATCCGTGAACAACGCATTCCAAAACCCAAACGAAATACAAAAATGTAAGTGAAGAAATTTAACCCACAAAGTAGGAGAAAATAGAACTAAACCAATTGCAATGGCAGGCAGACACAAGGAGATGACGCCCAGGACGTGGAGGCAGGCGTATTTACGTCAACAGGCACCGATCGGGGTCATGCCCAGAATATCAGGCCCTCATCTCTGGCGGTCTAGGGCTGCCTCTGCTTAAGCTTTGCTTTGTTTCGCTTTTGTGCAGGGTCTCACTACACAGCTCAGACTCATAATGATCCTCCTGATTTCTGCCTCTATAGTGCTGGAATTACAGGTGTGTGCCACCATGTCCTGAGTTATCCCTGGCTCAGTGTGCCTGGGGACAGGGCTGGTGCAGCATGCAGTGCCAGGGATCGAATCCTGGCCCCTGTGCTTACCTAAGCAAGTGCTTAGTCCACTGAGCTATATCACCTGCCCTTTCTTTTTCTTCCTCTTCCTCCTCCTCCTCCTCCTCCTCATCTTCCTCCTTCTGGAAACATGGCCTGTCACTTGGGCTTTGGCTTATGCAATGTACATCACGGTGGCCAGCTGTGCACCACAGTGACCGGCCATCTCTAAGAGACAGGAGCAACTGGAGCTGGAACAGGAACTGTCACCTGGGAAACTAGGAAACCGAGGTATACGGCGGCGGGGTGGGAGGCATTTTTGCTACACAGTGAACACAGAAAAACTACAAAGCTACACTTACACTCACTTTTTTTAAAAAGGGCACCAGAAACAGATTTTTCTCAGCTAAATTCAACCTAGAATTTAAAAACCTATTTTTTGATGTTGAAATTATTCCTGCTCATACAAAAAGAGAAAATCTTTCTGCTTAATTCTATAAAATATGCCTATTTATTCTGTGCATCAATATTATTTATAAATTTGTAAGGAATAATCCAAGCTTCAGTGAATAAAATCCAGCAATGGACCAAAAGGAGAATATTTATGTGCAAGTCATTATCCACACGGGACAAGGTGGCTCAGGTGAGGAATGATATTCCCAGAATGTATTAGATCAAGTTAAATAATAACCCTCAAGTTACCACATTAGTAGGTTTTAGAAATTTGATTAAAGGCCTAATATTATTTCCCTTGAAAACTGTAAATAGAAGTTGTGGATCTATTTCTTTTGGAGTTTGTTACCAAAAAGCCTCACAAAATGTCCCCCAAAAGGTGAACCATTAAAACTAAGGTGATGGGCATTTTCGTCGTTTCCAAGGCTCGGCTATGACCGATTTGCTGCTATCCCATGGCCACACATCTATCACCACAGAATGGTGTTTTCAGTTCCTTTGGAAAAATACTCAGGAGGGAAATAGCTGGGTTGAATGGGACCTCCCATCCTAGGTCTTTAGGAGTCTCCACACGGATTCCCACAATGGCTGTACCAGTGTAAATTCCCACCAACAGTGCAGAAGGGTTCCTTTTCCCCCACAACCTCGCCAGCATTTGTCTTTGGTTGAAAGCAAGCCTTAATGTTCAATTATTTGTCCAATCTTGCATACCTATATCCATTAATCTGAGCAATGGATTTGATGACAAAAATACATAGTATAATAACCGTTGACAATTTGCTACTCATGCTTTGAAAATCTGTATCATATCATATCTATTGTTGTATATTACCGTTTCTGTGTTTGTTTTTACTGTTTGCTTTTGCTTTTGCTTTTGTTTTTACTCTTTAAAATAAAATAAAATGTTAAGAAGACTAAGCCAATGACGGTCACCTTCACCATACACAGAAGTTTGCTGTTACCCTGGGAACTTATGTCATCTTAGCGGGGCCCTTCAATAAATCCAGGAAGGACAATAAAGAAAAGAGCGGCAAAACCTTGCAAGTCTGTGTTCCTAGAAAGTCCATGAGGCACTCTAGGAAAAACAAAAGAAAACAACAAAAGAAGCTCCTGAAATGTGCAAGGATCAGGGGGTCTTCCGTACCCTAGTAGCAAGCAGCACAGGAAGCCACAAATTAGAAAAGATGAGCACCTTTGATTCTAAACTGTTTCAACCTCTTGTGGCACAAAACAGAGTGAAGTAAGTTTAAAATATAAGACTTGGGGGAAGGGCTGGCAAGAAAGCATCGCTATCTATCATACATCAAGTTCTCACAAATTTGCAAGAAAAAGACAAACAACGCCGTGGCAGCAGTGGGCTGAAGTCACACCTTGATGAGATAAGTGGCAGGTTTCAGCCCGGATTTCCCCTCCTGATGGTCCTCACAAAGCAAATTGTGCTAGATTAGCAAAGCAGCTAGAGCCCCACTTTCAGCACACTTGAGAAAACAATGGTAAGAAGGATGAGGTGCACAGGTTTCTTTTAACCCCCACAGCCACCTGCAGTAAAACACAGTCCACGTAGTCTTCCCCTCTCCCGCCTGGCGCAGCCCCTGGCCCTCCCTACCCCCCCCCGTGACCCCTGACCTCACAGCCCTCCGGGGACAAGGTCTGGCTGGTGGAGCCCAGTCCCGCCTGCTGCAGGGACCTCGTTCTGGCTCCTGAGTGCCCTTAACCTTCTTTAGACTCCACTCTTCTGTGTGGCATGCAGGGACAGGTCACCTGGGGCTGGGATGCGGGCAGAGATGGTGTTGGGAGGAAGCAGGGTCAAGGGTCAGGACACACCTCTGGGCGCTTCCACTGACACTGTCCAGCTGCTTGTCCGCCCAGCCCAGCCTGCCTCTTCCTGCCGCTCACAGATCTGTGTCTAACGTGACAACCTGGACACGTGGGGTGAGGAGAGCAGAGAAGTAACAGGCACCCCCCAGTTCCTGAGCTGCCCCCGCCCCACACTCCGCCCTCTCTGACCCTGGATTCTGACAGTACAGAATCCAGCAGCTGCACTGAGGCAGGGACGGAAAGAGCCTGGAGGGCAGCTGTGGGTATGGATGCAGGAGGCATCGCTGAGCCTCGGTCCCAAGAGAGGAGGCTGGTGTAGGGGTCAGGGCACCACCAGCAGAGCCACCCGGTGCCAGCGCGAGTGGCCTTGGTGGTGGCAGGGACAAGCGAGGCCAACTTTCAGAAAGTGGAGGCCGATGAGTCACGAAGTCAGGACGTCTGCCCGAGCTCAGGCGCAGAGATTGTGGGTTTTAATCCCTGTACAGAGTCCAGGCTAAGGGGGTGTGGGGGATGCAGCACAGAAATGGAAACTGAGGCAGCCAGCAGCCCGGACAGCTGGGGTGTTCTCCAGTTGCCCACACCCCTGCTCCATCCCCATGACCCTGAAGAAAAGGCTGAACCCTCGCATGGAGCGGTCAGAGAGCAGCTCTGTGGCCACTGTACAGAGTGAGGCACAGCTGGGGACTGGGCACAAGGGGCCTGCGGCCATCAGGAAGCCCGCCCCACCCTCCCCAAGGTGTTGGAGAGCAGACTGGCAGAGGGACAGGGCCAAGCTGGGGGAGCCAGAGCCCTGGGGTACCCTTCCTCCTGGGGAAGCGCGGGTCTGGCTGCCGGTCACACACCTCCGCCACGGACTCGGGTGTGTTGCTTTTGCAGACGAGCACATCCTGGAGGGAGAGCTGAGGTCCTGCTGCGGAGGACGGAGGACGGCAGAGGGCAAAGCCAGGCAGAGAAGAGAGACGGAAATCGAGACTCCAAAGTTATGCTTAGCTGCAGCTTCACCACACAAAAGTTGCTGAAGCCCTTTGTCCTTCAGGCAACTCAAAAAGGAAGAAAAAAAAATCCCCAAAGATCTCGAACACTGAGCAAGCCACTCCCTGCTCGGACCCCCAAAGCAGCAGCAACCTCGAGGGCAGCAGGTGCCAGCTGCAGACACAGGTGGAAGCTTGTGGTGTGAAAGGACAGACAGTGAGCTACATACGCAGCCCACTGACAATCTTGGGGTTTTTTCTCTCTTTCTTTCTTTTCTTTTCTTTTTTTCTTTCTTTCTTTTTTTTTTTTTTTCAGAACTGGGGATTGAACTCAGGCCCTTACACTTGCCAGGCAAGCACTTATTCTACTGAGCTATCTCCTTGGCCCTCTTTCTTTCTCTTCTCTTCTCTTTCTTTCTTTCTTTCTTTCTTTCTTTTTCTTTCTTTCTTTCTTTCTTTCTCTGTCTTTCTTTCTTTCTTTCTTTCTTTCTTTCTTTCTTTCTTTCTTTCTTTCTTTCTTGCAACAGTCTCCTATTGAGCCCAGACTGGCCTTGAACTCACAGAGATCCTCCTGCCTCAGCCTCCCAAATGGTAGGATCACAGGTGTGCACCACTACACCTGCCATGGACTGCTTATCTTGAAGATGACCCTTAAATTCGCCCAGCTCCAGTTCACAGTTGTCTCATTCCTCTGCGGGCCCATGTGTCCACTGTCTAGTGGCCTTTCCAGGCCTCTCCTTGATAACCTCCTAGAAAGTCTTCTTCCTCCATAGTCTTTCTCCTCCATTCCTGTAGTCTGTAAGAGGTGGTGAACCTTTAAGCTTCCTCTATAGGTTCTCCTTGAGACCCTCATGAGGGTGACATGGTTACCTGGAAGAAAGACACAGCGAGCCCACACCCTGAGAAATGGCCTTAATGTCTTAGGAAGGAGCCGCTCTCCGAGTGCAGCACTCTTGTGGGGGATCCGACCCCCACATGTGTGCCTGAGCCAGGCATCGCCGGCACCCTCTGCCCCCTGTAGCGTACGCTGATGAGCTGTGTTGGAGACTCTACTTACAGTTGGCCTCTGAACACAGTGCTGTGCTTACTCCACCGAGCCAGTGGCCACACCACAGGATGACACTGTCCCTGCAGTCTCTGTCTTGAGCTTCAAGATCCCCCAGCTGAGTGCTGCTACCTACAGTAAGGACTGTAGATGCCTGGGGCACCCAGAGCCCTGGAAGTCAGTCTGTCCCTAGCTAGGGAGCCCGTGACATGCAGTGGAACAGCCGAGGCCTGGAGCCATCCTTCCCTCTTCCTGCGCTTGTTCCTTCTGCCCAGTCTCCTCCGCCCTCCCAAGCCGTCTATCAGCTCCATAAGTCCAGGGCCACGGCCACTGCCTCGACATTTCTAGGTCCCCGGACAGTGACATCACTGCACCAAAGTGTCGGCACGGACACTGGCCCTGGCCACACAGGCGATCACTCCCGCGTCCCCCCTGAGGGTCCCCTGTGAGTTTGCATGGAGCCGATCAGGGAGTCCGTGATGGTTCCTGCGCCTGCACCTCCATTGCCTCTGTGCCTGACACTCCTGAAGCTTCGGCCCTGTGGGGCTCCGGAAGGCTGGGTCACAGCCAAGCACCGAGGCAGCAGGGCTGGGGACTGTCATGGAAGGGGGTACGGGTCACGGTGCTTCACCCCTGGACTCCCCTGAAGAGCTGAGAGGGGCTGTGCTCCTCCCCACCCAGCCTTCTTTGGGAACCACATCAGTGGTGGAGAGCAGCCTCGCCCGTTGCACCCTTGTCCCTTGCCTGGGTCTGCAGAGCTGCAGCCCACCCCAGCCCCAGGGCCTCCACGGGTGGGCGGAGGCTCCAAGGCTGCAGGGAGTTCTCCCCAACATCTGACTCTTGTTTCCTTCCCTTCCCTCCCCACACCCCAGAGCCCTTTGCAACTGCACACACAGGCATGGAATTGCGACACCCTCATCCCCAAACTGTTCAAGTCTGTAAACCTCCACACAGAGGCCTGAAAGAAGAGCACAGTCTCCATGACGCTCCAGTTCCCATTACACAAGCAGGACTATGGAGGAGGCTTTGTGTTAAGGAGGCTCAGTTTTTCAAAGTGAGGCCCCAGAGCAGCAGCATTCACTTTATGGCCTGGCTAGGGATGCAGATTCCTAGGCCCTGCCACAGAGCTGCTGCCACTGACACCCTGGGAGGGAGTGGCACAGCCCTTGAGGGGACCTGCAGGCCATAGCTCTTGAAAATCACTGGCCAAAGCCAGCAGAAGAACTGATTTTAAAGACATAAGGGTCTTTGTAGACTTTGAAGATTGAAGCCTCAGAACCAGGGGTCTCCTCTCAGCTCTCTGCCCTCTCACCCTCACCTCCCTGCAGTCAGGCTGCAGGACTGAGAGGCTGAAATCCCCTAGTTAAGTCTCAGCCAGCTGCCCCGGAAGCAGCTCGGTGGCCCGGCCAGCCCTGGTGCCACACCCGGGCCGGTGCAGGTGGTCTGTGGACTGACACAGGTGCCTTTCTCCAGGGCCGGGGATGGAAGTGGTAGGCCATTCGGGGTTTGCGGAAGAGGTCAAGCTGGAGTCATGAAGCCTCGGTGTTCCAAGCTTCATGTCCTCCACACCAGCACCACATTGTCAGCAGAGCAGCTTGGGCTCCACTGCGCCCCCCAGACCTCAGGCAGAATCCAGCCAAACAGGGTGACTTTAGCCCCTGTACTTCACCAAGACAAACTTCACCCAGACAACTTGAACAGAGTTCCAAAGTCCCCTGGAGTCCAGAGCTGAATCACTGCCTGGACTCGCCTGTCTACTCCACTTCCTCAGTCATAATGCAAGAGGCATCGGACGCAAGCTTCAGGGCAGCGCTTCCCCGGTTTCCTTTCCTTCATGCGTGGTGCACATGGCAAAAGCAGAGTCCCCGATTCCACAGATGCCTGGAGCTAGGATACAGTCGCATCTTTCCTGCTTGCTTCTGGGGAACCTGAGGCTCCAAGGGGGGAACACGCCACAGCCTATGTCTTGTGCATAGGCAAAGATAAGACGGAAGCCGAGTGCTCCCGGCTCGAAGCCACCATGACGAAAAATGGAATCTGTCTAGGTCAAAGAGCAAAGTGACTGATAAAGGAGATAAAAATGAATTGCGTGGAAAAGACCACAAAGCCATGAGACCTGTGTGGAAAACTAAGAGCCATGGAGGCCCAGCAGTGGAGCTGAGTGGCAGGAGGCCACATCTGCGGCACTGTTCTGCAGAAGCCCCAGCTGGTCACCAACCTCAACGCCCAGGCCACGCCTCGGCCTCCCCTGCTCTAGCTATGCAGTGTTTCCATTCACCAAGCCACAGCTGAGCTCACAACCACAGACGCTTCAAGATCTGAAAGCTCAGGCTTCCACGAGGAAGGGGAGCAGGAGGAGGACGGGGAGCAGGAGGAGGACGGGGAGCAGGAGAAGAAGGAAGGTGGTACAGAGCTAGGTGGAAAGGAAACTACCACTCCTGTGCGCCTAAGTAGACCTGCAAAGTGTCCAAAAGGGAAGCACACGGCGTGGAGAGTTGAGGAAAGTGCCTCCCGTGAGGCGTGAGCTCCGCACAAGTACAAGAAGGGAAGCGAGCACCTCTTGGCAGTGGGTGTGTCCCTTCCAGAAAAGGAAGCTGGCGAGCCAGCCTGACACCCTGCGCGGTCAGGCTGGCCTATGTGGGATGAGGACCAAGGTCAACAGATGACCAAAAAGAAAAAAAGAAGACATTAAGGAGGAAAAAGAGGAAGCAGCCCAAACCGAGATGCAGAGGCCCGAAACTGTCTCTGACTCTGGGTTTTACTACACCGAGACTCAGGAAATTAGGAGAAATTAGGAGGGGTGGTCAGGGCCAGCTCGGCAGGATGAGTCCTAAGCAAGCGTGCCCCTCCCTCCCAGACCAGCTGAGGACTGTCAGCCTCAGAAGCCAACAGCCTGGGGTTATAAGTAACCACTGCGCTACGGGAGGCCTTTGGAGATGAATCCATTGATGGGCATGTTCAAGTTCATTGCGGGGCATTCACACCCTGCACAAAATAATTTGAGCTCTTTTCAAATAATTTATTTTCTCCACATAGTCCCAAATGCCAGTGGTCAGAATGGAGCCCCAACCAAGCATCTAGAGTCAGTGCCTTGATTTCCAGATGGGGCAAACTGAACCCCTCCTCCCATTCAACAATACGGGGCTGAGACCCCTAAGCTGCCCCTCACTGTTGTTTTATGACTATTTTTCTCAAGTGCTCTAGAGATTTCTAAGACAAGTTTTGGGACTGGTTTTCTCGCAAGTTGCAAATTCTCCATTTCCGATATCTCTGCACTTGAGGTGTCTAGAAATGGCCAGGCTTCTTCCCTTTTAGGATCCTTCTCTTTCACTGTCGAAATTCAACAGAGGCGTCACCAAGGGACAGGAAGCAGAAGCTGACTTCCCATAGGCAGCACCCAGTGGATGTGTGCAGGGCTCAGCATCTGAGCATCCACCATCTGACCACTGCCCCACTCCTGTCCCGAGTGAACCCCTGCTGGGTGGGCACTGGGGCTAATTTGCTTCTGCCCCTGCCATGGCTCTCCTCCGTCCCTCCCCCAAGCCCCTGGCCACCTCCTGGCTGGTTTTCTGTGCATACATGGCGGTTTCTCAGGGCCAGGTGTGGACCAACACCTGCCGGTGCAGGCTCTGAGCCTCGCTTCAGAGTCCTGCTACTTCTGGATTTTTCTAAAAATGTGTTTGCCTAACTAAAAATGTATTTACACACATGATGGGGAAGGGTTGGGCTTTCACACCCTCTGCCAGGCTTGGCAGTGGCAGGCATCTTGATGTTGCTGATCCAACCTGTGGGAACAGGAGTCCAGGACTACTCACTGAACATTATGGGCTAAGGATGCACCTGCTCACCTAAGAATGCCTCAAGTTTATCCTTCTTATGCCAGAGTGGTACTCACTGATGTGTAAGTACCAGTTTCTCTATCCACTCATTTGTTGGTGGACCTGTGAGCTGTTTCCAAGGTCTAGCCATTTATAAATTGTGCTCCTGTGAGTACAGGCACACATGGACCGCTGCAACACAATGTCTTTAACTCTTTTGGGAAGACAGCTAGAAAGGACTCACTGGGTCAAATGCAATTTCCTTTTTTTGTTTTCTGGAGGACTCTCCCTCCTGATCTCTGTAGTGGTTGTACTAGTTTACAACAAAAATGTAGAAGGATTTCCTTTTCCCCACAGTCCCACTGACATTTGTTATTATTTGATTTCTTGATGAGAACCATTCTCTCTGACATAAGATAGAATTTCAGCCTTGCTTTAATTTACGTTTCTCTAATGGCCAGGAAATGGTGAACATTTTTTCGAGTATTGGTAGGCCATCTGTGCTTCTCCTGAGAAGTCCCTATTTCAATTGCCATTTTGGAGGGAGGTGGTTAATTTTTTGAGTTCTTTATTTATTCTAGATATGTGTCCCCTGGCTAGTGAACGGCCGGCAAAAACTTGCTCTTGTGCTGTGGGTGGCCTCTTCCTTCTGTCGGTTGTTCCCATTGGTCTGCAGAAACTTTTAACTCAATATGATCCCAGGTGTGATTCTCAGGATGATTTCTTGTGCCATTGATTGCCAGTGATTTCAAGAGTGTTACCTATTTTATCTCCCAGCAGATTGTTTCTGTTTTAACATTTGTATCTTTGGTCCATTTTTATTCTAGTTAGTACACGTTGAGACGTGTGGGATTAGACCTAATCTGCATGTGTAACCAGTTTGTCTGATACCATTTGTTAGAGGCTATCTTTTCTCCAGAGTATGTTTAGGGTCCATTTGTCGAGGACCAAATAGTTGAATGTGTGTGGGGTTGTTAGTGTCACCATTCTTCTATTGACACTTTCAAATGCACTGGCAGAAGGCCACCCCAGCGTTGGGACTTCCACCTTCTATTCCAGCGGTGGTGAGCAGCAGGCGCACAGCGCCCTCCCCACCGGCACACGAGCCAAGGTCCCCGGCACTGCCTCGGCGGTCAGCTCAGGAGAAGAGCGCCCGAGGGGAGGCTGGCACCTTGGGATAAATACGTGGGCTTTGGGTTGCAGCTGGGCACTCGGTCTCTAAAAGGTTGGCCATCACGATGAGCCTGTTTCAGTGGTATCGTTTTTTGCTGCTGATATGGCCGGTCCTTACTTGGGCTTCGTCCCTGGGTCCTTCACCTCTGCTAGCTGTGAGATGATTCAAACAGGTCCTGCCACCGTATGAGCTGTAGACAAGTCTCAGCTCTCAGAATCCTTACGGTTTCAGGAGTGTGCACTGCCCGTGATGGATCTATGTTTTTATTTTTGTTCTGCTCTAAATATCTTGTAGCTTCTGTTCTACTATGATTTTTAGCGCATGAGGCTCATAGAAATGCATTTGTTACTTTCCTTTCACTTTTTACAGTCTCCATGAGTGTGATCTGTCCTTCAGTGCACGGTGGTCAGATAGTGCAGTCTGCTCGACACCAGTTCTTTCAGATTCGCTGATAACTCCACCGTGAGCTTGTGCCAAACTCCACACACAGTCTGTTTCAGAACTGCTCAGCCAGAAAGCCACCAAAGGACTGGGGTGTGTTGTAATCCTCCAAGTCCTCAGCCCTAGGCCCACTGGGCAGTGCCTGTCACGAGCAGGCTCACCAGGGCCTACTCACAGGGCAGCCCCGGGGCCCCTGGGCAGCAGGCACCATGGGTTTCTGCAGTCCCACTGCTCTCTAGTCCTGCACCAGCCAGTGGCAGGGATCCCTGCAGCCGTCCACGACAGAGGGTCTGGGGAACTCCAGCAGGCATGTGTTGATGTGCCGGGCGGGTGTCCAGACACAGGACCCGCTGCCAGGGCCTCGCCAGGGAAGCACACTTGGGTCTCTGGGAAGATACAGCGTTGAACGACTCTGCTATCTGCAGTGTGGTGACTTTGATTCCCCTGTGGCAGTCATGACATCCAAATCAGATGCAGGGGTGACTGGTGTAGGATTGTGTGAATGGTTTATAAAGTGGACCTGACCTGCTTCACAACTCTTAAAGCATTCAACAATCTCATTTGCATGTCAACACGAAGTGAAACTTCGACACATGTGCTAATGGAAAAGCATTAGAAGAGATTGCGAGTATACTTTCCATGGTTGCAAAATTCTGAATTTTGCACTACTTTGGACTGCCTTCTTCTGTTTTCACTGATCACAATTATCAAGAAATTAAAATCACTGGCAGTGAAGATTTTAGTCCAAAATATACACAGCGATTTTAAGCGCTATGAAAAAAATTTCTGTCGGTGGGAGCAGCTTCATTTCTCCATTCAATAGGAAAATGTTTTGTTCTTAACCTTTGTAAAGGCTTAGTACTTAATAGTTTATAACACTGTGAATTTTATATTTCCTATGCCTCTGGGCTGGGTGTGGCTTGGCTCCCAGAGGTCAGGTAGGGAAGCCTGGCCTTTGGGGTGGCAGCTTCCAGCCAGCAGGGCCTGGCAGAGGTGGGTTGGCCGCGGCGTGCTGCCCTCTGGGGAGGCTGAGCTCTCTGCAGACTCCCCGTCCACCTCACACCACAGCCAGAAGGGGAAACCAGGCCACGGTGCTGCTGCCAGGGCAGGAGGCAGCTAGGGAAACCCTGGGGAAAGAAGATAGGCTCCGCCTGGCTCCGCCCGGCTCCGAGCTGCTTTCTGGGTTGGACTTGAGGCCTCAGGTACCCAAGAAGAGGGTTGGGAAAGAACGAAGAGCCACCTAGCAGCTACTCTAGGGACCAGATCCACCTTCTGGGTTAGATATTAGCCCAGAACCAGGAAGCCCAGGTCCAAATGCAAGGGGAACAGGTGACCAGGTAAACCCAATTTCCTCAGTGTTTTTGGAGAATGTCTAAATGATCTATGTATACTAGGTAATAAGGAATAAAAGGAATTGGCTATACCATCCACATAATGGAGTTTATTTGGGTCAATTAGTCCATAATACCTCTTTAGTTTGCCCATTTCTTTTAGTAGGGCTTGTAAGGGGAGATTCCATTTTAGGTCATTTGGGTCTTGCCTTTGCTCGCTGTCTTCCTAGAGCTTATTAATGTGCCTGATCTCGGAGAAAAACCAGGTTCACAAGCCTGCACCTGGGAAGTCAGAAAGCACATCTTCAGTTCTGCTGACAAGAAATCAAGCAGGTTTGAGACGGGTTGTGGATCCAGAAGACCTCTGCCGCTGTCTTAGCTACCTTTCTTGTTGCAAAGACAAAATACCTAATACCTAAAGGTAAAGGAGGAAAGGTTTATTTAGGTTTATAAACCTATAAAGGCTTGTTTGTAGAGGCACCAAAGAGGAGAACCTGTTTAGGGCTGCAAACAAGCACCGGCCTTTCCCAGCATCCTCACGCCCCTTTGAGCTCCCCCAGACTACTCAGTGCAGGAAGCGCTCACACCTTTAATCCTGGCGCCCTTGAGCCGAACGCTGCACCGTGAATCAACACCAGAGTTACACACTCGAGACCCAGCCGCCTCTGAAAATTCCCCACCTACAACCACATGAGGCTTTGGGGGACATCTGGACACAAACCCTAATAACCCTTACCCTTGTGACCACTGTGGTCGCTCTCTGTGGCCCACACACCCTGCCCTGTGTACCTCTTTTTCTACCTTTGCTACCTTGCTACCTTTTCTACAAGTCTTGTGCAGTTCTTCGTTCAGAACAAGAGCTTGGGAAGAGCCTATGGCGCCCCCGCGCCCAGCAGTACTTTCTATGGTAGAGATTTTACACTAGTTTTCTTTCAGCCTTTCTCTTCGCCCTGCCGCATCAACTTTGCTGTGGTTGCTTCCTTTTTCTCTCAGTGCTGTGCATTTTGAATTTTTCCCTCATAACTTCCTTTCTGGTGCATGGATTACTGAGAAACATATTGTTTATTTAGAAAAGCACGGGTACTTCTGTTATTTGATGTTACATGATGTTCATGTTAATTGTGGTCTGAAAACACACTGTCTTATTTCAACTCTGAAAGAGTTGAGATTTGTTTGATAGCCCAGGACGTAGGATACCTTGGTATGTGTCCCATGGCTACTTAAAAAGAATGTGTGCACTGCAGTTCTTTCAGCGAGGTGCTTTACAAGTATCAATTTGATCCTGTTGGTTGCTGCTGTTAGGTTCTTCTTTATGATTTTATACTCAGTTTTCCTATCAATTGCTACTGTAAAGTCTCCAACTATAATTGTACTCTTGTCTATTTTTTTTTAGGGGGTGTGTGTGTGTGTGTGTGTGTGTGTGTGTGTCTAGTGCTGAGGGTTGGGTCCAGGGCTTTCACAATGGGCTACACCTCCAGCACCTTTTTCTACTTAGATGCAAGGCTTCGCTAAGTTGTCCAGCCTGGCCTTAAAATTGAAACCCTCCTGCCCCAACCTCCAAGCGTGCCGGGATTGTAAGCCCGCACCGCCATGCCCATCCTTTTTGTTCTGTCACTATTCACTTCAATATTTCTGCTCATTAAGGATTTCCATGTCCCTTAAATGAAGTCTTGATGGTGTCGCTGTTCACTTTTCTTGCTTTGAATTCTATCTGTTCTAGGACAAACACTGGTACCTTTTCTGATTAACATCTGCATGACATATCTTTCTTCTTCCTTAGAATCCCAGCTAGGTTTCTGCTAACCCTTTCCTAACGGGACAGCAGTGGAGGAGGGAGTAACTGCCTCCTATACCCCATGTTCTTACTGGGCTGAGTCTGTGCTGACCCAGTGGGGAGTGGGAGGGCAGCCACGGCACTGCCAGGCAAGGGTTCAGTCCAGACATCCACGAGGTCCCCCCTGCTGCTGCAAGCAGGAGATGAGCCCCATGGAGACAGGACCGTCCTCTCCCCACCACCTTTCCCGGTGCCACCCTGTCCGGCTGTGGGGACCTTGAGAAAGGCGGCTCTGGGGCCTTGTCACAGCCTGCGGAGAGTTTGTGCCGTGCTCCCCGCTGGCCTTGCATGGCATGACAAGTGTAGAGCTGCAGTCCTCTCTGGGCTGTCCATCTGGAGTGCAGCGTGTAGTGTTGAAAAGTTTCACATCTTTCTTGTCCTTTGGCTAAAGAAAGCAGGTTTCTGTTAGGGCTTTTCATTTTATTTATTTATCTGCATTTGTTGTTCATTTCCAGGTTCCAGTACAAGACCCAGGAAACAGCGCCGGCTCCACTGTCCCTGGGTCTCGTGGTCTACAGCTGCTCGGCTGCTGCTCGCCAGCATTGGAGAGATTTCCTGTGTGTTCAGCGCTTTCCCCGCACTAATTTCGAGTCAGGGGCATGGAGTGGAAGTGAACTTGAGGAACAGGAAGGACAGAGCAAGGACTTAGGAAACAAATCCTCCCTGAGCCGGGTGTCCCCTGTCCCATGTCCAGGAGTTCCCTCAACACCACTCCACATTCCCACCTCCAGCTCTGACCTAAATCTCCCTGCAGTTTA
Source organism: Octodon degus (assembly GCF_000260255.1). Lineage (NCBI taxonomy): Eukaryota > Metazoa > Chordata > Mammalia > Rodentia > Octodontidae > Octodon > Octodon degus. The sequence goes on from NW_004524702.1 coordinate 4,311,104, forward strand.
TCTCCAGCGTGTGGGCTTCTGCCTTTGGCCCTCTGCCTTCCTGCTAAGGCCGCAGCTTCTTAGTTTCACTGTGCGCCCGCCCCAGGCTTAGCTATTGCTCAATCCTGTGGCCTGGAGCCAGCTTAAATCAACTACGACTGGGCAGTGCCAACCGCATGGCTTTTGTAAAGCAAGTTTACCCATCTGACAATGGCAGGAAGCCTGTGAGATGCCTGACAGTCTGCTGCTGCCTCTGCCGAGCTTGAGCTCAGGGAGTCAGGACAGGAGAGGCTACCCTGTATGGAGCTAATAGAGGCTGTGGGACAGTAAGTCAGATGAGAAATTTGGGCTGATTCAACAGTGATGCCCGCAGCGTGTTCAATGTCTCTTGGTTAATGAGCCAACATCGCCTTCAAAGACCTCCGCCAGTGCCTAAAATGCATCATCTCAGAACCGTGTTCTAGTCAGTGATTTAATAGCTCCTCAAATGAGATTAATGGAGATGGAACTTACTGGGATGGCAATTGTGACAAAGTTGGGAAGAACAGCCATTGAATTAAATAACTGACCAGATAAGGTAGGATGTGTCATGTTCCTGCTAGCAGCTGCTGTTCCAAAGATCCCCATCCTCCTTAAATTAAACTACAAATTTGAAGCTCAATAGGATTTTAAAAAATAAATGGGCAAAGTGATTTTAAATTTATATGGAAAATAAAATATGAGACACTAAATAATAATATTTGAAATAGAAGGAGAATAAGATCTTATCTTTCTAGATACCAAAATATATTATAAAACAACAGCAACAATCAAGGCACAGAGATGCACAGTGAAAAAAAAATAGTCAAAGCAAATTTATGTTTGTGGGACCCAGTATATAATAAAGGATGCGCTTCTACCGTTTTTAAAACTTTATTCAATAAATGGCATTGAAGAAATTGATTGCATGTGAAAATATAAAGCAAAATTTAATTCATTTTGTATGTGGAAAATTCCAGATTGATGAAATATATGAAAGTAAAAGACTAAAAGTTCTAGGAAAAGAGAATAGGATGTTTTTATCCCTTTGGCATAAGAACGGTCTTACTAAAGGAGACACAAAATCATAAGCAATAAATGGAGACGATCAGATGTGATACATCAGGCTAGAAAACAGGAAACACACTAGAGGAAAGCATTCACAGTATTGGCTAAGCAGGGGACTGTGGTCCAGCCCTGTATGATAAACGTGCCTCTTTTTGTCCCACGTGCCTTCTCAGAGTAAACTAACCATTCCATATGGAGATAAACTAGAAAAGAAAACAACAGGTCCACTTCCCACAGTGAAGGGGGAGCACTGGCAGGGTAAGCCCGGATGGCTTCAGGCCAATTCTGCCAAGGTGCCCTCTCCAAGGCCCTCAGTGCCCCAAGGGGGGACAGTGTCCCACCCCAACCCCTCCTCTAGCTCTGCACAGTCCTGAAGTATCACAGCAATGGGGTGGGGTTCACTGGCAGGTGGCTTGGACGTCTGCTTCTGAGGACCTCGTGGGGTGATGATCTTTCATTTTGTATTTGCATTTCATGAAGATCTATTTGTGGGTTTAGTGGGGCAGAGGTGGCAAACCATTGGCACGTGCCCTGCAGCAGACATGGGGCACCTGTTGGCACATGAGCCGTGCCAGTCCTACAGCCCAGCATCAGACAGCAGGGTTCTGTTGGGCTTTGTTTGGGTTTTTTTTTTTTCTCCTAAACCCAGACCTCAGTATTCAGGTTTAACTGCAGTGTTGGCATTTTGGGATAAACAAGTGGGTTTGGGTTGCGGTTTGGGCACTTGGTCTCTAAAAGGTTCAGCATCCTGAGCCAGGGGATGCTTACAGGGAAAGTGACAGCACAAAATTCCCATTTTAGCAAAGGAAAAGGGTTTCAGATCTATGGCCTCTGCTTCCACCATAATAAACCAGAAAGATGGAACAAACTAAACCCATGATAATCAGGAGAAAGCAAATAGCACCAAGAGCAGAAATCAATGAGGTGGCAAACAGAAGAGGAAAAAAAGCAATGGAACCAAAAGCTGAATCTCCAAAGTCAGTAAAAGCGTTAGCACTGCCAGGCTCCGCAAGGAGAGGAGGTAGACAACTTGGGTGACCCAGACTGCCCACGAGGCGCAGCCCAAGGAGACAAGTGGACCACGCACCTGTACACCTCTAAGAGAAATGCATGGTGTATTTAAAACAACACCCACCACCTCCCACTGAGCAGGGTGTGGATACAGATGCCTTCTTATTAGTAGGCATTTAGGGAAGAAAAGCCACCCGCTCTTCAGGAGATCGTCCATCAAACAGACGAGTAGCAAACAACTCCTGACCTAGTCTGTGACACTAGCACGACCCTGATGCCCAGCCCTACGAGGATCGCCGAAGACAGCAACCCATCAGTAGCCTTCGCGAACGCAAGGAGCTGCACGGGGTCTCCCTGTCTCCCCTGCACGCCTGCCACAGTAACATCACAACGCTTGTTTATTTTAGAGCAAGAGGAGACCGGCTTTGTTTGTTTTGTATGGGGGAAAGCGGTGCGTGATTGTTTACGGATTTTCTGCAAGTTGGGGCTTAGAAAAAGCAAGGACTGAAAATTTGAAGAGTTAATGCAATCATATCACTTAAAAAAAAAAAAAAGGCAAATTTCCAACATTTGGTGGTAATGATTTAGAGGCTGTGTAACACACTTCGGTTCCTCATTCCTGAGGTTAGGGAGGATAGCTTCTCTTTTTCGTTAGATCGGGTTTGGAGAAATGAATCAAAGGGTGATTTCTGAACACAACTTGCTCCAGGTGGCTCTCGGCACTTCGGGACTCACAGCAAGGGCGGCAGAGCCTGAGACAGCAGAGCCCCGAGGAGGACGCCGCTCCTAGCTCTGATTCTTCCAGTAGCTCTCACAGTAAAACTGGGCAGACATTGGAGGTGATGCATGTGTGCCGGGGGCAAGTTTCAGGGCAGAACGAACCTCCCTCCTCCTCCTCCTC
>NW_004524702.1:4314395-4334334 GCF_000260255.1 Octodon degus
CTCCTCCTCCTCCTCTTCCGTCGCGTCGGACTTTGGACCCGCAGGGAATGCTATGGCACCAGAGCTGCGGAGGCCGAGGACAACACTGGCGAGTCCCACAACACAGGATGTCGAAAGCAGATGCAGCCAGTTGAGATTACACATCAGAACCCAGCCCTCCTGCAGATTACGATCATGGAAAAGGCATAAAGGATGGAGCTAGAGAAACTGTGCTCAGCTGGGCGCCGAAAACATGCCTGAGAACTAACTAACTTCTTTGAGTGGGGGCTCATCCTGTCTCCCTGGTATTATCCAGATATTGATCCCAAGGCTCCAAGAGTCGGAAAAGACCTTCTCCTTCCTCAGAGTTACCTCCCAGGACCCTGGGACCCCTGACGCGCTAACCTGCTTGTGCTTCCTGTGGCTCCATTGGCTTATGCTGCGGTGGCCGTGTTCACCTCCGTGTCCTTAGCTCTTGACCTGGAGTCTCTGCTCCCTGAAGATGCAGGGACTTCAGACTCCGGGGGTCGCTGTGTGAGGACGTCGGTGGCGCTCCAGGAGCTGCTGCATCATCCCAGTTATCCGCTGGGAATGTTTCTCTCTCACAAAAGCACGAAATTCTTGAGGGGAGAGAAGACTGTGTGTCTCATTCATTTCTGGACACCCACGTCACCTGCATTCAGGGTCGTTCGTGTGCTGAATGACTACAGGAAAGGGAAGCGTCTGAGCGTGGTGGAGTTGCTTGGCTGAGTCCTGCGTTCAGAGCCTCCGCAGTTACCTTTCGTGCTGCAGGCCCCACACGTGAGCATGTATCTGAATCCCCAGGGCCCAAGCGCCTTGGAACGGGATACAGCCTGGGCCTCTTGGGTTCAACCTGGTGCCCCAGCAATGCTGGAGCCCACCAAGAAAAAAAGAAGAAAAGCTGGCGCCCCTGCTTAAGTGAAGCGCTTCTCAACTTTTGCATGATGCTGTCCCGTCAGCATGATGGAGGATGCCATCCAGCACACGGGGGCAAACACGGGGACACTACCTGCAGGAGACAGGCTCCTGGCCCTCTGTGGTGCTGGCGCTGGCAGTGCCAGCTGCAAAGCTCGAGCGGCTCCCTCGACCGAGCAAGAGCTCTTAATGTGCTTCGCTGCAGGGTCAGCTCAGAGGTACGGCGTTCGCCCCACTTGTGCAAGGCCCAGGCTTCCACCCCAGGGCCACAAAAACTAAAATAAATTAAAATGCCAGTCTCCCATCAGCTTCCCAAGGAGACACCCACGGACCTAAACTCTGACAAATACTGATTGAACAGCCCCAACCTGGAGACTCCAGCATCTCTATAACCAAAACAAATTCCTGCGGGGCCATGGCCGGGAAGTGGCCCTCCGCACCCCAACCACTGACTCAGAGAAACAGGGGAAGTGGGGCTGGAATCTGCTGAGCTCAGCCACCACCAACTTATAACCGAGGGTGTGTGTGTGTGTGTGTGTGTGTGTGTGTGTGTTCTACTCCGGTCAGAGCACCATTGGATCAAAGTATGCAAAAGAGCAGTCTTGGAGCATGAACAAAAAGTCAAAGCTAGCCGGGCCTGGCAGTGCAGGTCTTTAATCCCAGCACTCTGGGAAGCTGAGGCAGGAGGATCACAGGTTCGAGTTTAACCTGGGCAACTGAATGACTTAGTAAGAACCTGTCTCCAAGGGTTTTTTTTTAAAGAAAGAAGGAGAAAGAAATGGTGATGTAGTTCAGTGCAAAAGCCCTGGGTTCAATCCCCAGGATCAACAAAAACAAACCTGTTCCCAAAAAAGCTGAAAAGTTGACTTGCACTGACGGAGACCGCGGCTTGAGGCGAGCCTCTCGCCGGAGCATGGCTTTCCACCCTGTGCGTGTTTGAGCGTCCTGGTGGCACGGAACTTCACACTAGGCGCCAGGAATAGAGAGCCGGAGCACTTCCGGGCCGCCGTCCCTCGGCCCACGCCCTCTCATCCCAGTTCGCACCGGCACATCTGGCCCCACTAAACACCTTAACAGGAGCTTAGTCGTCGCTCTCTGCGCTACCCCCTCCCCCACCTCAGCCAGCCTCTCTCTGCCACCTCCAGCATTTTCTGCGTAGCTGGTCCCCGCGCTCATCCCTCTCGGTGGGGATTAGGAAGAGGCCGAACATCTGAGTTTCTGCCAAGCTCCTTGGCTGGGGCTGATGCGTGGCCTGGCAAGCAGAGGTTTACGCCCCGTGCTCCACCCGCGCCTGCAACGCGGCCGCGTAGGGAGGCAGTAACAGGGGAAGCGTGGTGCTCGGCAGAGTGTGGACGCCAGCGTGGGCAAATGATTTGCGGTCATTATGGTGAAATGTATCTGACTTGACATTTACCATTTAAACCACTTTATGCCTTTTTATTTTATGGAAAATAAAAATAAACAATAAAAACAATCGTGTGAAATTTCAAAACAAAACTGTAGGGCAGCAGCGGTGGTTAGTACCTCATGTAGTGTTATTGTCAGAGAAGTTGCTCATGGTCCAAGCTTTAGGCCTGAAGCACTGATCACACTAGACAGGCCTCAGCCATTCTTTTCAATGAACTGCTAGTAATTCGTAGCATAACTATCTGAAATATCTTGTGTGTGCACGTATGGATGTATAAATTATAGATATATAAATATATCTATCCTCAAATATATTTTTCTTTTCCCTTCTTTATTTTCTTCCTTCCATTCCAATTTCTCTTTCCTTTTGAGCCGCTTCTTCCCACTTCACAATATCTACTATGCGTTTTGGATCTTATTTACTCTTTGAGTTTCTTCCACAAGGGAGACAATACAACGCTCACACCTGCTAGTCTGATTTATGCCGCTCATGAGCGTAGTCTCTATTGCACCCATTTCCAGTAAGTGTCTCAAATTTATCCTTCTTCACAGTTGAGTAGTACTCCATTGTATAAAAATGTCACATCTTTTTTTTCCTTCCCTCTGTTGATGGGCATGTGGATTGTGTCCAAGATTTAGCTGTGACAAACTGTGCTGCCATAAACATGGGTGCACAGATATGCCTGTGAAACAATATTTTTAATTCTTCTGGGAAAACACCCAGGAGAGGAATAGCCGGGTCTAGTGGGACCTCTAATCCTAGTTTTCTGAGGAGTCTCAACACTGCCTTCCACAGCGGTTGCACCAGTCTACACTCCCACCAACAGTGAACGTTTCCTTCTCCCCACAGCCTCTCCAGCGGTTGCTAGTGTTGATTTCTTGATGACAGCCATTCTGTCTCGAGCGAGATGCAGTCACAGTGTTGTTTGAACTTGCATCTCTCAAGTGAACAAAGATGTTGAACATTTTTCATTTATTTGTTTGCTATTTCTATTTGCTCATCTGAGAAGTGTGTGTTCACTCAGATGCCCTTTTTGGGTTGAGTCTTTGAATTTGGAGGTTCTGTTTGTTCTTTTCTTTTAAATTCTTTGTATGTTCTAGATATAAACCTTTTTCTGAAGGACAGCCAACTAAAGTATTTTCCCACTCTGAGGGTTGTCTTTTCACACTGTTGGTGATTTCTTTTGGTATGCAAAAGCTTTTAAACAAGATAAAATCCCAGTTGTTGATTCTTTGAAGTGTTTGCTGTGCAGTTTGGGTTTTGTTCATGAACTCTGCCTACTCCTATGTCTTCAAAATTTCTACCTACTTTCTCTTCCAGTAGATTGATGGTTTCTGTTTTAACATTAGATCTTTGATCTATTTTGACTTAGCTTACTGCATGGTGGTAGACATGGGTCTAGGTTTAATCTTCTGTATGTGGAAAACAATTTTACCAGCACCATTTACTGAGGAGACTATTGTTCTTCCAGTAAGTATATATGGCCCTTTTGTGAAAGATAAGGTGTCTGAATGTGTGTGTGTGTGTGTGTGTGTGTGTGTGTGTGTGTGTGTGTGTAGTTATGTCTGCATCTTCCAATCTCTTCCACTAGTCATGAGGTCTATTTTTTTGCTGGTACCATGCTGATTTTATCACAGTAGCTTTGTAGTATACTTTCTTTTTTTTTCAAAGTTTTATTGATAAACAGATAGCAATGAGACAGTTTCAAATCAAATCGGAAGTACAGTTTCAACAAATAATACACTGCATATATTCTTCTTAGTGGTTAGTTGCTGTACAAGATGCGGACTTGTGATCCTATTTACAAACATCATTATGTAGTATACTTTCAAGCTAGGGATTGTGATGTTCCTGCCTTGCCTTTGCAGTCTGGGGTTGTTTTTGCTATTCCAGTTCTCGGTCCAGTTGAATTTCAGTAATGCTTGTTCTAGTTCTGTGAGGTATGTTAGTGGCATTTGATTAGGATTACATTAAGTCTGTATAACAATTTTGGGAGTACGGTCATTTTCACTCTGTTGGTTCTTCCTACCCACGAGCAAAGGATATCTTTCCCTTTTCTGATATCTTCTTCAGCCTCCTCATTTAGAGCACTATATTTTCAACCTCCAGGTCCATTCATAAGTGTGCTGTTCTGTGGCTTTAGCACACCCATGTTGTGGTCCTTACCGCTGTCCACCTCAGAATCATTCATGTTGTAGCCAGAAGCTCTGTGCCCACTAAGTTTCTGCTCCCCATTCTGCCTCCTGGCATCCACCATTGTACTTTCTGTTGCCATGCATTGCGCTACTCGAGGTGCCAGTCTTTTGACCTCCTAGGACCTGGAGAGCACAGCAGATGAGCCGTGGGGAGGAGAGGGGCTTCCTCTGTGTGCACAGCCATGCCCCGGCTCACATCCCGGCCTGAGCTGCTGTTGGACCAGCTGCGTGAGATTTCTCAGAGAAACTCAAACCCTTCCCTGAACAGCACACATGAGGGATGTAGGGTGTGCATCCCTTTCAAAAACCGAATCCCAGACACATCCCTCCACACCAACTGTAGAAAAATTTTAAAAAAGAAAAGGGAAAAATTGTCATCTACAAAGACAGTCTGTGATGCTAAAAAATTTGGGGATGGCTATTCAAAGTAGACATAAGTGGATAAGTGGAATCTTACAATATTTCCCTACTGAACATTTTGTAACTGGCTTATTTCACTGAGCATAACACCTTTAAAGTCCATCCATAGTACAGCATATGACAGAATTTACTTTATTTTTAAGGCTGAGTAATACTCATTGAATGTATGGATGCTTCTGGACTCTTGGTGGGTTACATCACAATAAGCCATCATAAGTAAAAATACTGTAAGTTGAAATGCATTTAAAACAACTCACCTGCCGAACAGGATAGCTTCACAGCACGGCATCCAGACGGTACCAGTGCTCGCCCTCAGCGTCGCTGACCCAGGCCCTCCGCCCAGCAGCATGAGAGGGAAAGTGTCATGCCACACGTCCCAAGCCCATTGATCAAGGTGGAACATTCGCAGTACGGTTCTTAACAGAAGTGTATTATCTTTGCGTCATGAGAAGTTGGGACTATCTGGGACACTATCTGTGAAACGGCTTCCATTTCCATCCATTGGCGGCCAGAGATTGAGTTGCGCCCGTCTTTTGGGTCTTGTGCACACTGCTGCGAGAAATGCGGGTGGGCCCGCATCTTTCCGAGTGTTGCATTTGACACTTTGACTATCGGGATCCTATGGTAATTTGATGCTTAATGTTTGCAAACCGGTCATCTGTCTTCCACAGAAGCTGCAGCCATGAATGAGGGTTTCAATTCTCCACATCATTGCTGACATTGTTATTTTCTTTCTTCCTGTTTTCCTTACTTCCTTTTCCTTTCTTTCAAGACAGCTTTCTCTAAAGTTGTGGAGTGGTATCTCTTTGTGGCTTTGATTTGCATTTCTCTAATGATTGGAGATACAATAAGCACATTTTGGTGAGCAGCTTTGGTCATATTCTTCTTTAGAGAAATGTCCCTTCAGGTCCTATGCCTATTCTGAGTCAAGCTGTTCATTTCTGTTGCTGTTGCATTTTGTAGGAGGTCTTTATGTATGTTAGATATTAATCCCCTATCAGATACATGGTTTGCAAATGTTTTCAGCCATCCCATAGTTGCTTTTTCACACTTTTGATAGTGTTCTTTGATGCAAAATGTTTTCATTTTGATGAAGCATAACTTGCCTATTTTTGTTTGTTGTTTGCTTTTGGTGTCATATCTAAGAAACCACAGCTAATCTGGGGAGATAGCTCAGTAGAATAAGTGCCTGCCTGGCAAGCGCAAGGTCCTGAGTTCAATCCCCAGTACTGTGAAAAGAAAGAAATCACTGCCAACTCCAATATCATAAAGCTTCCCCTGTGCTCTTTTCTAAGGAGTTTATAAATTTAGCTGTTATGTTTAGACCTTGGGCCCCTCTGAGTTAATTTCTGTATATGATATACAGTAAGAGTTGAACTTCATTTTCTTAAAATGTGGGTGCCCCTAGTCCCTAACACCACCTGTTGACAGATTTTAGCCAGGTACAGTGGTACACACCTGTAATCCCAGCTTCTCCAGAGGATGAAGCAGGAGGATTGCAAGTCTGAGGACAGCCTGGGAAACTTAGTGAGACCTGTCTCCAAATAAAAATTTTTAGTCAAGGAGATGCTGAGCGTGTAGCACAGTAGTAGAGCAACTCTAAGTTTGGTCTCTAGTGTGGGAAAGGGAAAGGGGGAGGAAGGAGAGAAGAGGGGGAGAGAAATCTTTTACCATATAAGTGAAGGTCTGTTTCATCTGGAGAGTCCATGGTCCCTTTGTCCATCTTAATGCCAGGGCCACTCTGTCACCACCTTGTAGGAAGTTTTGAAATCAGGAACCGCAAGTCTTCCAAACGTGTTCGTTTTCAAGATTGCTTTGGCTCATCGAGGTCCCTTAAGATTCCACAAGAATTTTAAATGAGACTTGATTGTTTCTGAAAAAAAAAAAAGAGAGATGATGGGGATTTTACATGGATGGACCTAGTCTGTAGATTGCTTGGGAAGAACTGACGTCTAATACTAGTTCTCCAGCCCACAAACAAAGAATCTTTCCATTTATTTGTCTTCCTTTTTTTTTTTCAGCAACTTTTATAGTTCTGAGTCTTTTGCTTCCTCAGTTAAGATTATTCTATTTGGAGTTATTACATGTTGAATCTTTTCCAAATTTCCTGTTTGGATTGCTCATTGTTAGAATATAGAAGTTCCAGCTCATTCTTGTGTGCTAATTTTATATTCAGCAACTTTGTTAAATTATTTTTGTGACATTTAAATAAAAGAGCATGTCACCTGCAAGCAGAGGTCACGTGATTTCTTCTCTTCTAGTCCCAGAGACTTTATTTCATATTCTTGCCTAATTGTCCTGGCCAGGATTCCCCATCTATTTTGAATACTACTAGTGACAGTGGACATCCTTGTCTTGTTCCTGATCTCACGGGAAAAGCTTTCCATCTTTCATGAAGGAAGCAGTTTTAATATATTGGCATGTTCAATTTCTGTTTTTATTCGTGTTTGCAACACACAAGTGCACATTCCCTGGGGGTGGTACCCTGTGGGCACCCCAATCTCACCCTATCCTCAGCCCCCTTCTTCCCCAACCTCTCCCTCCATCTCTTGGTTAACTTCTGTTTTTCAAAAGATCTCTCTCCCTGCTTCCCTTTACCTATCTTTTATTTTGCTCTTTATTTACATTTTCAGTTTCTCTTACAAGACAGACCATGCTGAGTTTAAGCTTGAGTGTTTAAGTTAAAGAGCTCCCGAAGCTTGGAAGGAAGAGACTGTTTCATTAACCTAATTAATAACACTGCTAAGAGCTCAGACAGGACAGCGAGGAGAGACATCTGGCAAGTGTATCGTGCAGGAATGCACACCACACAGTCTTCTAATTTTCTGTAAGTCTTAAAATGATGAAAGATGAACAACTGAACCAAGGTATTGAAGAGATGAAATGTTTTAATCAACACTGACATCACTGAGTGAAATGACTTTGCTTTTACTCCAATTAAGGACTTCCCAAGTGCTATGGCTTGGGTCTGGCTGTCCCCCCACAGCCTCATGTGGTCATAGCTGGGGCTTTATCAGAAGTGGCAGATGCAGAGCATGCAAGGCTGGAGCTGGGGGTGGCTAACTGCCAAATCAGTCCACTGATGGGTTTGGCGCTGCTCTGTGGCCAGATCCTAGACACAACGTAAGGGGCAGAGAGGGGCTGGTCTTCTCCCTTCCTTGCCTGGTCTTTCAGCCTCCTCGCTGCCAGGACCCGCTGCCAGGCCACCCCACCTTGGAGCCAGCCAACTGTGAGCTGAAACCACTACAAACTGTGAGCTAAGCAAACATTTCCTCCCTCAGCTGGCATGGTGGGTATTTGGTCTTCCCAATGAGAAAAGTAATTCCATCGCCAAGAGCACTCAGCCCAGATGCTAAACAGAACCAGCACCCAGCACTTCAGCCTGCAAGGGATGAAGGCGGCGTCTGGGCCCAGCTGTGCCTGTCCCAGGAAGGCCTCCCTCTGGGGTCCTGGTCCCTAAACAACGGTGCCAAAGTTCTACACTATGCCACATCTGTTGAAAGATAGAAAGTTGGTCCAAAAATATTAAAGAAGGAACTGAAACATTTCAGAGAAGGCAGAGCTCACAAGCAAGAAATGAAAAGAGGAAGACAGAATTATAGTCACAAAAAAAAGAGGAATGGAAATTGAACTGGCCTACAAAGAGTGTCCAGCGTCTGCCGGCTCTTCCCATCTCTGCCACCAAGAACGGGAAGGGAGGGCTGGGCAGCGGGAAGCAGCTCCTAGAGAGGGAGTTCTCAGCACTAGTCCCGCGGAGAAGTCAAGCAGCCGACAGTGGTGAAGAGTAGAGTAACTTCTTCATTCAATGTGTATTTGAGCTAAAGGGAATTATTTTTTAAAAATTAATCTTCTGGGCTGAGGAGATAGTTCAACAGTCTAAGAGCCTGCCTGGTAAGTGCAAGGACCCGAGTTTGATCCCTGGCACCACATGCCGTGCCAGCCCTGGAGCCCTGGGTGCTCTGAGCCGGCCACGAGATGGGCTGTGGTAGCCCACGCCTGTAATCCCAGAGCTGGGGAGGCTGAGACAGGAGGAGCACTACAGTCCAAGCTGCATACAGGCCTCTGGTGCTCTCCTGGAGACTGGGCTAGAGAAGTCCCTCTCCCAAGCTGCCCTGAGCTCTTCCTTGAACTCATCTCGTTGACTTGCAGCACTCCCTCGAGCTTTGCCTGGTAATAGGTTTGTGCCTAAATCTGCAGCTTTCGGAATGGAAACACGAGCAGCATGTAGGCATTCCTCTGCAGTGCGCATTGCCGGCCACATCTCACGCAGACCTCTGGAATCAGACATTCTGCCGTCTCAGACTGGCCCTGCCAGCTCATGGTGAACTCCCCTGCGTTATGCTGTGAGAACCACTGATCCAAGCAATACTGTTTTATTCACTGTGGTAGCATGAATTATAAATAATACACACTTCAAACTGTACCCAAAAAAAATAAGCTTTTGTCCTTTTTGGAAAGTGGGTGGCACTTTCCACAGACCTTTCTTGTGGGCTCAAGGATGAAATGTAAGGACGGGAACCGGCAGCTGTGTGGGAGGGGTGGCGAGAGCCGGACCCAAACTGCAGCTGAGCCTCCTGCCTCAGGAGCCAGCAGAGCCCCTGCAAGGCGCCGCACGCCGGGCAACGTGCTGTCGGCGCGGAGTCCCACCAGAGCATTCCTACGAGCAGATGCTGGGTCGTGTGTGCAGCTGAGCCGTGGGAGAAACAAGGGCAAACACTGCCGTCTTCTAAGTCTTTGTGGTCCTGCGGCGCGCAGGAAGCCACGCCTTAGGAGGCAGAGCTGCGGCCCGGGGTCGCCGCCTGCGCCTAGCGGAGCTAGGATCGGCGTGGGAGGGCCGGCTTCGGGACCTGCGGGCCTGCCGAGGCGGTGCGGGCTGCAGCGGTCATCCCAATCCCCGGGCTCGGCTCCGGGTCCTACCCGGTGCGCTGAACAGAACACCCAGGGCTCTCGCGCTGCAGAAGACTCCGTCTCTCGAGACCAGTGGTTTTCAAGTCTCGGCGTGCATCAGAATCATCCGAAAGCTTCTTGGAAAGGAACATGCCACCCAGAGCGTCTGATTCTGTCAGCTGCGGTAGAGCCCGTGAATTTGCATTTCTAGCAAGGCTCTAAGTCACAGATGCCACCCTCTCCGGACCTTTGCATGGCCGGCCCACGACACCCTCAGGGGAAGACAGAACGACTCGATGACAAGTGAGCCAGGGCCAGCTTCTGCAGAGTCTGAAGCTCTTGCTACTTCCGCTGCGTACCGCCTCCGTTGTGTACCGCCTCCGTTGTGTACCGCCTCCGCTGCGTACCGCCTCCGTTGTGTACCGCCTCCGTTGTGTACCGCCTGCGTTGTGTACCGCCTCCGTTGTGTACCGCCTCCGCTGCGTACCGCCTCCGCTGCGTACCGCCTCCGCTGCGTACCGCCTCCACTGCGTACCACCTCCGTTGTGTACCGCCTCCGTTGTGTACCGGCTCCACTGCGTACCACCTCCACTGCTTACAACCCACACTGCCTGCCATCTACACTGTCCACTGTCTCCACTGCCTGCCATCCACGCTGCCTGCCATCCACGCTGCCTGCCATCCACGCTGCCTGGCACCTACACTTCCGTTCCAATTTAACACTCGCCTGATCAAAACACTAATTCCTCAAAACTTTTTGTGTTACTTTCCATTTCCTTAAACTGCAAACAAATCACGCGGGCTCCCGCATGACCTCCACCTTCAGCCCAGCACTTTGGCTTCCTCCCTGTGGCTGCCATCGTCTCCTCTTTACTGCCTTCCTCCTCCTGTTTCCTCTCTCTCTTCCCTCCCCATTTCTATTCCTTCCAGGCCCATCTCAAGGCCCTTTCTTGCTTCAGGCAAACTCCCTTCCCGGCTCCTTCCTCTCCGAGCTCTCCGTGCGCGATCTCTCCCCTGGGCCGTCCTCACACACGGCTTGGGGTGAGCATTCCTCCAGCAGCCCGGGTCATCTTACCGTGCTGTCTTTGTGTTTCATGAGCAGAAGCTCCAGTTCTTTAGGCAATCCACCAGCATCGACAGAGGAATGCACCATCCTGTTTTTATCTGTTCATGTTTTAAATTAATTCCCTCTTTTTTTTTTTTTTTTGTATTTAGGGGGCGGTCTACAGGGTGTTCGGGATCTTACTACTAGATCAGATTTGTAGTGATCCGCCTGTTTACAGCCTCCCAAGAGCTGGGATTACAGAAGCACAACAGCCAAGTCTCAATTGTCTGTGGGCAGGGCCGTCACGGCAGTAATTTCCTCTTCTTATTGACCCAAATTTTGCTTTTTAATTTATTTTAAAGAGAATAAAAATGATACCGAACATCAAAACAAAATAACAGGAAGTTAAGCATGGTTGTTAAATTGCATATGGCTATCTTCAAGGTGGTTGTTCAGATTGCAAGATCCAGGCGTGCAAAATTGGTCAGTTAAGCAGTAAGTGTTCCTTCCAATATACCAATAGCAACCAGCAATACAATTACCTTAGCTATCTTGTATATATGTAGAGGTTTTTTGGGTTTTTTGTTTTGTTATGTTTTGGTTTTTTGCAGAACTGGGGATTGAATTCAGGCCCTTGTGCTTGACAAGGAAGTACTTATTCCACTCAGCCATCTCCCCGGCCCGATATATGTAGTTTTTTCCTTCCTTCTTTCTTTTCTCCTTTCAAAGTAGTTGCTCAGATTATGCAGGTATGCAAAATTGATCAAACAATATAAGCACTAACCCGTCTGGCAAGCGCAGGGTCCAGAGTTCAATCCCTGGTACTGATAAATAAATAAAATATATGTGTTGTTTTCAATGAACTAATAGAAATTAGCAGTACAGGGCCGGCTAAATAGCTCAGTGGATTAAAGCACCTGCTTAGGCAGACTCAGGGACTGGGGTTTGATCCCTGGCATGCTGTGCCAGCCCCACCCTGGGCACACTGAGACAGTGATTGAGACCAGGCATGGTGGCACGCGCATGTAATGCCAGTGCTTGGGAGGCTGAACCCAGGGGGCGCACTACAAGTTCAATCTGTGTAGTGAGCCCCTGTAGACCTTATCCTAAAATGCAAAACAAAAAAGGAAAAGAAATTAGCTGTACAATTATCTTTGGTATTTTATGTATACATACATATCTTTTCTTTCTCCTTTTTTTCCTCTTCTTCCCCATCCTAGTTGTTCTTTCCTTTTGAGCAGTTTCTTTCCTTTTCACAGTTTCTATTGTACCCTTCAGGTTTTCTTTATCCTTCCTTTCTTATGCTGGGGAGGCAACGCGATGTGCACACGTGTGGGTCTGACTTATTTCACTTACAACTAAATGTTAAATAATGAAGGTCACTGTGGAGCTGTTAGCCAACACACAGGGCAGCGTAAGGAGCCGCCCTAAGGGCCAGTCATTGTTCCTTATAATATGCGGTCAGCCTGACTCTCAAGCCAGCTAACTCTTGGCCCCATTAAGGAGTTAAAAGGAAAGTACATGACGCGCTGTGTCACCCAGATGGTCACATTTTCTCCAGAGCCCCAGGTAGTAAACTGGACCCTGTGACAGCTCTTTGTGAAAAGTGACTTCTAGTTGTCCTAGTGGTGAAGCAAGGTGAGAGAGATGTCAGAGAGGACGTCTTGGCAGCAGGACGCTGAGAATCACGACGGGCGCGTAGCCACTGAGCCTATGCTTGAGAAGAAGTCCTGGCATGAGAGAGCCGCGGCTTCTTGGGAGAAACCTGAAGCAGCAGAGGAGCACGGACAGGCTGAGGCTGCGTGCCCCCTAAATAACCCCAACCACAACAGCAAGCCTGCAGGCAGAGGGAAAACAAAACAGATGGAAGTAACCCAAGATAAGAATAAATGCTGGCTTGAGGTCATCAAGTTGTGGATAATGATCTTCCTCTTTTTTTTTCCTTTTCTATAGTGCTTGCTTTTTCACTAGGAAGTCCTTTTAGAATCGAAATGGATCCATATACCATAAAGTAAGGAAGTCAGGGGCATTTAATTCATTCCCAACCTTGGTACACCTGCCCCTACCTACTTCTGGTCCCCCCAGTAAAGCCCTGTATTCTCTCCACAGGTCCTCCTCCTCCCTCCCTCCCCACTCCTAGCCGTCTCCTCCGCCTGCTGTGCCCATGGGTTTACCTACTCTGGACATGCCATTGAAGTGGAGTGGCACAGGCTGTGGCTGTGCCTGGCTTTCACCTGGCATAGCCATGCCAGTGCGTCTTTCTTTTTGCGGGCTTCATCCCTCCTATCCTCGGGCAGGTCCTCCTTCAGTTAGTTCCTCCTCCCTGGGACTGCTGATCTCTGCTCAGACACTGATACGGTTAACGACTGTGTTCCTACAAACAGTACCCCGTGACATTCTAGAACCTGTGTTCCTCCAAAGCGAAGTCACAAAACTGTCACTGAGTCCACGACTGCTTTTGTCTCATTCCTCTAACCTCACTTGCCCCCTCCCAGCTTTGCCCCAACTCCCTTGACAAAAGGTATAAAACTGAGAGTTTGTGCTTTATTCAGGGCTCCGTTCTCTGGACACAAATTGGTGTTCACCTAAAACAACCAAATCCCGCTGTAGTTCCCGAGGCCTCTGCAGGCCTCAGTGCTGCAGCAGCTGTACCCGGGGTGGGGAGGCCTGCCGAGCTGCACACCTGCTGGTGAGCATTCAGGTCGCTGCCGTCTTTTTACTCTGGGTGTTCTGCGGCCGTGAGCAATCCATGCACATCTCTGCTCCCCACTGTGGGTTCTTTGGGATATGCAGGAGTCTCAGGGTTGTGTGATAATTAGGTGGAGGCTTTCTAGGAAGCTACCAGCTACTTTCCCCTGCGGTCGTTCCACCACTTCATCTTAGCAGCAATGCTAGAGTCGTGGTGTCACCAAGTTGTCAGCGCTTGCTCTCTTAATTTGTTACAAACCGTGTCCCAACGCCCACAAGTGCAAGCGCACATCCTTGAGGGCTGGATGACACTGAGGCCTTTGTCATGAGCTGGGTCACTCCTTTTGGAGAAATGCCTTTTTAAGTGCTTTGCCCCTTTCAAACTAGAGCGTCTGTCTTTGTTGTCGAGGGGTAGACATTCTCGACATATTTTGGGTACAGTTACCTTGTCAGATGTGTGACTTGCAAATATTTCCCCCCATTCTACAGATTACCTTTTCACTGTATTGGTAATATCCTTTGACAAGCAAAAGTTTTTAATTTTGATTGAGAGATCATTTATTGATTTTTTTTTTCCTCTTTGGTTTCTCCCCCTCCCTCTCCCCCTTCTCCTCCCCCCTTCTGCCTCGCCCTCCCCCCTCCCCCTCTCTCCCTCAATAGGGGGCCTTGCTGGGTAGATCAGGCTGGTGATTCGGCCTCAGCCTCCACAGTATGAGTGCAACTATGCCTGGCTTCAAACTTTTTTTAATTTAAAAAGGTCTGTGAAGCATGATTCACGTCGACTCAATTCCCAGCACCACCGCCACCAAAAGAAAGCTGAAAATGTCATAAATCAAAAACCACATAAGTTAGGCATGGTGGCGCAGGCCTATAATTCCAGCACTCAGGAAGCTGATGCAGGAGGATTGCTGGGAGTCTGAGGCCAGCCTGGGCTACAAGGGCAAGTTAAAGACTAGTGCGAACTACATAGCGAGACTCTATCTCAAAAACAAAACAAACAAAACAAAACAAGTAAGGGTTGGACTGTAGCTCAGCATCGCCTTTCTTTCTTTTTTTAAGCACTGTTATTAGAATATCTTTTTATTTTATTTATTTGTTACAGGGTCTCACTATGCAGTTCAGACTCATAGTGATCCTCCTGTCTCAGCCTCCCCAACACTGGGATTACAGACGTGTGCCACCACACCCATGGTTCTGGGGCAGTTGCAGTACCAGGAATTGATCTTGGGTCCTTGTGCCTTCCAGGCAAGCACTTAGCCCACTGAACTATCTCTCCAGCCATTAAAACATCTATATATATATATCTTTTTTTTTATCAGAACCGTGGGTTGAACTCAGGCCCTTGCACTTGCAAGGCAAGCACTTATTCCACCGAGCCATCTCCCCAGCCCCTCATTAAAACATATTTAAAAAACAGAATCTTTAGCAGCTACAGTCAGCCTTAGGTTGGAGTGGAAATCCTAATATGACACATAAAGTCCCTGCCAGCCAGGAGTGGTGGCACACACCGATAACCACAGCAACCTCTGAACGGGCGCGTTGGTTAAAGAGATTGCCCTTTCCTGGTCCGCTAGCTTTGGCATCCGTGTTGAAAATCAACCGGGAATAACTGCGAGGTTTCTCTGGGCTTTGCATTCTGTCCCCCTGACCTGTGTCTGTCCATACGCTAATGCCACACAGTTTTTATTACAACTTGTTTTGAAATCAGAAAATATGAGTACTTCAACATAACTTTTTTTTCTCCTTTGTCTTTTTTTTATATAATTTTCTTTTATTTTGAAGAGTAAAAACAAAAACAAGAAAAACAAAAATAAAGCCTTATTACCAATATGCCGCCAAAGGCAAAGAAGGAAGCTCCGCCCCTCCCAAAGCCGAAGCTAAAGCAAAAGCTTTGAAGGCCAAGAAGGCGTGACTGAAAGGCATCCACAGCCACAAAAAGGAGATACAGAAGTCACCCACCCTCCCCAAGACGCGCGGCTCCGCAGGCAGCCCAGATACCCTCGGAAGAGCGCCCCCAGGAGAAACAGGCTTGACCCTATGCCATCATCAAGTTCCCCCGACCACAGAGTGAGCCATGGAAAGGATCGAGGACAACACCACCCTCGTGTTCACTGTGGCTGTCACAGCCAGTAAGCGCCAGATCAAACAAGCCGTAAAGAAGCTCTATGACGTCGATGTTGCCAACGTCAGCACCCTAATCAGGACAGAAGAAGGCATATGTCGGACTGGCTCCCGATCATGATGCCCTGGATGTTACCAACAAAACTGGGATCTAAACTGAGTCCAGCTGGCTAAGTCTAAATACATACTTTTTTCCCAGTTAAAACAAAACAAAATAAAACAAAAACCAAATTCAAAATCTGGGTAATATACATAGAACAATACATATATTACAGATTTTTGAAACAAGAATAGCTCACTAACAATAAATGATATATTATCTATTTTATCATCAAATCTGTTGCTCAGATTATTAGATATAGTCACACAAGTTGAGACATGTGATTGGCTATTACTGCTTTCAAGAAACCTTAAATTT
Organism: Octodon degus; assembly: GCF_000260255.1. Classification (NCBI taxonomy): domain Eukaryota; kingdom Metazoa; phylum Chordata; class Mammalia; order Rodentia; family Octodontidae; genus Octodon; species Octodon degus. The sequence goes on from NW_004524702.1 coordinate 4,330,493, forward strand.
TTGTTCTTGTCTCTCGTTCTCTTTTCTTACCTTTTTCTAAAAAAATTACTTTAAAGAGAGTATAGTAATAATTGGTATGACATTAGAAACGGTATGCATTTAGAAGACCGAGATGACAGATACTGCAAGCCGAGTTCCTGTGTTACGCAGCGCTGTCCTCGGGGTAGTTGCTTAGATCGCGGTCATCTGCATGCAGACCTAGGCAAGGTGAGAGTTCCACACATCAAATGCGATTTTCATCATGTAAGAACCCCAAAAAAGAAATAAAACCTGAAAAGTACAACAGATACAGTTAAACGGAAAGAAATGGAACTTGAGGGTTAAGCAACAAAGAGGAGAGAAAGGAGAAAAGATGGGAAAATGGGAGCAGCAAGAACAGGCGAGCTATGCACACAGCGGAGGAGGTGACCATACGAGGTGACCGTACGAGGTGACCGTACGAGGTGACCGTACGAAGAACTGCCCTCAGTTGTATGAGAATAGCAGTTAATGTGTGGAATTCTTTTTGGCTTTTAATATTTTTTCCTCTTGGCTGGTTAGGACCTCTAGCAATCTCATGTGAATTGTAGGATTGGCTTTTCTATTTCTATAAAAATGTCACTGGGCTTTTGATAGACATTGCCTTGAATTCCTCCTGAGCAATTGTAAGTCTCCCAGCCCCTGAGCATGGGTAGTGTCTCCATTTATTTAGATCTTTATTTCTTTTTCATTGTGTTTCATAGTTTCAGCGTATAAGTCTTTGTCTACTTTAGGTTAATTTCTAACGTACTTTACTATCTTTGGTGCTATTGTATATGGAACTGCTTTGTAGATTTATTTGTTGGTTTATGCACTGCTGGTGGCTGAAGCACATCGATTTTTATGTTGATTGTGTGCTCTGCTAATGTTTTAATAACTTGGGCTTTCATGGATTATTTGGGATTTTCCATACAGAGAATCATGACATCTTCTATCAGAGATAATTTTTTTCATTTGAATGTCTTTTGCTTCCTTTGCTGGCCTAATTGTTTTTTTGTTTTCTTAAGGATTTTTTGTTGTTGTTGTTTTTGGTGGCTCAGGCTGCCTGGAGGGCAGGGCGAGCTGGGGATTGCACCGGGTAGCCTGCTCCTGACTGCCTTTGCCTGAGCAGGGGCTTAAACGGCTGAGCTAAGGGCAGCCCCCCCCCCCCCCCCCGCCCAATTGTTGTGGCTGAAGTGCCGGCAGGATGGTGAGCCTCAGTGACAACAAGTGGGCATCCTTGCCTCACTCCTGACCTCAAAGAAAACTCTTTCCGCTTTTCTCCATTGAGTAGGACGCTAGCTGTTGCATTTTGACAAATGGCCCTTCGTCACATTCAGATTCTTTCCTTTCCAACTTTTTGAGTATTTTTACCATGAATGATACTGGAGTTGTTAAATTATTCTTCTGTGTCAACTGAGATGGCACCATGGGGTTGTGGTCTTATTTTATCTTCTTTCCTTTAGTCCAGCGTATCACTTTGGGACTCGTCTTTAATATTGAGCTACGTTTGCATTCCTCGGGCAGATCAGACCTGGCTATGGGGTCCGGTGCTTTCAGCACGCTGTTGTATTCAGCTTGTTTGCATTCTGCTGAGAGATTTTTTTTTTGAAAAAATTTTTTTTAAAGCACTAATATCTTTACTATGGCATCATGTAGTATTTTATACATTAACTCACTTTACAGTTAAAACATTTTATATATAACTTAGAAAAAGTACTGTACAGATAATTCCAACGTTTTTAAAAAATGATTGCATTTCAAGTCCATGCAGGTGTTTGACACAAGTTGGACACTATTTTCTCTATATAAAATGCTAAAACTGACAGTTTTCCAGGTTAGCCCAACAAGCCCATTTCAACCTAACAGAAGCTGAATTACAGATCTGTAAATGTGGCTTGAGTTCTGGGATCCAGAAGAAAATTAGCTTCATTTACTGAAACTTCCATGTTTGCCTTAAAATCAAATGGTATGAGGTGAAATTTGTATTAATTCTTTCCTCTCACTCCTTATTTATAGCTGATTGTTCAGTTACTGTTAAACTTTGCCTGTAGTTGTCCCCCCCCCAAGGCTGCGTACGGTCACTGGAGTGGCTTCTAGAGTTTGTGCTTATATTCATGATCCAATACTGGGATTACGGGTGTCAGTGCTGCTGGGATTATAGATGTGTGAGAGCTACACCCATCCTGGGGCAGATAGCCTGACTGCAAGGAAGGGAGAGAAACTTGCCCTCTGCCACTGCTCCTCCATTTTTGCTCTTGCTGGCTGGCTGTTTTCTGTCACCATGAACTGCTGCTGTCTTCTGCCGCGTGCCACTCGGCTTTGGAGCCAGCCAAGTATGGACTGAAACCTGCACAAAAAGTGAGCTAAATAAACCTTTCCTTGGGCTGGGGAGAGAGCTCAGTTGTTCAAGCCCCTACGTGGCAAGTGCAAGGACCAGGGTTTGATCCCCGATACTGCATGCTGTGCCACCCCCAACCCCAACCCGAACCCTGGGCACACTGCGAGGGTGCTGACTCTGGGCGTGGTGGCACATGCCTGTAATCCCAGCACTGGGGAGGCTGAGACAGGAGGCTCACTGTAAGTCCCAGCTGCATAGCAAGACTCTATACTGAATAAATAAATAAAAGATTTAAATAAATAAATAAACTTTTCCTTCCATAATTTTGAGGGTTGGGTATTTTGTGCCAGCAACAAGAGAAAGGTAACTGAGACAGTTACTATATCTTTATAAGCCAACAAAATAGATTTTTTTTTCCTCTCTAAATTTTGTAATGTTTTGCTTGTTATTAAGGCATGCCCAGCATTTGGGCAAAATCAGAAGCTAATAAATTACGGCCCACAAGGCCCATGCAGATAGGCTATCACCCAACACTTTGTCCTAATTCCCTGTGGCTTGAAAGGGCCTCCTGAGGGACAGAAATAAAGCAATAAAACTGGCAAGTGGACCAAGGAATAAAAAAGGCCAAGGAATTCCAGGAGGCCAGGAGGTGCCTGCTCAGGCCTGAAGGCCAGCGCCGAAGCCCAGGCAGAGGAAGGGTGCTGCCTACGGCTCGGGTGCTGAGCTGGCTGCCAGGGCAAGGTGCTCACGTAACAGGCAGCTGGAGCTCAAGAGCAAAAGCCAGAGCCTAGATGTTAGATATTCAAAGTAATTGAGTGAAAATGAGACAAGCTATTTCGCTTTAACTTTCCCCCAAAGCTTGTCCCAAGATCCCCATATCCACATGCTGACCCCGCGCTGCCCGCTGGAAGCTCATCTCTCCCTGCGCTCGCGACATGTGAAGCTGCCGGCCTCCTCTTTCGCCGAGTTTTGGCATGTCCAGTCCTAAGGCACGCTGGGTGGGCTTTTTGCGAGGTCTTTATCTGCTTCTCTACCTCAGTGATACTGGGCTGCAAAGGGTAAGTATTCACTTCTATTTTATCGGAATGAACTGAGAAGGGCTTGGATTAATTTTTCTTTAAATATTTAGAGAACTTAGTAATGGAGCCACTCAGCACAGACTTTTGCTTTTGTTCTGGTACACTACTGATATAATCTCTTTGTCACCAATCTTTTCCAGTTGTCTGTTTCTATTTCTTCTGGAGGGATTTGTTCATCTCCTCTAGTTTATCTAATTTTGGGGGTATAGTTACTTGCAATCTTTTCTCACCATTATTTTATTTCTGTAAAGTTGGCAGCAAGGGTCCCACTTGCACCAGATTTAGACACTTGCATCTTTTCTCTTTGGTTCTTCAAAACGTTTGCCTGTCTGTCGGTCTTGTAAGGAATCAACTTTGGCTTTCCTCATGCGTCCTTTCCTCAGGAGTCCATGGGTCTGGGGCGCACGGTGAAGGCCTCTCCTCCA
>NW_004524702.1:4335083-4349208 GCF_000260255.1 Octodon degus
CTGTTCTCCCTGAAGTTCATTTCACCCAAAGTTATGGAAATGTCTGACCTGCTAAGTTAGTCAAGACTCTAGTGACCAGCTTGACCACCTTGTTATGTCTGTGTTTAATCACAACTTTGCCACTTTCCTTGTCTGATTTGAGCTCATCTGGACACTGCAGTGAATTTAGAAGAAGGGGAGAGACTCGTGGGCGGCATCTGCTTCCAGCCATTTCTGAGACTCGTGCGCAGTCGCTGGCCCTTCTTGTGCTTCTCTGCCCTTGGTCACACAGTACAAAAGCAGTGGAAAGAGTTTGGCTTTTGTTACGAAGACATGGCCAGAACAAGCAGGGACACAGACCTGCTTTTTCTATGGTATCATCTTGTTCCGGAAGGTGCTTAACCAAAACTGAAGGTGTAAAATCCTAGAGCTCGCTGGTCTATTTTAGTAGGTCACAGGAAGCATGAAAACCATAGAAACCACAAAAAGCCAAAAACATCGATGATAGCAAGAATTTCTCTGCCTTCCCGAGGTACCAACTGATAAGCCCACGCTGAGGGATAGGGGAGCCTCGGGCATCGCCGCAGCACCTTCAGGCTTCGGCGACTTCTCGCTGCCGTCTTGTCCACACCAGCCCCCTCCAGCCATCCGGCTGAGTGCTGCCGCCTATGGAGTGGCACAGAGGAAGGTGCCAGGACAAACTCAGCTTCCAGCTTGAATGGCTGAACCCCCAACTCAGCTGCTGACCTTCCGAGTGAGTCAGCTGAGTCTCAGTGTCTGTTCTCAGCGCCAGCCTGACTTCCTCGGTGCCTGGGGACCATGAACAGGGCTCACTTTGGTGCTGTGCAGAGGAGCAGAGCTGCCGCTCACCCCAGTCCCTGCCCCCTTGAGGTGATGCCAGCCACACCTGCTCAGTCAGCAGAGCCACTAGACCAACATGCATGGAGACGTTTCTTCCCTTAAGATGACCCAGAACTCATCTTCCAGCCCGGAAAGCCCAGAAATTGCGAGCTTGGCCAATCCCAATGGAAGATGTGCAGCCGTCAGGCAGCAGCGCCTTTCACGGCTCCCTCCCAGCGCAGACGAGGGCTCTAAGGTGTGCTGCTCTTGATGTCACTTTCCTGCGTGTCTGTGTGACTGGGTGAAAGGGAGGCAGCAACAATACAAAGCAGCTTGACCTGGTGGCTATGTGCGCCCTCAGATCCTCACAGGGGGTTTTCACCCACCCTAGCCCCTGGGTCTGGCTTGGAGGTCCCAGCCAGAAGTCAAAGAGCTGGGCCAGAGTCACCCTCCCACTTCAGCTCACGGGATATTGCTTAACCTTCTGAGCTTTGAAGCTATAAGACAGAAAAATACTTCTTCCCCCAACCTTGACAAGTCCTTAGTCGGAACAGACCCCAGTAATAAAATTCAGGGTGGTGAGAGGAGGAGAGGAAGTACATTAGCAGACCTGTTTCACAGACACATGGGTAGATCCAGGGGCCGCAGCGGTCGCGGAAAAGTGCCTGGGGTTCTCGCTTACACGGCTGGTTCCACAAAAAGTGGTCATGTTTAGAGAAGTAGCCTGGTGGAGAAAAAGGAATTTTGGTCTCCAGGGACACAGAGCTTCTGGGGTTGTTGCCGGGGAGCTAGGGTCTAACGTTGTCCCCAGGGTTGACTTCTGTTCTTCCTGACAGAACAGAAGGTGAGGAGGATTTTCGCCTTCATAAGACTTATGTCCTGTCTTTGACAGATAGAGGGAAGGCAGTGAGCTTCCCTGCATCAGCCTGTTCTGTATCACGGTCAGCTCTAAAACCCTTAAGACAAAGAGGCCTGTTTTGGTGTGGCGTGTCCAGGCTTCCACGAACGTAGAGGAATCGGCCTCGCTGCTGCTCATCTCTGGAACCCTCAGCACTCTCAATGCTTGTGTACATGCTTTTTCTTCAGATGGACTATTTCTACATAGTGCAGGCTGGCCTGGAGCTCACTATATCGACAAGGTTAGCCTCAGACTTGCAGGGACCCTCCTGCCTCAGCCTTCCAAGTGCTGGAATTACAGTTGTGCGCCACCACACCTGGCAACACTTTCATCCTGACAGAGTCTTTTTGGAATCTCCCCAAATGTGCTCTGGTGCCAGGTACAGTGAAAATCCTGCTCTCCCCTGCCTACCGCTCTCCTTATTGACGAAATGACAGGGCTGGGCCCAGTGAACGCTGGAGTGCACATGAAAATATCATTCCATTCTCAGGCAGAGTCAAAGGAGCTGTTTCAAGATCCTGGGTCAGGAGGTTTAAGACCTCACAGGGCATGCTGCTCCGGGCAGGCAGAGGAAGCAGCTTTTTGTGTTGTGTTTTTTTATTTTGAGACAGGGTCTCACTATAGAGTTCAGGCTGGCTTCAAACTTGTAGTGATTCTCCTGCCTCAGCCTCCAAACTGCTGGAAATACAGGTGTGCCCCACCGTGCCTGGAAAGAAATCAGGCTCTTCTAGAGAACCCATGAGGCCCCTGAAGAGGACACAAACACTGAGCCCCCGAAGAACTGTGGTGACTGTGTACTTGGCTCTGTAAAGGACAAGTGGCTACCCGCAGTCTCTCTGCTGCCTTGGGCTCTGACGTGGCCAGCCTTGGCCGTGCCCGCAGCCTCTGGCCGGGGTGGTCACTCTGTTTACCACAGGGTGATGTGCTAGTTGCTTTATACCTATTTAAGCCCCAGCAGCCCCAAAGAGCTTGTGATTCCTACTTTCCAGTTGGCAAAGTTGAAGCTCAGGAACACGCCACAGCCATAGCAAGAGAACCTGGCTGCTGGCTCCGCTGAACTCTAGAAAGCCCCAGGGCCGGGCTCTCGGTCTGCCTGGTTGTAAGGATGCTTCTGAGTGTGGAACCTACATGGGAAAATTCTGTTTGCTTTTCACAAAATTTCTTTTTTTAAAAAAAAAATATGTATTCATTTGGTGCAGGGCCTCGCTACACAGCTCAGGCCCACAGTGATCCTCCTGTCTCAGCCTCTCCAGCACTGGGATTATAGGCGGGCACCACCACGACCAGTTTCAGTGGCCGGTACAGCAGGCCCTGGGTTCTGGGGCCAGCACAGCACGGAGGACAGATCAAACTCGGGTCCTTGCGCTTGCCAGGCAGGCACTTAGACTGCTGAGCTCTCTCCCTAGCCCTTCACAGAATTTCTTTCAGAGGAGAGAGACCTGTAGTAACTGAGGACATCCATGAGGAACTTTTATCTAACTAAACATTCTCACCAGATCTCGGGCTTACACCCGCTCTGAAGCCAGAACACGACCAACGAGACCACATCCTACTCCTCCACCTGCAGGGCGGTGCTGCTCCCTGGAAATCCGCCAGCGCTCTCGCGTTTGTCATGCAAATCACGGTAGGGAGGAGAGCAGGTAGTGGAAGAGCCCTTCACAGGCTGGGCACGGGAAGCCAGGCTTTATACAGGAGCAGGCGCTGGGGAGGGCTTGACTCACTCTTGGGCTTGCACAAGAAGATTTCAAAATGAATCCTCCCTGGAGACTTTAGCCCATCAAGCCACGTTCCTGGCTGGAGAAAGAAGAACTGCGTCTTTGTAATTTTTTTTCAAACCTTTACCATCACTTGCCCTCAGATCTCCGCCTTCTCTCTCTGCAGGAAACTTGATTTCCTACTTCTGCACGCCAAGTGAGTATCTCCAGATCTGTCTGGTTCTGTCCCCGAGAGAACTGACACAGCAGGGCCACCTGGAAGAAAACACCCAGGGTGAGTGGTGGTGCTTTGGCAGTGACTTTTTAGGAATGTGGGAGGTAGAGCTGAGCTGCGGGCATAGGACCTGACCCTGGGGAAGGACCCAGAGAGGGCAGGTGCACCCTGAGCTGTGGGGAGACGCTGGTGACAGGGCGTGGCAGGGTGCGACCTTCCCTGGGGCTGAGGTGACAGGAGAGAGGGACAGCAGTGGCTTTAGGGACAGCCACTCTGCTCAGCCACCTGGCTCACTCTGCCTCCCCATGCAGGCAGGGGCTTGGAGGGCTGGGCCCTCCTTCAAACCCATGTCCCCACCCTCACCCAAATGTGCCCACTTCTCTAATCAGGAGGTGGGCAGAGGCCGAGTGAGAGGCCTCTTCTCTCGGAGGCAGCATCCTCTCGGGGCTGGGGCGCAGCTTGATGCCTGCAGCACCTGGGCCAGCAGGCGTCGGGTGCTGAGCTCGCAGCCTGCTGCTCAGGTACTGGCTGCCGGCTGCTGGGCGCCGGGGTGCCGAGGCTCACGCATGGGGTACAAGGCATCTGGTGCTGCACCTGGAGCTCCAGAAGTTCCCAAGGAATGATCACCGGTGGCTGGCCGGGGCTGCTGACCTCTCTCTCTCTCTGGTTGCGTTTTGTTCCTGTTTGGCTCGGTGGAGCCCCGCGAGGTGCAAGACCTGTGAAATGTGCCAGTCAGCCGAGAGGTGGAAGGATAGAGCGGCACGGCCAGTGCACACAAGCACCTTCCTAGTCACTACAGGGAGGACTGTGTTAGGGTAACGGCGGCGCCCTCCTAGTGTTAGGTGCTAGGGTAAGAGTGACCGTAAAGAGCTGCGCACTCATCTGGTAAGCAATTTTTAGCTCCGTGAGAGCGTAAAAGCTAGAGACAGAAACACGACCCAGACCCTGGCCTTGTGTGCGGAGGGAACGTGAAAGGCCAAAGCCTGAGCGGGTGAGGGCGCGCTGGCAGAGGGGGCAGCTCAGTCTTCACAGAGAAGGGGTGTGGAGGGGTGGGTAGGCGCTCACTGGCCCCTTCAGGCAGAGGCCCAAGGCTGTGCAGAACCACCAAAGCGCAAAGGGAATGATGAGACGAAAGGCGAGAAGGTGACCTGAGAGTGGAGAGCTGAGAAGAGACTAGAGGTGACCCTGACAGGGGAGCCCAGAGGTGCACAGTGCGCAGCTGGCCACTGTCTCTGGGGTCCTGGGACACCCACAAGCCACAAGGGCTGCTGGAGGGGCCAGGCTGACGAGAAGGCGCCAGCAGTTGAGGTGGGCGGGGGACAAAGCAGAGGGGCATTTATGTGTGGGGTGGGACTCGTGGGGCAGAACCATGCAGAGCAGCTTCCCACAAGTGCAGCCAAGCCCGTCCCAGGCGGTCTCCTTGGGAACTCAGCAGAATGGCTTCGTGCAGAAAGGGGCTGAGGGGTGCCGCAGCTGGAAGCGGAGGCGATTTCGACCCTGGTTTCGCTCCCAGCTCTGGCCTCTCATGTCCTAGAGAAAGGGATAGGAAAATGCCCACGCTCACTCCTCAGGGGGTGCAGTTATGGCAATAACTAAGCTAAGGGATGCTTTGTTGGGGCAGGGAGGGGCCTGAGTGGGTCCCTGCAGCGAGCCCGCCTGGCTCACTGCAGCCTTCGGGGCCTGGAACAGTCCGGCTCGTGGGCCATGAATAAATCCATAAGAACATGCACAGGTGCAACCCCGAGGTCAGGAGAAAGGTGAGGCCTGGAGACAGAGCTCTGGGCGGCCCCAGGGAGCAGGGCAGCCTGGCCCTGGGATTAGCTGTCCCAATTCTGGAGGAGTTCTGGAGTGAGGTTTGAAAAGAGGCGATGTTAACAGAGGGGACAGCCATGGGAGACGCCCTGGCACTGCTGTGCTGTGGGCACAGGAAAGGGATGCAATAGCTCAGTGGACTAAGCACTTATTTAGGTAAGTGCAAGGGCCAGGGTTTGATCCCTGGGCACACTGAGCCAGCGATGGAGTCCGGGCATGGTGGCGCATGCCTGTAATCCCAGCACTAGGGAGGCAGAAATCAGGAGGATCACTTGAGTCCAAGCTGCATAGTGAGATCCTGTACACACACACACACACACACACACACACACACACACACACACACAAAGAACCTTTTAAAAAAGAACATTGATAAGAAGTACTCAATAGGCACTTCCTCCGAGAAACCAAGGGGTTCTAAACGGAAGAAGTTAGCAAAAGAGCGACTGCTCAGGGAGGGTTGAGTGGAAGCAAGGACATGTGTTTGAACTCCACGCGGTCCCTGCAGCCATGGCAAGAACAGTCTGGGCCAGAAGAGGAGGTGGAAAGCTGACAGGGCTCTCAGAACGTCTGGGGCTGCAAGGAACAGGAAATGCAATTCACAGGGGCTCGATTTTCTCAACTAATCAGTCAGACAATGAGCAGTTCAAGAGTGAGCTTGAGGGTCTGCCTCCCTGGGCTTCTCAGGACCCTCTGGGTCTTTAGGCCATGGTCCCAGACACCAAGCCTGTGAGCCACATGGCAAAAGGAGAGGCACCAGGCAGGGGGTGCTCAGGGGAAGAGCATTCCTTGATGTGCTCCAGCAGATCTGACAGACATACGCTTGTGCAGGGACACTGACACGCTGTCCATCACCCACAAAAGAAGCAGAGAGCCCCAATACCTAGCCTTGTTGGCCTGCGGATGAGAATCACACTCCCTGGGAAGACAGAGCAGGCCACTAAATGGCTGTTGGGTAGATGACTGGCATCTGCCTGGAGGAGTGACAGGGAGTGATGGCCCTCAGGAGACAGAGCCAAGGCTGAGTGCACGGGCAGCTGATTTGGGTCAGGATTTGGAGGAGGCACTTGGGTTTTGAGCACATCATTTCATTCTCTATTTCCAGAAAGGAAGGACAAGGACCTGCTTCACTAGCTTATCAGTGACATGTCTTTTCTCTCATTTCTAAGAATGGAAGAAGCCACCACTACATACGACTACGATGAGGGCATACCCTGCAGGAAACCTGAAACGTGGCACATGTCAGCCCAGCTGCTGCCCCTGCTCTACGCGCTGGTGGTCATCTTCGGCTCCGTGGGCAACATCCTGGTCATCCTCATCCTGGTCACCTGCAAGCGCCTGAAGAGCATGACAGACATCTACCTGCTCAACCTGGCCGTCTCCGACATGCTCCTCCTCCTCACGCTCCCCTTCTGGGCTCACTACAGCGCAGCCCACAGCTGGGTCTTTGGAGACGCGGTGTGCAAGCTGCTCACGGGGCTCTACCACATCGGCTATTTCGGAGGGGTCCTCTTCATCATCCTCCTGACCATCGACAGGTACCTGGCCATCGTCCATGCCGTGTTTGCTCTGAAAGCCAGGACAGTCACCTTCAGCGTGGTGACCAGCGGGGTCACCTGGCTGGTGGCTGTGTTTGCTTCTCTCCCAGGAATCATCTTCGTATCACAAAATAAGTCTGGTAGCCTTTACGAATGTGGTCCTCATTTTCCACTCACATGGAAGTATTTCGAGGCACTGAAGAGGGTGCTCTTGGGGCTGGTGCTGCCGCTGCTGGTCATGATCATCTGCTACTCAGGAATCCTGCGGACCCTGCTGCGGTGCCGGAACGAGAAGAGGCGGCACAAGGCGGTGAGGCTCATCTTCACCATCATGGTCGGCTACTTCCTTTTCTGGACGCCCCACAACATCGTGATCCTCCTGGACAACTTTCAGAAGTCCTTTGGGCTGAGTGACTGTGAGAAGACAGGCCAGCTAGACCGGGCAGGGCAGGTGACCGAGACTTTGGGGATGACACACTGCTGTGTGAACCCTATCATCTACGCCTTCGTGGGGGAGAAGTTCCGCCGGTACCTCTCGGCGTTCTTCCAAAAGCACGTGGCCAAGCGCTTCTGCAGGCAATGCCCAGTTTTCTACCGGGAGGCGATAGACCACATGAGCTCTGCCTACACCCCGTCTACTGGGGAGCAGGAGGTCTCGGCTGGCTTCTAGCTTGAGATGGCCTGTCATGTTCTAGGGGAGATGGCCATCTGTGAGAACAAGGCTCAATGGCTGGTTGGTGACAGAGACCCAAGAGTGACATTCCCAGGAGCCCCAGGACTGTGCCCAGGCTCACTTCAGTTTTTGGAAAACCATGCTTCCTCACCTTGGGCAACAGTCTTTCCAAACTTCGTCTTTTTGTTCTCTGATTCTGTCCATCTCTGATTAACCAAAGCCACACACACACACACACAAGGTGGGGTACAGAGTGGGACAGGCATGGGATGGACTGGGATGAGGGGACCCAGGGGCCAGGCTGCAGGCGGGGAGGAAGGAGACTGGGGCAGGGCCCAAGTGGAGATGGTGGTGAACAAAGAATGGGTCCCAGCCCTTGGCCCCATCTCCCACCTGTACATGACCTGGCAGACTGAGCCCATCACGGAAACTCTGCAAACATAATCATGCTAGAGAGCTCGGGTTGGATCTGTGGGCTCTTATGTGTGCATGCGTGACACATTTTTGCTTTACTATGATTCATCCATCACAAAAAGGTAGCTTACTTGTGAAGGAAACTGCATCCCGTCCCAGCCCTGCATGGTCACCAGAAGGGACACTCCCTCCCTGGAGAGCCAGGGCATGTCCTCAGAAGCCTGAGGACGTGGCTGACAGAGGCCACTGCTTTGGAAGTCACACACCTCTCACCGGCAGAGCACAGCACCTCCGTTGCCAGGCTTGGTGAACTTAGACTGGCAAGATCCGCGATGCCTTGGGGAGGAGGGTTTCCTGGACGCCCTCCCCGAGCTTAACTGTGGATATAGTCACTGAGCTCACGCATTAAGAAAAACAAAACAAAACACAGGAAAAGTAAAATTAAGGCTGAAAACAGCAAGTAGCCAGTAGGATGAAGTGTTACATTAACAGCTACTGTCGTGCCAGGCCTGAAACTGGCACTATAGTAGCCAGAGAGACCGTTGTGACTGTGAGCAGGAAGGCGTGGGACACAGGATGCGCAGGCCAGGAACAGCTCGGGAAGGACGCGGCCGGGATCTGGGCGTCGTGGCCAGGCATCTGCAGTGCCTAGGCAGGAATGCTCCGAGGTCACCGCGCACACCCCGCGGACACTGTCTCCGGCGGTCTTATCCTCTCAGACTTGCTCCAAATATCTTGCCTCTGCATTATGAGCCCCGCTTTAATCGCATCAGGGTGTTTCTGAGCTATGGCTGTCCTCATCCCCTCGTCGGCAGGGGCACTCCTGTCCCGACTCTGACTTTCAGCTCCTAGTCAGAGCTCTGCAGGTCTGTGAAGAGGGTGGGAGGAGAGGCGCTCACCAGCCAGGGACGCTACCTGGTGTACTGGTGTGTTTCTAGCCTCGTGGAGACCAGAAGCTGCGGGCACCTGGAGTGGGGGCCACGGGAGCAGGAAGTCTCTGTGGTTTGACCTTTTGCCCTCGGTTGGAGAAGGTTTCAGGAAGAAGTAAGGACAGGGCAAAGTGTCACCTAGCAAAGGCATGCAGTTGTGTTTTGATGGTGAAATGTAGATTTGTTTTTAAAATATGATGCTTTCTAAAATAAATGAATGCCCCATCTTTTCTCCTTTCTCTCCTATTAATTGTTTAAATCTTAAGTTGTTTCTTTTTATTTTACTACATCTGTTATACCTTTCATGTTTTGTTTCTTCTTTTGGGTTCTTACAGTAGGAAGACAATACGATACACACGTGGGTCTGTGTACCCACTTGCGAGTACAGCCTCTAGTTGCACCCATTTACCTATGAAGGCTTCCGAGTTTGTCTTTCTTTATAGCCGAGTCATACTCCATTGTATAAAAGCACCACATCATTTCTTCCATTCCTCAGGTGATGGGCATCTTGGTTGCTTCCAAGATTTGGCTGTGACAATTGCGCTGCTATAAACATGGGTGCACATATATTACTGTGGTATGATGTTTTCACGTCTTTTAGGAAAATACCCAGAAGGGGAAGAGCTGAGTTGTATGGGATTTCCAATCCTAGTTTTTTAAAGATTCTCCACACTGCTTTTGATAGTGGTTATACCAGTCTACAGTCCCACCAGCAGTGGAGAAGGGTTCCTTTTTCCCTGCAGCCTCTCCAGCATTTGTTATTAGTTGATTTCCTTACAATGGCCATTCTTTCTGGGGTGAGATGCTGTCTCAATATTGTTTTTTTAATTTTCATTTCTCAAATGGCCAGTGAGGTGGAGCATTTTTTCAGGTATATATTTGCCATATGTATATCTTCCCCTGAGAAGTGCGTGCTCATCTCAGATGACCATTGTTGGATTGGGTCTTTAAGTTTGGGCCTCTAATTTTTTTTTTTTTTTTAATTCTTTATGTATTCTAGATAGAAGACCTTTGTCTGAGTGAGTATTGATTTTAAAAAAGTAAACCATTTGTGATATTCAAGAATACCCATATATAAACTCTCACATCCAAGGCAAAACAAATATAAGCAAAAAGTAAAAATAAAATAAATGAATGCCCTAACTACATCATTTTAAAGACTAAAAGAGAATCACATCCTCTACTGTAGTGTGGTCAGTTGTGCTCTGCTCACGACACTACGCATCTTCCTCCGTGCAATGACACACACCTGACTGCACAACTTGAGCTGTAGACAGCTCGCCGGGCCACCTCAACAGGTCCCCAGCCCTACGCCTAACGCTAAGCTAGCGCATGGAGCCTAGGGTGGCATTGGCCTCATCCTAGAAGGGACACAGTGTGGCCGTGCTGAGCCTCTTCTGAGCCACCGAAGGGCTGGTCCTGCTCACACCCTCAGCCCCGCACCCGGAAAGCACGGAGCACGAGGGGGAGGGGAGGCCAACCAAGGGCCCAGGCCAGGTCCCAGGAGCAAGAAGTCCCAACCACCAGGCCCTGAGTCGGAGGAATTTTTAAGAAACTCAAAGCCTGGTTGACACACACAGAGTATGGTGGTCCCAGAAGTGAACCGGGCCGTGCCAGTGCGTCTCCACCACGGAGTCCAGGAAGGCAGCGCCCAGGGCGCTGCCCATGCCAGGCTGGGTCAGAAAGGGAGAGGTGGCTGCTAATGCCTGTGCCTGCCCATGGCACTGCCATCCCTGCCTGCTGATGGAGGGCAGGGACAGACTTGCAGTCGCTGTGCAGTGCTCAGGAAGAGAGGAACAGCGACTGCGTCCGCGACCACCCTGCACACAGCCGGATTTTGTGGCTCCTGAAGAAACTGTCCTGTGGAGGTCACTTCTGGCCCCATTCCTAGAGGTGAGCCCTGGAGTCCTCCTGCCTCTGGGGAGGGTCTTGGGGAAGGAGTTTGAGGTAAATGGACGGGGGGGGGGTGATGCCGGCACCCCGAGGGACGTGTCAGCCTGGCGGCAAAGGGAGCTTGTGGTGGCCCACAGGTGCCAGCCCTGTGGCTGCAGCACCCAAAGCCTCTGGGGAGGGCTGGGCATTTGCAAAGATGCCCAGGGCAGCCTAGGGAACGCCCTCAACACCCCTCCTTCCTCTTTTGCTTTTGCTCATGCTTTAAGCTTCCCTGACAACTGACAAATTATAATGTCTCCAGGTGCATTTAGTGGGCACAAGAGGCCACCCAGGGCCACCCAAGACATCGCAAAAGGCAAGACCCCAGCTGCCCGGGGACTTCTCCCATGCAGCTCAGGAACTTCAGGGAAGAGGTGATACCTGGGTTTGGAAGGGGCAGGAGGCTGGAGATATTTCTTCAGCCATAGATACTTGGGCCCTATATTTGTACTTTGGGAAGGGGTGTGTGTGTGTGTGTGTGTGTGTGTGTGTGTGTGTGTGTGCATGTCTGTCTGTCTGTCCATCTGTCTGCCTGTCTGTCTGTGTATGGTGTGTAAACATCAGCTAATGCAAGGTCTGGTGTCACCCAAGCCAAAGAGCTCAGGCACTGAACAGGGTCCTGTCTGGTAGATCCCCTATTAGACTCTGACCTCTCTAGTCAGTTTCAGATGGGTGTGGAGACCAACCAGCTTCCGGCTGTGACAAGCAGAGGGTACATCCTGTCCTCTCCCCACTCATCCTTTAGGCAGGTGGGTGAAGAAGAGGGAAAGGGCTGGAAAGAGACGCTGTCCTTGTACCCAATGCTGTGCCATCACCTGCTATGGGTGATGCGATGCCCCCAAGAGCCCAAGCAAGCAGGCCTTGTAGACTGCAAGATCTCCCTCTGGTTTGGAGTCTGCCATTCCTGGATACCACCCCAGGGTATGCACATCCTTGGGGACCCACCAGCTGCCTCATGCTTGTTTCCACCCATGCCTCTCTCCAGTCGTGGGCACTGTGCTAGCCTGGCCTGCTGCCTCCTGGGGACCCCTTAGCCAGTCATCCTTCCTGCCCTGGCTTAGAGGACCCCTCTCTGCTCCAACCCACCGCTTCACCCCTCTCCTTCCCTAAGGACCCTGGTGCAGACTGGGAAGAGTGAGTAAACACAGCAGGGGCTGAGACTGGCTTGGTCACCTCTCACTGGCCCCTGGGCTTGTGACTTCCCTAGCAGCTCAGGGCACATACTTCTCTGCTCTGGGCCTTAGGCCAGAGTCACACAGGACCTCCTGTGTGCATGGAGCTGAACATGGCTGCCCATGAGGAGGGGGAGCCCAGCTGGCTGCAGAGGGCAGTGAGTCCGTCCTCCACCTGAGTTGGAATGCTGGACTTGTGCCACCATTCCTGAACTGCATTAGCCTGGTCTGGGCACTGACCTGAAAGAAATCTCCCAAAGGCAAAGGGCTGGCTCAGGCCCCAACGATGCAGATAGACTGCAAACGCTCACCTGTTTTGACACTCTGCATGGGAAGTGACCCAGCGGCTGGAAAGGTGGCAAGATGAGGAAGGTCTGAAGGACAAAGACAGGAATGGGGACTCAGCGTTGTGGGCACACAACTATGTTTCTCCTGGGAAATGTCCCAGGTGGAAGGTGAAGGCTCTAGCTAGGACTTGGGGGACCCAAGTGTCATTGCTGAGGGACCCAAGCAATGAACTATGACACCGGATGGGGTTAGGGTTTCATCCTATTTCTGTGAGAGTCGTGAGGATTCTCTGGCTTTCCTAGCAAAGGTGGCTTTGGGGACACTGACAAGACATCAGAGAGGATCAGTACAGCACTGTTTGTGTTCAAGTACAACAGAAAGAGCCCAGCTGTCCCATGACAGACCTCTGTCAACACAGTGAAAAGAGTGAGCTTCACAGAAGAAGCCAGATCAGCAGCTGTGATTCCACTTCTAGAAAGTTTAAAAACAGGTGTGCTTAGCTGCATAAAGTCAGGGAGGCCTTCCTAGCCGTTCAAGGTCAGTGAGGACTCAGGACATAAGCGAACCTGTACTGTAACATCCTGTAACTCAGTGGTGTCCCAAATTTTCTGATCAAGGAGATTATGGGGCCTTGGAGGAAAGTGATCGGTGATGTAGAGTGTGCATAAGGAGAGTCACATGGAGAGAAAACATTCTCTCAGGCTTTCACAGAGAGCAAATTGGTCAAGCAATGCCCATGACTCATCCACACGGCTGACACTGACAAAGGATCTACAAACTGCGGTACAGGGTTTCAGGGTAAACCCTGAGGGGATTTGAGTGACCTTTTCAGATACAAAAGTTACATTTCTTGTTATGTAGGTCTCGCTTTATCTTGGTCTTAGCCATCCAGCAGAAAAGTATAAAAATGAGATATAAAAAGTAAAGCCAAGTAAAAAGCTGTAAAAGACTAAAGTCAACAGCTTCTGACATTGCCAGCCCTATGGATAACCCACTACTATTATGACTATATTGGATTATTTTTCTGAATTGAGGTACCTACAATATTCAAATGGCAAGGGAATACCCATCTCTGACAAAACTAAACAAAAAAGGGGGATACAAATGAAGGACCATTTTGTATCTGTAGAGTAGATATACAGCTACTTTCTCTTAATTCAATGAGAAGAAAGATTTGTGCTGATAGTGTTTGGACAGGATATCTTGTCTGCATCTTATACTATGAAGACAACAATATGCAATGTATTAATTATTGAAAATATCCTACTGATCAGTTTTAAAACTGCCTCTTTGCTATTTGTTTCTCAATAAAATTAATTTTTAAAAAGGTCAGGGAGGCCTTGACCTTCACAGAGGTCAAAGGGCAGAGAGCAGAGAACAGAGGACAGGGGACGCCTTCCAAGCCAAGGAGGAAGATGTTCTTATCACCTCATGGTGGGCGGAGTTTCCACCAGCTCAGGCAGGTTGAAACTCACCAAGCTACTCCATGAACCCCGCTCCATGTGAGACCTCAATAAAAGGACTGTACTTATCAAGAATTTTAGTCGCACAAGGAAATGCTGGCACTGTAATCTGAAGCAAGGAAAAACTAAAAAGCAATAGTATATAGAGAATCATTATTCCAAAAGCATCCATGGGAAAGGTTAGGATTGAAGCATTTCATGTGTTGAAAGTCAGTGCTTTGAGATTATGAAAATCTGCCTCTCTATTTTCCCCACTTC
>NW_004524702.1:4349953-4377940 GCF_000260255.1 Octodon degus
TGTGGTGTCACACGCCTGTAATTCTAGCTCTTGGGAGGCTGAAAACAGGAGAATCACTACGAGTTCGATCTATGTAGTGAGACCCTGTAGACCCTGTCCTAAATACAAAAAAAAAAAAAAAAAAAAAAGAACCACCCATGGCCACACACAGGATTCTGTCTCTCACTCTGCAGCACCTTTGCATTCCCGCTCGGATGTGATCCACACACAAGGTGCGAGCCTCGAAAGAAACAAAGGTGTGTTTTCTGTCAAGTTTTATATAGGTTTATGTGTGGCCAGGTTGTGAAGTTTCCCTAAAGCCCCCGAGGTAGTTCTTGGTTTAAAGGTGTCCCCGGGGCCAGGACAGAAGGCTCCTGTTAGATTAATGGTTTGACTGTAGAAGCCCAGGGTGGGTTCACATTTGAGATTTCTTTTTTTTTTTTTTCATTTTATCAAAAAACAAATAGCAATGAGAGTTTCAAAATTGATTAGTAGGACAGTTTCAATAACTAATATATTAGGGGCCGGGGAGATGGCTCAGTGGAATAAGCGCTTCCCTGGCAAGTGCAAGGGCCTGAGTTCATTCCCGGTTCCACCAAAAAATAAAAATAAAAATCAAACAAGGCTGAAAATAGGCCGATCACTGCAGTTCAAGCTTCATAGTGAGACCCTGTACCAATACATTTAAAAAAAAGCGCCTACCTGTAGAATTGGCTTCTACCCTCAATAACTAATATATTACATATTATTGTCTTCATAGTGATTATTTATAGTACAAGATACAGACATGATATCCTGTCCAAACACTATTAGTACAAATCTTTCTTCTCATTGACTTAAGAGAAAGTATCTGTATCTCTATCCTATTTTGTATATACAGATACAAAATGGTCCTTCATTTGTATCCCCCTTTTTTGCTTAGTTTTGTCAGAGATGGGTATTCCCTTGCCATTTGAATATTGTAGGTGCATGAATTCAGCAAAATAATCCAATATAGTCCAGTAATTCATAATAGTACTGGGTTATCTGCAGGACTGGAAATGTCAAAAGTTGTTGACTTGAGCCTCTTACAGCTCAGCATATTAATATGGCTTTACTTTGTACACCTCGTGGTAATCAATGAAAACAAGAGACAAAAAAAGTCATAGCATTGTCCTGCTACATTGCTGTATATGGTTAGGCTTCTAAATTTCTGTGTAAAAATATGTAATTGTTTATTCCTTTTTTATTTTTCTATTTTTTCTTCACATTCTATAGGGATTTAAAGTTTAACATGTCAATACTTGATGGAAAATACTTGTTCCATGTTATATCTAAGATGGTTGATATTCAGACAGATAGTGAGGTTAAGCTCAACTGCCTATGTTATAAGGTAATAATATCATTAAGCTTCTCTTCTGTTAAGTTTGAAGACCAAAAATCGAGACAAAGAAGGGCTGCAAGGACAGCAAACATTTTGGCCCCCGTCCTTCAAGGTCAGTGAGGACTCAGGACATAAGAGAACCTGTACTGTAACATCCTGTAACTTAGTGGTGTCCCAAATTTACTGATCAAGGTGTCCCAAATTTACTGATTATGGGGCCATAGAGGAAAGTGATCGATGATGTAGAGTGTGCCTGAGGAGAATCACATGGAGAGAAAACATTCTCTCAGGCTTTCACAGAGAGCAAATTGGTCAAGCAATGGCTGTGACTCATCCACATGGCTGAAACTGACAAAGGATCTACAAACTGTGATACAGGGTTTCAAGGTAAATCCTGAGGGGATTTGACTGACCTTGTCAGATACAAAAGTTACATTTCTTGTTATATAGGTCTTGCTTTATCTTGGTCTTAACCATCCAGCAGAAAAGTATAAAAACGAGGTACATTTGAGTTTTCTTAATCCCCATTTCACAGATAAGGCTGTGAGAGACTGGCACTTTGTTACAGGAGTTCTGTAAAGTAGTGACTAATAAACCAGTGGCTTGACCCCACTCTCCTCATGGCCTTGGGTGCTGCTCCTGCGGGAAGAGCTGCTGTCTTCCTGTTGAGTCACCGCCTGCTCAGGACCTCTGTGCTCCACCAAGGCATTCCATCTCTTGGGCTCTTTCAGAGCAGCCACTTCTCTCTTCTCTGAGCACCAGCCAGCGGCTTCACATTTCCAGTTCACTGAAAGGTATCTGGAAAAAAAAAATTAAAATTTTGCTTCTGAGGTAAATTCTTTCTCCAACAAATCTCCGGGTAGGAGCCGTGCATCTACTGTGCGTGGACCCTGTGGCCACCACGGGGACCTCTGGCTGTTACTGAGCCCAGGCCTGGCTGATTACCGCTGAGAAGCCCAAGCCCAAGAGACCAGAGCCTCACCCAGGATGCTAGTGACTCAGAAGGCGAAGAGCTCCAGCGCTCAGGCTTCCCTTTCTGGGGCCTGGGGGAAGCAAGGCACACTCATGTGAGGACCAGAGCAGGAGCTCCACACAGACCATGAGTGCTACTCTCCGTTGTTGCCCAGAGCCCACAAGGAGTGACAGACAGGTTCACGGGTAGCAACAGCCTCTTATTCTCTGATCCTCCCAACAACCCCACAGCCAGGAAGCTGAGGCAGAGGTGGCCTCGGGCTTGACGGTCTCACCACAGAGGCCACAGTGTGTCCAGGTGCTGGGCCACCTCCAAGTTCCATTTTGCTCTTTGACCTCTCCGTTGCCCCCTGTCAGTCACGGGCCAAAGCTCCTCATTCTTTAGCTGACGGTCCTTCTGTCAGCTGTTGTCTACTTCCTGTGGAAAATCTCCCACAGCTCCAGGTAAATCATATACTGGAAGCGAGGGATGCTGTTTCCTATATGTGGGACAGCTGAGTGCTCACAAAAGCTGGCTGGCTTGAAGGGAGACACAGGTCAATGACAAGAGCAAAAATACGCCACACTGTGCCCCACCAAGCCTGATGCGCAAGAAAATGGGAAGCGTGTTTCACTCACAATGAGCCAGCAGCCAGACCTCGTAAACAACCAGTTGCTTTAATTCACACATAAAAATAGGGCTGGGGTAAGCGTGTGAGCGTCGTGGGGGATGGATAGAGGGGCACAAGTTCCATGCTAAGAATAGAGTTCCCCTCTGAATTGAAAGCCACTTTAGTTAGGTATGGCTAACCAAACACCCACCCTCTTTGCCTCCCCACCAGTAAGCCCTACGGTCTTGTGCAAACCATTTACCTCTTTTATTCAAAGGTGGGCTTTTGACTAAACAGACGCGAGCATTCTTCTAACTCTAGTTTCCCCTCATTCTTTTCAGTTTTCAACACACATGACACAGCTGGCCCACGGAAAACAAAAGTGAAATCATCTAAGAAGAAAAACCCATGAATAAACTTTCAGCCGAGGGCTCCGTCTTCTAGCTGACTTTAAACACAACTTAAAAAAAAAAAAAAAAAGGAGGAGGAAGAAAAGGAGGAAGAGAAGGAGAAGAAGGAGAATTGTTCTCTGCTTTTCTTCCCCCCACAATGCACTTATTCATTAAACTCCACCCTCTGCAAAAGAAACTGTGTGTTTCCTACTTTACCCTGTCTATATGTTTGAATCACACCGCTGAGTGGGCAGAAGAGCTCAGACAGCTGCACCCCCGGGGGAACGAAACGCTGCCTGGTAAGTCGCTGCAGGCTCTGGGGCTGCCCGTCAGTACAGCTTCTGGGATGAGCAAATGCTTTCACAGGAAACCCAGAGAAGACTTCTGGCCAAACCAGGTGCTCACGGGGCTATCTTAGAATACAATCTTTAAGATAAGAAAAAGAAACAGGATTTAGAACTGAGCTTCAGAGCCTGATACCATCAGAGATACAAAACCTTTTTGACCTCACAGGGGACAATATGGTTTTTTAAAACAGATTCCCCTCAACCTCTTAAGAGGACATTCCCAGGGACAGCAGCTTGACCAAAATCTCACAAAGATCATCTCCAGCTCAGGAGAACTGAAAGCTCGCCCAGGGCGCCTCTGCCTGTGTCTCTGTCTAAAGTGTCCAAATTAATATCGAACTACAGCTGTCAAATAATGTCTCCCTGTAGTAGAACAGCTGGACAGTATTTTTCATGTAGGATTCTTTTTTTTTTTTTTTTTTCTGGCTCAGAATGTAAAGGTGAGATTGTTCTGGGTGCCTCTCCCGGCCGCCTAATCTGAGCTCCAGGGGGCTAGAAATGTAGAAGAAGTTAGGAGAAAAAACTCCCAGTGGAATCAGCAGGGCTTACATGGAAGGGACAAGCTGGCTAGATGTGAATGTCCCATCCAGGACGTGGGACATCCGCCAGTGGTGATGGAAGACAGCTTTGCTCTTCACTGTGGCCGCTGAAGCCCAAACCTCAGAGACGGTGTGGGGTGGCCGCCTGGGTGTGGCGCAGGGTGTTGGCTCCAGCTGTGAGCTTCCCTGGAGACTGGGCCTGAGCCTGTTGCCTTCCTACAGGGCCAAGGCACTGGGCTGATGGCTCTGCGCTCGGGTTCTCTCACAGGGCGCCTTAGCCCAGGCAGCATGGGAGGTGAGGGTTGTCTGATTTCCTGTTGCATCCTCGAGGTGTGGCTTTGGGCGGGCTACTCCTCCTCTCCTTTGCCCTGCGCTCTGGGGATCGTGGCTGGAAAACAGCAGATGGCAGTAAAGTCACCTTGAAGGTGTGGGGGATGGACAGGCTAGAAACTGGAGTAGCGGCTGGCGTCCAGAGCCTCACGCGGCTTCTGCTCGTGCGGACTCACTCGTGGCACTGGCTTCAGCATCAAGGCCTCTGATGTGGACCGAAAGGCCGAGAGTGGCACCGGGCCTGCCTCAGTTTCTCAGAGTGGTTGTGGTAGCTCCTTCCACCCCTCCCAGCTACAGCAAACAAGTGTTGAGGTGCCTTCCCCACCTATAGCTCCAGCTGGGGATCTGGGAAGCTGGCAGAAAGCCTCTCACTATACAAGTTCATTTCTGAGACCACAGGGGGACCTCCATTACGTCTAGAAACCTGCACGTCAAATTAAAGACCTGCTCAGGCTCAGGTATAAAGCACTCCGTGCTGGTGGCAGACCGCTGACTCCATATGCAGAGCACCCCAAACATCACTTTGCCTTTATCCACAGAGTGGAGCAGGATGAACGACACAACGACGACAACGACGAGCTCTACCACTGACTTTGACTATGAAGTGGCAGAACCCTGCCAGAAAACCAGCGTGAAGGAAGTGGCAGGGCAGCTGCTGCCCCCGCTCTATGCGCTGGTGGTCGTCTTCGGCTCCGTGGGCAACATCCTGGTCATCCTCATCCTGGTCACCTGCAAGCGCCTGAAGAGCATGACAGACATCTACCTGCTCAACCTGGCCGTCTCCGACATGCTCCTCCTCCTCACGCTCCCCTTCTGGGCTCACTACAGCGCAGCCTACAGCTGGGTCTTTGGAGGCGCGGTGTGCAAGCTGCTCACGGGGCTCTACCACATCGGCTATTTCGGAGGGGTCCTCTTCATCATCCTCCTGACCATCGACAGGTACCTGGCCATCGTCCATGCTGTGTTTGCTCTGAAAGCCAGGACGGTTACCTTCGGTGTGGTGACCAGCGGGGTCACCTGGCTGGTGGCTCTGTTTGCTTCTCTCCCAGGAATCATCTTCATAAAATCTCAAAGAGAAACTTTGCGTTACACTTGCAGCCCTTATTTCCCTCCCCACCAATATCATTTCTGGAGGAAATTCCAGGCACTGAAGAGGGTGCTCTTGGGGCTGGTGCTGCCGCTGCTGGTCATGGTCGTCTGTTACTCGGGCATCCTGCGGACCTTGATGCGGTGCCGGAATGAGAAGAGGCGGCACAAGGCGGTGAGGCTCATCTTCGCCATCATGGTCGGCTACTTCCTCTTCTGGGCACCCCACAACATCGTGATCCTCCTGAACACCTTCTCAAATCTTGTGGCCCTCAACAACTGCAGCAGCTCTAACCAGCTGGACCAAGCCAGCCAGGTGACCGAGACTTTGGGGATGACACATTGCTGCGTGAACCCTATCATCTACGCCTTCGTTGGCGAGAAGTTCCGCCGGTATCTCTCGGCGTTCTTCAGAAAGCACGTGGCCAAGTGTTTGTGCAAACAGTGCGCCATCTTCCAGCGAGATGCCTCAGAACGCAGCAGCTCCTTTTATACCCGGTCCACCGGGGAGCAGGAGGTCTCCACTGGCTTGTGAGCAGGCCTGCCGTGTGGCTGTCACTCAGTGTCTCTGCACAGCTGCCAGTGGGGGTGACTTTGGGGACAGGAGTCTACTGTCACAGAGGAGCTAAGACCCATCCCTCTGCTTGAGTCTACAGGAGCTGATAAGACCATTGACTCTAGAAAGCTGTGTCAAAAATCCATTGATGAAGTTGGGCCCCTGATTCCCCCTGCTTACACCGAGTTACTCATAAGCTCTTTCTTTAGTGCAAAAGTTCACTATCAAAATGTCCTCAGAGAATTGCTGGTTGTGAGGTTCAGCTGTCTAAATAGAAATAACTAAGTGCCCTGAGAAACACCGCGCAGCTTCTTCCCTTGTCCAGAGCAGCCTGCAGGTGTAAATGTGTTTCACGCAAGCCTTTGTTTCACCCTAGGAGGGAAGATAGGGTGTGAGTTGCTGAGAAACAGCGAGTCCCAGCTGTGATTTCCCTCCAAGGTAGGGACAGCAGGTTCCACTGACTTGCGGGGCCAGGCGAGTGTCCTGCATCCTGGCAGGGATGGGGGCACCACACAGGGAGGGAGGATTTGGGCCATCTGTCCGTGGAGGAGGCGAAGCCGGGCCTCAGGCTGCCGACAGCACAGGCAAAGCTTGGTTGTGAGAAAACAGGTAGCTATCCCCAAAGAAGAAGGACGAGGCTGGGTGGGGTAGAACATTGCCCCGACAGCATTGGCAATGTCAGCATTGCCCTGACGGTGTCATGGCAGTGCAGGGAGCCTCCTGCCAGCGTGGCCGGGCCAAAGTCTCATTTTGTAGCCAGTGGGGGACAGGGGAAGATGAGTATTTGGGAGAAGGAGATCAGACATAGTAAGACCAGAATGAGGGCAGCCTCCTGGGTGAGGGCAGCCTCTTGGTCCTGCAGCTTGGGCTGAGCTTGGCTGGAGGTGAGCAGCCCAGAGGAGCCCAGGAGCAGCCTAGGCTCCAAGCAGATGCAGGAAGATCTGGAAGGGTCATGGCCATGCAAGTTGGTAGAGGTTCAGGGCAAGAAGTACAGGCTTGATGTAAGGGGACAAGCTGGGGTCAGGGGATGCAGAGGGACTTGGGACTGTCTCCCTGAGCATCCCAGTCACCCCCACACCCCATCCTGTCCCAGCGCTCATCCCCAGGAAACTCTGACACTCTAGATTTATGCATGCCAGAGCCTGGGGTCTGGGGACTCCATGCAGACCGCCATGAGTTCTAGGGCTTGGAATCCAGAGCTCTACACTCTGGAGCTGACAGGCTATGCTGCAGAAAGAGCAGCTCCAGGGACAGAGGCTCTGAGAGGAAGGAAGGACAGACCAGCTGTCTGGGTTCATCTACCAGGGGGAAGTGACACATTTATTTGGAAACCAGCTGCCTCCAGCTGCAAAGCCACAAACTTTACCCAGCTCCCTGCTCTGGCTGAGCATGGGGGGGCCTCCAGGCACCTTCTCCAGGGGCCTCCTCAGACCCACTTCCCACACACCAAGGGATTTATTTATCTCAGAGGGAAGTTGAGAGCATTTGGTTGCTGTTGTTGCTGTTGCTGCTATTGCTGCTGTGGTGGTGGCGGTGGCTGCGGTGACTGTTACTTTGTTGTTGCATCGGTAACTTTTTACCATACTTGAGGTTGTATTTGGAAGCAACTAAGACCAGGACAGTAAGGACGAGGTGAGAAAACACCGGAGGCCCACTTGGGGTTAAGGTGTCAGAAGCGTCAGAGGCATCCTGAACCCTTCTCAAGGCCAAAAACTAGAGCACCGCAGGGTGTGTGGTGTCAGCAGGAAGCACCCAGGTGGAAGGTCATAGAGAGTGCAGGGGGACTACGACCGCACCTCCTGGTCACGCCTAAGGCCAGTGAACATCTGCAAAGGTTCTTGTATAGTTTTATGTGTCTGGAAGGTTTCAAACTCCTTGGAAAACCCGTGCCTCTCTAAAAACCACCTCTTAAGCATAGCTGTGTTCTCAGTCTTTCAGCCAAGCACACACTTAGAGACAGCACACACGCAGCTGTCAGAGGAGACCCGCTAAGTAGCTTCTCTGGGACAACACCCTTCAATTGTGCTTACTTAAATATAGTCCTTAGTTTAAATGGGGGAGCTGTAAATATTTTTTAAAAATTGACTTTCTTCCTGAGACAAATTGCCTCAGTTGACTGCATTTAAAGATGGAGTTTCTGAGCAGTTGGCCCGAAAGCTTTTGCGTTTCCAGGTAGCTCTGCTTCTCCAGCAAAGGGGCTGGTGCGTCTTCAGAAAGGGAGTGGGAAGGGTTTTTGCAGTTGTCCATGTGCAGGTGAAGACAGCCCTTGTGCCTGGTGCTTTTCTGTAGCCCGAGAGCCGCTGGGCCTCAAGCAGGAGGTGGGACGGGCCGCTTCCATGGCGAGAGAAGGGTGCACCACTTCGTCTCACTGTTTTCTGCCACATCCTGCAGCCTCTCTGGAGTCCTCTTTCTTAAATGTCTTCAGTGAGCGGCTGTAGCTCCCTTGTGGTCCTGAATCCACCCCAAAGATCTCCCCTTCACTGTCATTTTGACTTTGGCGGAAAGCCAGAACACACACGGTGCCGGTGAGGGGCAGGTCTCGAGCGGACTCAAGGCAATGTGGCTTTGACTATAGGACTCACTCTTCAATGGTGAGCAGAGTCTTGATCTGCGCTTGTACTTAATGTACCCAATATGAAGGTGAAGCAAAGCTACCTGTGTGGGCAGCCTTTCCGTGGCCATCCCACAAGCTCCCTGGGCCCACTGCTCCGACTCGTCAGGCCACCACCCAGGATCTGGCCCTGCTCCCCACCTCTGGGACGCAGGGACCTTTGTCTCAGCCCTGTTGAGGAAGGTTGACATGCCACGGACAAGCTGAGGTCGCGGTGACTGTCCTCAGCAAGAGAGAGGATGTGCCCATTCTTACACTGAGATTCTGTGCTTGTTTGAGTCCCAAGCGTTTGTAGTTTCAACAGCTCTAACTAAATTAGAATGTATTCGCTTTTCCGCTGTGAGGATTAAGTTCACAAGTCATTCATGTTCGTCAGAGAGTGCGACAGACCCCCCAAACACGTCCTGATCATCCCCGGCTTCCCGGGGGCTTAGACTCAGAGAGGTGAACTGCGGCTCTGGTCCCCGCCTTGCCGCCCTACCCTCCTCCTAGCTGGTTCCTCAGCGCTCCCGCGTTGCCAGAATTCACAGGGGCCTTCCGTGGCCTCAAGGGTGAACAAGAGCAGAGAGCAGCGATCCCCGTGCTGCCAACGCTCCTCCACCTGGGAGCAAGATTCACCGGCAAGTCTTGCCTGTGCTTCCCCCTAAGACAGTCACACTTTAATGTCATGGGTGAGATAGTTCTGTCATCATTTTCTGTTTGCACACTGGGTTCCACATCGTCACAGCTTCGTGTGATTGTAAGTCCTGTGTCATGGTGATGCTGATGTAGCTCAGGAACGCATTTCGCAAGTCAGTGAGTCTTTTTCAACCTGACTGGAAAGGTCTTCGGCACTCTGAAGAACCACGGTCTGTGCTGTCCCCTGGAGGCCACATCAGCAAAGCAACAAGGGTGTCCCCACCAGCTTCGACCAGAGATCATCACCAGCAGGGGGCGCTCGCTTCCCGGTCAGCTGCTGCGTGTTTAGCTGGGGCAGGTGAGCCCCCACCCCTACCCCTCAGGGTTTCTTCAGGGCGGACAGGCTGGTGCCTGCTGGGAAATGAAGGGTCCAGCTGCTCAGGCTGTGCAGAGCGCTGAATTCAACTTTCCAACAAGGTCAACGTTTGCGACTCAACGTAAAATGCCCCCAGCTCCTCCCACGTCCCACTCCATGATCCTGGGCAGCCGAGAGCTGGAGAGGCCCAGTCTGATGAGCAAGTGAGTGGGTTCTCTATTCTTTACACTCCTTCCTGCATCTTCCTGATTGGCTCCCTTTATGTGGCCCTCTTATGGCACTGATCGTGTTGCATATGAATCTGTGGCTGAGGACAGTCAGCCCAGGCCACAGAGGCTCTGTGGTGCAGGTCTGCGTGGCCCAGGCATCCGCATGTGGGAGGTGTCTCCCAGTGGTACCCAGGCTGCCAGTGGGGGGGAAGCACATCTGAATCCTTCACTGTCAACCTGGATACGTTCAGGGAGGTGGGCCTGAACACCAAGTGGATAGGCTGTCTGGGGATCACTTGGGGAGTTTTGCAAGTGGTGACCTCAGGGGGTCCACCTTCAAGCAAGTCTGAGCTACAGGTCTGTGGCCCTGCCTGTGGCCCTGACTGCTGCTCACTTTCCGAGTGGCTCAGGGCCTGGCCGAGCATGAGAATCACTGCTAGCACCGAACTGCTCAGGCTGGGTCTGGGCCACATGGCGCCTGGCCAGGAAGTCGCTGGCGTGTGGCAGGTCGGGTCTGCACTCAGCGTCTTCTCATGCGCCCGTGTTTAAAGCGTGAGAATCTGGGCTTCGTGGCTCTCTGAGGCATCTGTACTCGAGGCTCTGAGTCCTTAGTCACCTGCCTGGTTTGGGTTGTGTTTTGGCCCGTCCTTTCCAAGTAGAATGCAAGTCAAAGAGGGACTTCTGGGACCTGCAGAGCTGGCCAGCTTCAAATTCAAGAGCAAACAAGACTCTCATGTAGAAAAGGGGCCATTTGAGCTGTTCTACAAATGAACCTAGATTGCCCTCAGCTTGGCCGGAGAGTTCCCCCCCGCCAGTTTCCTTTCTCTCCTGTGATCCGACCCTGGTAACTCCCCTCTAGCAAAGCACTGTGCCTGAAGGCCCTGCAGCCAGGCCAGCTTGTGCCAGCGCTGGTCAAAGCAGTGGCAATTCTGCCGAGAATTGCATGCCCGCAATAAAATAGTAGCTGCTGGTAGGCCTGGTATGTTATCTAAATACACTTACAGGCACGCAAAACAAACTACTCCCATGTTTTACTGAAAAGTGGACACGTCTGATAATGGACTCATTCTGGTCTGAGTCAAGATAATGCTTTTTTTGAAAATGAATACCACTGAAATAATGAAGTTTAGATTAAAAATAGAAATCTTATATACAAACTCCCACCAGCATTTGGAAAGCACTGTGGACAGTCCAGAGAGGAGAGCCGAGACGCAGGGGAAGGTGAACGGTCCAGCTTGCAGACCAGGGCCAGAGGAAGGGGGCAGGAAGCCCTTGGGCTTGAGGTCCAAGGTCGGGTAGCAGCTCCTTCCAAGCAGTGGTGGGAACCGCTCTGCGCATGCGCGGAGATAAACAAGGGCTTGGTGAACTGCGGGAGCGGAAGTGCTCGGCAAAGATGGTGGAAGGTGGGTAGTCACAGGCGGGCAGATGGCTGTGTGAGCCTGGCCACGAAAGAGCAGACAGTAAGGGAGAGAGAAGGCAGGAGGGGAAGGAAGGGAAGGTAGAAGAAGGAAGGAAAAGGACGGCAAAAGAAAAGAATTAACTCTCTTTAGGACCATGGCAACAGACACAAATTGTAAGCAGTCTCCTTGCTGTCACTGATTCTAAGTGTGTGGGCCCCAACAAGTCCATGAGCACCTCAACCCTAGAAATGACGACTATGGCCACGCCATAGCTCCACCATGCCCTGTGGAGATCTCTGGCCTCCCAGGGTGTCCCACAGGGAAGCCCTGCAGGTCCCCAAGCCCAGAAGCACAGTGGTTTGTTCCTCGCTGTGACGAACCCCACGCTCCTTCAATACCAGGTGACCCTGAGCAGGTCATTACCACCTGCACCAAGAGGGTATCAGCCAGCTCAGACACCGGGGAGCCCTGCTCCCCATCACTGCCCCCCACGGCATGCACAATGCACAGTTGCCTGTCCTGTTAGCAATTGCTCTCCTAAGAGTCCTGGCATTGTCACCAAAACTAGCACGTGCGTCTTTCCACATACTGTCCCAGTTTAAGGCATTAAAACCTCTTCCTCTGGGCAGAAAGCATCCCTAACACAGAGGATTCCCACTGACAGCTGTTCACTCATGCAGCAGGATCTTCGGACAGCCTGCTGGTGTGAGGGCTGTCACAAGCTCCTGTGTTGCAGGGCTGACCTGAGCGTCTGCAGACAGAGCACTGGTCACATGTGGGTGCCACTTTTGTTTCCCTGGCACCTAGGACACTCCCAGCCCACACCTTCCATGGGACCTGGCTCACGGTGCGGCCCGGTCAGTGCTCTGTGACATCTCCTTGTAGGATCTGCACCGGCAAGCAATCTCACCCATTATGAAGCCCTGTCAACCTCGCTGTCAGAGGTCCTTCCCACTTCATGCTACACAAGAGCAATGACGCTGAACAGTGCGCCTATACCATGGGCCAGCGCAGGAATGTCAGTGGAAACTGCAGAGAAGACACAGAGGCCATGGAGAGGGGCTTCAGGGACGGGCACAGTATGGAGTGGGCAGGACGGCTGAGTGACTTTGCACCCCACTGAGGGGTGTAGAGAGCAGGGAGCCAGGAGCCAGGACAGGGACCCAGGAGCTGGACCATGGTGCGGCCTCAGGTCGGGCTGCAGTGGAGGCAGGAGGGTGGCAGAGAGGGGTGAGGAAGAGGAGGCTCGACGGATGTGGAGGAGCACAGGCACCCACACTGGGCCTTGGGGAGAGGTGAGGACTGCAGAAAGGGAGCCCCAGTTTCATTGCATGGGAGGATGGATCGGTCCCCAAATCCTCGAAGACACTATGTTCCATCAATGGCAACTCTGCTGGGGTTGAACTCAGCAGGGCCCTGTGTAGACATCTAGACCCAGGGTCCTGGGCAGAGGACACCACAGGGTAGACTGGATAGCTCAGGGACCCAGTGGTGCCAACCACTCAGGTCCCTTTGCAGATCAAATCAAAGGAGGCCAATTAGTTCAGTAAAAAAGGAAAAAGGATTCATTCACAGTCAGTCCTGAGGAAATGGAGGCCCAAATTGCCATCTTCCTGAATACAGCTGTGTTGTGGATAGCAAGGCATGGCACAGGGAGGGACATGATGACACAACAGACCTGTCTGGGCTTGTTTAGTTTGGTTTGATTTTTTGAGGCAGAGCTGGCCTCCAACTCACAGCGATCGTCCTGCCTCAGCCCTCCAGGCCTCAGACTATAGGCATGTGCCGCCATGTCCAGCTCAGGCTGGTTCCATTGCGCCCTGCACTGGACCACTCCCCTATGGAAATGAAACTGGGCTTGACATCCCTGCACCAGTGTCTGTATACTCTGTCCCTTTCCCAGCGCTGAGGAGAGGTGGGGGGCAGCTGATGCCCGAGGCTTCGGATGTCTGTAGAAGCCACTTGTCTCCTAAGGGGAAATCTAACCTGCAAAGCTCCACCTTTCCAAGCCAGTTCCTCGGAGATGTCCAGGGAGCAAAGGAGCCCCCATAACAAGGACATGTGTGGAGAAAGTTGGGCGTGCTCGTGGCCTGGAGGAGAGGGCTGTGGGAGGACAGGAAGCCCATGACAGGGCCAGACCGGAAGTGAGGTAAGAGCAGGAGAGACATCCAGGGACCCCAGATGGGACTGGAGTCTCAAGGTCAGGGGTCCAAGCAGCCCTGGCCCAGGGTCCTTCTCAGCTCCCTCTTAGCAAAGGGACTCGAGGCCTCTTCCTCCAGAAATTATGGCTTTTGTCCCCAAGTTCTGGGCCTGCTGGAGGGGACATGGCCAGCCTTGTGGTTCTAGGGTCCTGGATTCCTAGGATGATGTTGTCTTCTCAGAGCCTTTTGCTTAGGTACAGGAGATCTTCCAAGACAGGAAGCAGGTGGCAGTCATGAACTCTGGACAGAGACAGGCCCCTGCTTGAGTAGAGGCCTTAGCGGCTGTGGGTCCTGGATTAGCCCGGGGACTCACCTGTCTGGGCCTGGCAGGACCCCAGAGAGACCCTGACTGAAGAGCAGCCCCAGACTTCCCTGCACAGCAGACATGGGCCAGAATTTAATTTTATTAAAGGGCCGATTTCCAAATGAGGATGCTACTTTGCATATTACTTTTTACTTCTGTTCCTAAGAGAAACAGTTCTTAGCTGTTAATGAGGCAGTTCAAATTAGACCAGTGTCTGACCCTAAACCTATAGAACCCTATAGAAACCTATGGAAACCTATAGACTCTATGGAAAGTGGAACAGCTGACCTGAGAGGGCTGTCCACACCTCTGTGGCCCTCCCATCACCCTCTGGTAGCACTGATGAGTAACCAGGAGTGGGCAGCTTGAGCAAGGGGCGGTGCGGCCTGGCCATGCTGTGACTTCCCCTCCAAGCTGTGCAAGTCCCTGTGTCAATTTTGAGGTCTTATGACACTGTGGCTTTGGAAATTTCAGTTTCTAGTTCTTGTTACTTGGAGTCAACAAAATTGGCAGAGTGCCTAGAACTTTCCACCTGAACAGCATCTGCCCAACCACCATCCCCAGGAACAGGACAGAGACTCGGGGGATGGCTGATGTGGGGTCTCCCAGGCCTGGCCTGCTTCCCAGAACTGAAGACACCCCTCTGCACAGGACCCCAGGGTTATAACCTGTCCTCTTCTTGACCATTTCCCTCGGGGTCAGAGAGGGAGCTGGCAAGGTCCGCTCCGCTCACCATCCCCCCCCAGGCCTGGCAAAGCTACTGGCAGAGCCAGCGGCACACACAGGGAGACAGCAGAAGACACTGGAGGAGAAAATGTTACCCAAGGGGTGTGACGTAGGGAGGCCACCGCGTGTGGCCTCCCGGGGCCAGCAAGAGCAGCCTCCTGTCTGTACCCCAGTGTCCCACTAGAAGGGACAAGGGAGCTGTTGTGTGATGCTGTCTGTCCTTGGGTCGAGGGACAGGGCAGCCCACCAAGACCCTACCAGGAAGCAACCAGAACCAGATCCCCTGACCTGCCCTCCACAGTCTGGCCCCAAGCCAGCTAAAACCCAGTGGAGGGAGGAGTCCGCAGCTAGTGACTTGGGAGAGGAGGATGGGGAGGTGCAGGGTGGAGCTAGCAGGGGCTTCGATGTGAGCTGGGTGTGGTGGGTGGGCCTGCAATCCCGACACTCGGGAGGCTGAGGCAGGAGTGAGTTCAAGGCCAGCCTCAACTATGTGCAGAGCTCTGTCTCAAGAGGCAAAACATGGGCTGGGGCCAGCGAGATAGCTCAGAGGTCTAAAGCGCCTGCTTAGGCAAACATAGGCAGGTGCAGGGGACCGAGGTTCAATCCCAGGCACCACATGCTGCGCCAGCCCTGCCCTCACGTGGGCTGAGCTGGCAAAAAAAAAAAAAGCAAAACACAGAAAGCTCTGTGGAGTGAATAATGAGCTACAATTGTAAACAAAATTCAGTGAAACATGACTCAGTAGCTGTTTACCGTTCTGGTCATTGCCTGCCAGACAAACCAAAGGTCATGTACATTAAAGAAAAAGGCCACTAAGTGCAACAAGATGAGGAGAAAGGCCAAGTTCTTGGACTCCGTGCAAGGGCAGCTGAGAGCAACCTGAACGAAGTTTGGACAGGCGGCCGGAGGAGCCCTCTCACAAGCAGGAGACAACACAGGAGCTCCACAGAGGCCGCCTGGGAAGGGGAACCCCCCCCCAAACCCAAGCCTAGAGCCGATCTGAACCCCGTAGGGTTCAGACGTACAGAGGCCACAAGCGGTCCTGACGGGGACGGAGCAGGCCGCCCACAGTAGCAGAGCAACCCCAAGCAGAGGCCCACCGTTACACCTCAAGGAACCGGCGAGAGACAAAAGAAGCCTGAACTCAGCAGAAGGAAGAAAATAGCAAGGATCAAAGCAGAAATTATTTTTTAAAAAAGAGGAACCAGATGACAGTCAAAAAGATCAGGACTAAAAGTTGTTTCTCAAAAAGGTAAAGCTGTCGAATCTGTAGCTGGACCAACAAAGACAGAGAGGACTCAACTGGAGATAAAAGAGGAAGCGCTGCTGCGGGTGCCTCAGAATACACGAGGCTGCCACCAACAGCTACACAGCAAGAAATTGTGTAACCTCGGAGAAATGGGTAAATTCCTAGAAACACGCAAGATTGAATCAGAAAGAAAAAGAAACATCTGAGTAGAACAACACAAAACAGAACATTGACTCAATAGTAGTAGTCTGTCATCAAAGATAGTCCCAGACCTGAAGGCCTCAGTCCCATATTCTGCCAAACATTTATAGAATAATTAAAATCAGTCCTCCTTAGGGCCAGTGAGACAGCTCGGCGGGTTAAGCACCTGCTTTGGCAAGCACAGGGACCAGGGCTTGATCCCAGTGCCACATGCCATGCACCAGCCCTGCCTCCAGGGTGCGCTGAGCCAGCAAACGAGTCCGGGCGTGGTGGTGCATGCCTGTAACTCCAGAACTGGGGAGGCTGAAAACAGGAGGACCACTACAAGTCCAAGCCGCGTAGTGAGCTGTATCAAATACATAAATGAAAAAGAAAATTCTCAAAGTCTTCCCAAAAAGTTGAAGAGCAGGGAATACTTCCAAGTTAATACTATGAGACCAAAAGGTACATGCAAATGTAGGAAGTGCAGGGTAAGCCTACAGTAAGCTGTCAGCTCATACCTGTGGGACAACATCAAAGGACAAAAGGGAGACGGTCGTTGGTGTGGTCTTTGTCAGGTTCGGCTGTGGCGTACCAGGGTCAGGGCCAGAAAGTACAGAAGGTGGTGGCGCAGCCTACTGACCTCGTCTTCAGATACCTGCAGACTAGATCCCAGACCCGGGGGGCACTGTACGAGCAAGCGAAAGTGCGGAGAGGGCTGTACGTTGGCCTCGATGGGTGCATGAACCTGGTACTAGATGAGACAGAAGAAATCCACTCTAAAACAAAGTCAAGGGGCCAGAGAGATAGTTCAGCAGACTAAGCACCTGCTTAGGACCAGGGTTCGATCTCTGGCACCACATGCCACGCTGGCCCTGCCCTCGTGTGTGCTGAGCTGGCCCCCAAGACCAGGCGTGGTGGCATATTCCTGTAATCCCAGTGCTGGGGAGGCCAAAAATAGGATCACTTTGAGTCCAAGCTATGTAGCGAGATCCTGTACCAAATACATAAAATATAGATATATATTAACACAAAGTCAAGAAAACAACTGGGTTGGATCACGCTGACAGGAGATAATACTAATCTGCTACAAAGGGTCTCCAACTAGAAATGATCAATGACTTAAGACAGCAGTGAAGTGAGACAGCAGCAATTGTGACACTATACCAAAAAGGCAGCAGATGAAGTGATTTGTCCTGGGAATATTTACAAGACATTTGTTCGCATTGTTTTGATTACCCTTATGTGTTTACAGAAGGCCAATAAATGTAGAATTGCCTCTATTTTTTAAAATAAACACAAATGATAACAACGATTGGCAAGGATGCGGAGAAAAGAGAAGCCTTGTGGATTGTGGGTAAGGATGTAAGCTAGAGGCCTGGGGATACAGCGCAGTGATGAGGTCCTTGCCTAGCATGCCGACTCCCTGTGACCAATCCCCAGCACC
The DNA here is from genome assembly GCF_000260255.1 of Octodon degus. Lineage (NCBI taxonomy): Eukaryota > Metazoa > Chordata > Mammalia > Rodentia > Octodontidae > Octodon > Octodon degus. The sequence continues at coordinate 4,367,429 of NW_004524702.1, forward strand.
ATGCACACACGCGCACGTGCACACACACACACACACACACACACACACAATGTTACTTAATGCAACCATTTTAGAAAATAGTATAGTGGTTCCTTAAACACTAAAGCTAGAATTAGCCTGTAATCCAGAAATCTCTCACTTCAAATGACTGCAGCCAAGAGATACCTGCACTCCTGTGTTTGTTTTTGCGTTGTTTATGATAGTCAAGCTGTAAAGCAATCTAGTTTCCATTAAGGAAAGAAAATGTGGCACATAGCCACCATGGAAAAGGATACCACCCGGAAAAGAAGGAGGTGCTGATATACTAAGTCCTAAGTGTAAGAGGAAACTCACGTACAGGAAGGCAAACGCTGTGACCCCAATTTCAGAGCAGCAAGGAGATTGCTGGAGGCTGACCAAGGGACAAATGGAGAAAGAAGATGCAGATTGGAGGAGGAGACGCCCCGACTGCGGGCGCAGGTGTTGGTGGTCTGGTGCACTGCTTGGTGACCATAGTTAAAATAACATATAAGATGTTTCCTCACTATTTTGTGACTCGGCATTCGCGGGTTTTCAAAAAATATTAATCTCAATTATTTATCTCAGATTTTTTGCTATATCACAGGATTTTGCAGTACCATACAATATACATGTGTTGTTAAAATTACACTGGTTATATGGGCCAGGGAGATGGCTCAGTGGAATAAGTGCTTCCCTGGAAAGTGCAAGGGCCTAAGTTCAATTCCTGGTTCCTCGAAAGAGAAAATTACACCGATTTACAAGATTAGAAATTGGTTACGAACATTAGAAGTGTTTTTAAAAGTGTGGGAGGCCGGGGAGATGGCTCAGTTGAATAATCGCTTGCCTAGCAAGTGCAAGAGCCTGAGTTCAATCCCCGGTTCCACAAAAACAAACAAAACAAAACAAAATAAAAGTGTGGGAAAGACTTATAAGAGTGTGGGAAAGGTTTAGAAACCCTTAAAAATATATATAAATACTGAAATAAATATAACATCATTACTATGCTGATTTTCACTCATCGCAGGGGTGTCTGGATCGTAACCTCCACCCTAAGTGAGGGGCCACTGCACCGGCCAGACATGCGGTCCCACCCGTGATCCCAGCACTCGGGAGGCTGAGGCAGGAGGACCGCTGCAAGCTCGAGACCAGCCTGGGCTACAAAATGAGCTCAAGCCCAGTCTGAGCTGCACAGCAAAACCCTGTCTCAAAAACATAAAATAATAATAGTAATAATAAGTGCTGCAAAAATAGATTTTTAGCATCTCTGACACACACACACAAATGAATTTGTGAAGTGATGGCTGTGTTTGTTTGATTGACTGTTCCTCTAATAACAACACACAATTGTTGTCAGCTAAAAATGAATAAAGCAAAGGAAGAAGGGGGTTCTGGGCCCCTTCTGGGACGCCTACACCCCTCTCTTAGTCAGGGAGGACAGCGGTGCCTGCTGGCACAGTCAGTGCGCTGGGAGATTCCCACAGTAAAGATTTCCAGCCTGGCTGTTGTAGCACACAGCCATAAATGTCCTCCCTTACAACATGTCCCACACACTGCAGGATGAAGTGGGGGCACAGAGAGAGCTGCTTCCGGACTGCAGACAGCCCCTCTTGCTGGAGGTACATCCAGACTCTGGTCTTCCCGGGTATTGTCCATGATTTGTGTTTCAGAAGCATCGCCTCCCTCCCAGGAGTCGCGGCTGCTCAGGGTCTGAGGCGGGAGGGTGGGGCTCCAGGCCCAGGCCAGGGAGAAGTGTGGGGAAAGCTGGGGCTGGCAGGCAATTCTTAAGACCCCCCAGGTCACAACATCTGGAGATTTGCTCCTTCAACCCAGCGCTCAACAACCCATATGTAAGTGTCTTCTAAAATTATGCACATTTTCATTCAGAAGCAGTGCTATTTTTAAAATTATAATGACTGTTACTCACGGAGATGAGTATCACAGATTCCTAAATTTCCTGTACTGTCACAGTTACTAATAAAAATTGATAGGATAGGTAGACAGATGATAGATAGATAGGTAGATAGATAGATAGATAGACAGACAGACAGACAGACAGACAGACAGACAGACAGACAGACAGATAGATAGATAGATAAAGACAGACAGCTAACAGAGGCAATCTGAAAGAACTGATATTTGAAGAAGCCGTTGTGAGGCATGGGTCAAGGCATCATGATTTTAAACAATCTGATGCCCATCTCTTTTTCAGTGATAATGTTTTATTAGCGCACGTTAGCAGCACACGGCGACTGCGCCTCTCGTGGGTGCCGGCCCCTGTGCACAGCACACCTCAGTTCTCTTTTCATCCTGACCCCTCTCCTCTCTTCTCCCTCCTCTCTTGGTCCCTTCCCTTTTGCAAAAGAGCAAGCTCCCTATTTCCACTTACCATTTGGTTTGCTCTTTATATTTGGGGTTTCGTGTACAAGAGAACCACGTGATGTTTGAGCTCATGTATCGCTTTCATTTCACTTAGCATGATGGGCTCAGAGTGCAGCCAGGCACGTGCCGCACGCCTGAAACCCAGCTCTCGGGAGGCTGGAGCATTGCGTGAGTTCAAGGCCAGCCTGGCTCCATAGTCAAGTTCAAGGCCCGCCTGCACTACATAGCAAGACCTTGACTCAAAACAAAACAAATTGTGCTTCCATTTTCCTACAGGTGACTCCAGTTCACCCTTCTTTACAGCAGGGCAGGGCTCCATTTCTTCATCTCAGGCTAGATCTCTGAAAATGGCATTCGCCATCCTGCCACTGAACTGAATGTAGTGTCTGTGCCGATCAGCATTCGGTCAAGAGACAGAAGCCACGCTAGTAAGTTGAATAGTTGACATTAGATATCTTAAAAATCACAGGCAAAGGTGGATAAACTACCAAAGGCAGTGAAGAGAACTCTAAGGAAGACAGAAATGGCAGGAGGAGGGAACAGGGAGGACCCTCAGCTGTGTGCCCCTGGAGGGAGCCCACCCGGAAGCTGCCCTCCCTCCCGAGGTGCACCCAGACCTGTGGGAGAGGGCACAGTAGCCGCGAGCAGCAGTGTGGTCATGAAGTGTGCTGAGGGGCTGCAGGTGGGGGGCAAGAGAGGAAGCAGGGAGACGCCCAGCAGTGCTCTGCCCAGAGGCTGCTTTCAGCCAACAGCCCTCCAGGTGACAGCACCACTCAGCAGGACGCTACGTGCTGTGGTATACCTGACAGCTTTCCGTCGCTGTGACACAATGCTTGGGGCTGCACATTTCATAAAGAAACGTACATGAGCTCATCGTTTTAGAGGTTTGAGGGCCCGGTGCCAGCGTGACCATGGCATTGTGGTGGGAGGAGTGATCCCCTCTCTTGGGAACTAATTGTGACCCCTGAGAAACATGTCACCCTGCCATGGGCAGTTCCCCCAGTGAGTTCCCTCTGGGCACCTTTTCTTCAAGGTCCCCGGGGCCATCACCCTGGACCTCGCTCCCTACACGTGGACAGTGAGCTAGAACCTGTGTTCGTATCATGGACCACGGCATCTCCAATCACCACTGGAAAGCCCACACTACTGGCTCTCCACATAGAACTGGCAAATCAGCCCAAAGGAGAAAACAAAACCTCAAAACCCGGAGCCAGCAGGAAAAGGCCCTGCCTCTCACGTGGCCTTCCCCTGCCTACTGTCCTGGATGGCAAAGGGGCTACGTGTGCGCCTCCAGCCTGAGGGCCACAGAGAGACCACTGTGGCCCCCTGTGAGCTGGACAGCCATGGATACCGAGGCCGTGGCCTCTGCTTTTTTTTGGTTGAAGGTCAGCAGGACGTGAAAGGTACTCTGTGTCTTCCCTGCCCTGACTATTGAAATCACCACCAGTGAGTGTCCCCCATGTCCCTGAAGAAAGAGCTTAGCAACAGAAGGAACACTGGTGGCTGGATGGAGCCCGTGGCCGCTCAGCCCCACTATCTCGGCAGGGCTCCCTCTGGCTCCCACCCCACTTTCCCCAGAGCCCTTCTTTCCTACCAGCCATAACTGACTTGCATATTTCATCACTGTCTGCTGAAGGGGAGCTCCCCATGGGTGGGCGTTTTTGCCCCCACTGTTCACTGGGCATGTGCCGGGCCCTCTACAAGTGTTTGTTGAGTGAATGGATGATCCACCTATACAGGACAACATGAGTATAAACTGAGAGCTTTTCAGGTGGAAAAGGCCCAGGGAGGGCTGTCACGCCATGACATGTGTCCCTTGGACCACAGCCTGAAACCTTGAAAGCCAGGAGCCAAAATCACCCTCTCCTCTTCCGAAAGGTACTGTGCCACAGCGCTGGAAAGCTGACCCGCAGACGGCCCTCTCTGGGCTCAGGAACTGGGATGGAAACTGACCTTCTCTCTGGCCCCAGCTTTGGGGTCCTAAGCTTTCCTTCCCACCAGGGGAGAGGTTTCCAGAGTCCCACAGTATGGGCATGACTAGGCAGCACTCTGGGAACTCAGCCACAACAACAATACTGAAAGTGGAGGCTGTGCTAATCAGAGAGCAGGGTGATCCTGAGTTTACTGGAAAATGTTTTCCTGGGGAAATTTTTTCAAATTTTCCCAAACAGCCTGATTCTGTGACACAAAGCACGTGCGACACCTGCTGCTGCTTTTCCCCTCCAAGTACCCAACTAAAGAGCCACCCGTGTACTCGGGCCTCGCTTGTGTTGCCAAGTCTGACGCAACTTTGCTTTCCTGTCCTGGGCTGACTGACTAAGAGCCACCCTGCTGGCTCCCAGTGTCCTCGGTGACCCCAGTTCCCCAGCAACAGGAGGGAGAGACCCCAGGAAGAGGAAATGCTGCTGCCCCAGGGGGTCACCACCCCAACCACAGCGCCTCCCAGGGCCCTGTGACCACCAGAGCCACTCTGAGTCCAACTCTAGCAGAGGCAAGCACCTCCTGAGAAGAGGGTGGGCCTGGTCCCACTGGCAGCAGCTGAGTCTGCTCTTGTTCCTTGCTCAGGCCTGTGGGGTTTATCACTCAGCCCTGCATCTGTCTAGGCCCTTCCGATCTTCTTTTTCTCTTAATGGTTTCTTGCAGTCTGCGTCTGTGAGGACAGGGACACTTTCTGGGTACACTGCCACCTCGGGCACAACTGGCCCAGCAGAGAACATCCCTGAGCCAGAGATGCCCACACTCGGCCAAGAGATAGAACGGGTCCCCAGAGGAGGCAGCGACCGCTGCCAGCAGTCCTTGACCCTAGTTCATGCACATTCTTTCAAGTCTTTCAAGTCCCTCTTCTCATCCTCTTCCAAGCTCCCCCTCCAACGCCCTCCCAAGCCCCAGCCCAGTCTTTTCCCAGGGTCTTTTCCGTTTCCTTTCCCCACTCCACCTCAGGGTGGAGTTACCCACTTGGGACAGCCCCCACTTGCTGTCATCTTCCTGTCCTCACAGGGTCTTTCTCCTCTTCAAGTAGAGCAAATCCACTTCCCTGCATCCCAGCTCCAGCCACTCTGCCTGCTGGTGGCAACCCCCGTGCCTCCAAGTGTCACCATCCAGGATGGCCTTCTCCAGCCTGTCCCTGTCCCCACAGCCTCAGTCTCCTCCCCTGGGCACCTGTCCCTCAGCTTCTTCTCCCCACATTCTCTCTTGGGGCCATGCCTCTGCCAGCCCACCCACAGGGCTCACAAGGACAATGCAAATGAGCCACTCGCCACCACCACCATAGTCTCCTTGCACACACTTGGGTGTGTGTGACCGGCTGCATCAAGCGTCAGGACCACGGTGTGAACTTGTGTTGACCACGGATGTTTCTCTCCCCTGGTAGCTGCCACCTACTCTGCGAGGGGCTGTGGTCCCAGGCCCTGGGTCACGCCCCTCCTATCTGTCCCCGCAGGTGCTTACTCAGCCCCCTTATCTGGCGGGCACAGGGACAGCTGTCTGCAGGCCCATGCAAATCAAAGGCGGGGTGTGGGGAGGGGAAGGGAAACAACTTCCCACTCTCTCCAAAGGCCGAGAAGGCTGCAGAGGTCCCGGACCTTCAAGTTGCTTTCTTCCAGCCGCCAACCTCATCTGTGGCTGGAGGGCAGAGGCGCCCGGAGCTGAGCTGAGGCTTCCCTTGCCCCCGCCCCTGGGGTCAAGACGGGTCTGTGCAGAAGGAAGCAGCCCCCAAGCCTTCCCACAGCCCCCCTATGGACGACAGAGAGGCGGCACCCTCCCCACTCCCCGGAACTCCGGCAAGCGGTGAGTCCTCTGTGTGTCCCCAGCGCTGTCCCAGTCTGTGCCCAGCATGGTTTCACTTTTGTAAACATTTGCTTGTCCTTGGAGAGGAAACCATCTCAGCCTGCCAGCCGAGAGACGCCTTCTCACGGGTGAGCGAGCTTTCTGAATGGACAGAAGTTAAACCTGCGCCTCTGTCTCGCGATTAAGATGCATTTTGTTCTCTTTAACTGTTTCTTACTGCTGTTTTCCAGTATGCCAGTCTTGTTTCTCTACCAAAAAGAACGTAAGCGATGAGTGTCATACCTCCCACAGTGGTCCCCTCACACCTAAGTCCTGCTCTGGGGACAGACCTGGGAGTGTTTACTTAAAGAAACACTTTAAAGTGTTAAAGAAATGTTTACTTCCTCTTGGGAGACATGGAGGGCTCTGGCTTGAAAGGAAGCTTCAGGGTGATTTCGCCGAGAGGCGTGAGCACGGCCGGTGCTGGGGACCACGCCTTCCTGCTCTCTCCTCTGTTCTGAGGTAGCTGTCGGGCAGCAAAGAGCCTCTCGTTCCTCCACAGGTCAGCCGGCAGATGGCGAATTACACGGCGGTGCCTGAGGACGAGTACGACGTCCTCATAGATGGGGACCTGAGCGGCGAGGAGGTGGACACCTGTGACCAGGCTGCCTCCGCGGTCCTGTCGGCGCGGCAGGTGGGCCAGGTCTGTGCCGGCCTGTTCACGGCCGGCCTCCTGGCCAACAGCTTGCTTCTGTTCATCCTGATCAAGTACAAAGGACTCAAGCATGTGGAAAATATCTTTTTCCTCGGCGTGGCATTTTCTAATCTGTGCTTCCTGCTCCCCTTGCCATTCTGGGCTCCAGCGGGCGTGCACAGGGGAGGCCTTGGCGGCCCGGAGTGCAGAGTTCTGGCCACGCTGCACTCCTTCGGGCTGCATGGGGAGGCCCTGTTCAACATGCTCCTAACTGCGCATGCATCCCAGATAAGAAGGCTGGCCTCAGCCTTCAGGACAGTGACCAACGGTGTCATTGCCGCACTGCTGACATGTCTGGTGGCCTTTCTGGTCACTTTGCCTGAGTTCGTGTTTTATAAACCGCCACCAGAAGACCAGAATTCCAGGTGCTCCTTCAGCAGTCCTCACTTCCTGCCAGCGGAGGAGACCTTCTGGAAGCGCATAGTGACTCTGAAGATGAACATCGTGGTGCTGGTGTGTCCACTGTTCTGTCTCCTGTGTGGCTGCCTCCTGCAGACCAGGAGTGGGCAGGAGCAGCCGGAGCGGTTCAGGTTGGTCTGTGGTGTCGTGGCCGTCTTCCTTTTGATGTGGGCGCCCTACAATGTCGCACTGTTCCTGTCTGCTTTCAAAGAGTGCTTCTCCCTGCATGGCTGTGAGAGCCGCAGCAAACTAGACGTGAGCGTTCAGGTCACCAAGATCATCGCCACGTCCCACTGCTGGGTCAACCTCCTTCTGTTCGTGTGGCTTGACCGGGCATTTCGGAGACACCTTTGCGACCTGTTCTCTTGGTGTGGCCAGAGCCAGCCTCAGCCCACTGTCAGGGAACCCACACAGGACACGGTGACAGCCAGCCAGGACCGGTCCACTCAACTCTAGCACCCGCATCAACGGTGGGATGAATAAACCCTGACTTTGGTCTCTGCACATGGTTTGTGCTGCCTGTTATTACCTTTGTGTGTAAAATGGGCAACAGGAAGACCAGGGCCGGAGGAGCATCCATGAGGGCCAGGCTCCCCGAAAAGCTGAGTGTTTTCAGGCCCGAGGTGTGGGTGGGAGTGGTCTCACTGCTCTGAGAGGAAACTGAGGCTCAGAACTGTGTCTGAGATTACTCAACTAGAAAAGGGGCAGACTTGGGATGCGAACCCAGGTAGCAAATACCGCAGAAGCTGTCCAAGTACGCTGGGCTTCCCAAAGCTACCGAGCAAAATCCATGAACTAAATATGTGCTTTAAGCAAACCAATTTGGCCATGTTCTGAATGAGAAGCAGCGCGTTGGTGCGAAGGGACTTTTTCAGGCTCGCTTTCATGCAAAGCTGGCTAGCGGGGGCTGCGGAGATCAAAGGGGAGGGGCCTGAATTCACGCAGGACCTGGAAGACGCTGGCTGCTCGCCACAGCCGGGCCACGCATGCATCAAGCCGTGAGCCTCCCAGGGTTTCTGCGTGTACGCTTTGTCATGAAGGCCATGGGATCATAGAAAGACTACTGGCAGTAGATGCAAAATTATGTTTAGAAACATCTAACAAAGAGAAGACTTTGACCTTTTAAATATAACAGCACAGACCACACCGGCCTGTAGCTACCAGACAGCTGACAGCCACTTCCGTTCTGTAGCCGAGTTATACCACGGGGGCTCGGCCACCACATCAGCAGGAGGCCACCCATTCACCCAGGGTCACGTCTCCTGGAGCCCCTGAGATTTGTACGAGGGCGACTCGTCTTTGATCCTAAAGTGACTTCCTGTCTGTGACATTCCCTGGTGAATCTGACCCTGGTCCATGGAGTGCTCCAGGCCACCAGCAGGGGCTCATGGCTGTGGCCTGTGGACCTGGAGCCCAGTGGGGAGGATCTGTTTTAAGCTGATAAAATAAAATGAAGAATACCTTGCTTGCCAAACATCACAATCCTCCACACGCCACCCTGTCACTGAAGTGTCCTGGGTGTTAGATGAAATGGTCAAAGCCCTACGAGGGCGGTGGTGGGGACCCTCCAGGCACAAGCTGGGGAAGCAAGTGGCTCCAAATTCTGTTCCACGTTAGTGGATCTCAAAGGTCAGCACCCTTTGAAGGCCTTGTTCTGAAGCACAGATTGGGGATCCAGGAGCGGTCTTTGTGGGGCCTAAAAGTTGGTGTACATGTGAGGGGCGATTGGTGGAGGCAGACAGCAGAGAAACCAGAAGCAGTGCCAGTCAGAGGAAAGTTAGGGAGTGGGATGGAAGGACTCACACAGAGCTCAACTGTCACAGGGAACACTGGTCATTCTCCAAGGCTGTGGCCATATTGGTTTGTCCATGCGATTATGGGGCAGTAAGCACAGGCAGTGGGTACAAAGGCTTGGGAGATACTTGGGGTGCTGCTCCCCATTCCAAAGATGAGTGCAGGCCATCATCATAAAAAAAAAAAAAAAACCAAGGCACGGAGGGAGCAAACCCTCGTCCAAAAGGGTGTGGAACAGTGAGCACTCTCATGCACTGCTGCTGGCGATGGGAAATGATATCGCTGGAAAGTCTGGCTGTGTCTTAGCTACTTTCTCTCGTTGCTGAGACAAAAATACCCGACACACCCAAAATTAAGGAAGGAAAGGTTTATTTAGCTCATAGTCTGTGAAGGTTTCAGTGCTTAATCAGCTGGCTCCAAGGCAGGGTGGCGTGGTGAGGGGCAACAGCTCAAGTCGGCCACAGCCGGAGAGGTGGGAGACAGCAAAACGGTAAGAGCACAGCGGGAGGGCAAGCCCTCTCCTCCCTTACACTGTGGGTAGACGGCCACCCCCGGGGCCGTTGGAGCCTTCGCACCGTCTTACACAAGCTGAGGACGTTTACAAAAGGAGGACCCTGGCCCTCTGCTAAGTCCCCCAGTTAAACTTTTTTAAACTTCTCAAGTTGACACAATGCACAGCATCCTGGAGCAGTAAGGGCAGGTGCCCTACACCCAGGATACAGAGCTGCTGAGTTACTGAGCGAAGTTTCGAGACTCCTCAAGTTGGCATAATCTGTCAACCGTAACAGGCAGTTTCTTAAAACTCTAAGTTTATACCCACTCCACTCCTAAACATTTGTCCAAGAGAAAGGAAAACACGTCTCTACACAGCTTTCTACATGGCTGTGCAGGGCCGCATCTATAGTTCCCACTGGAAATGATCCAGCCGGCCCTCAGTGGGTGGAAAATAGTGGTATAACTACGTAGCAGAATACTGTGCACCAGTCAAAAGGGAATAAGTGCCTGATCCACACAGCCACACGCACAGAATCTCAGAAGCCTACGTGAAGGAAGCCAGACTTCATTTAAAAGGTACTTAGGCAGGGCTGGCCAGGTAGCCCAGTGGACTACAGAGCCTGCCTAGGCAGAGCACAGCAGCCTGGCCTGTAATCCCAGCGCTCGGGAGGCTGAAAACAGGAGAATCACTGTGAGTCCAATCTACATAGTGAGACCCTGTAGACCCTCTACTAAACACATAGAAAAGGGTACTTAGGCATGGTACTCTAATCCCATCTTTTGGGAGGCTGAGCAAGAGGATTGCTTGAGTTTGAGGTCAGCTGGGGTACATTGCAAAACTCTGCCTCAAAATAAAATAAAATACTACTTATGCTTATTTAGGAAATTCAAACTGATCCATAGTGACTGCAAATCAATGTCTGCCC
>NW_004524702.1:4380670-4381547 GCF_000260255.1 Octodon degus
TCACTAACCGTACTAGCAAGGAGCACAGAAGCAGTTTCTTTTTGGCTGACACCTCCAGGGGTGCACCCGTGGGCAGCAGCCTCCTCCCCAGATGCCTGAGGTGGGGTCCATCAGCCTTCTGCCCAGCCAAGAAGCTCCCAGAGGGCCTGCATGCTGTGATCTGCTGAGGAGGCCCCCTTCCTTGGCCTGGTGCCCCTGGACCTGCTGTCCCTCTGGGCCACTTTAGCTTTGTTTCCCCCACCAGTACCCATGGTAAAGCTAGTGCTGTTTACCACACTTTTTAAAGTTACACAAATAGCCCCTTGGCCTAAACGCTTTGGCTGTAGTCCATGTCGCAGTCTAGAAAGGTGTGCGCTGGCCCATCTGTCCATGTCACGCCCTTCTGCGTGGAATCTGCTGCAGAAAGGACCGCGACGCGGTAGCCTTCTCTCTTGGCGACAGGCATGGAGATTCCCGTGGTCTGTGGCTTCCTCTCATGTCCGGAGTGAACATTCTGCACACTCTGGGGAGTTTCCCTGGGGCAGCTGCTCTCAGGGTTTTACACACTTGAAATCTGAGGACAGAAGAGTCCTCTGTGTGGGGACAGTGTATTCCTACTTAATATACAGGAAATGTAAACAGAGAAAGTTTAGATATTTACCTTATAAACTTTTTAAACACAGGCCTATTGCCTGCTAACATAAATAATGTTTCTCTGAGAAAAAAAAAAAAAAAGTCAGTGTTTTCCAAAAGAAAAAAATAGGAGTGAGAGGAACTGACTGACATTTCTTGCAAATCCCTTCAGTGTCTGACTTAATGAAAGCAGCTGGCTCTCTGTCCCCTTTTGCATCCAAACTGTTAGAATAGGAAATGTTTTTTTTTATTTTTATTTTTATTT
>NW_004524702.1:4388871-4390994 GCF_000260255.1 Octodon degus
TGCACTGAAGACTTAAATAAAAGAGTCGAGCAGTGTGATTTTAGAGTTCTGGGAGGTTCAAAACTGCAGCAGAATTTGAGATTCTCTGGGGCTGAGACAAAGAACTTCCTGGTGTGCCTCAAATTTGTTTTCAAACAGAGAAGGGGGATACTGAAGAAAGTGCAGAAACCTGGGCAGGACTTGGGAGTCCCTTCAAGGGCTTCTCCAACTAATGTGTTACGTTAATTTAAGAGAACTCTGTTATCCCCAGGAAGGCCTCCACCCAGGAGTGACATGTCGCCGCTACAGTCTCTGCTTAGTTGGGGGTGGAGCCAGGTGTCCTCAGCAGAGGCCTTATCTTGTCCTTTGAGGCGTCCGTGGGGACCACAGTCTCATCCTAGGTGCCACTAAGTGGCAAACAAAAACATTGTAAAGATCAAGAGCTGGTTATGATAGAACATACCTGCAATCCCAGCACTTGGGAGGCTGAGGCAGGAGGATCACTACAAGTTCAGGACCAGCCTAGGTTGCAAGGTGAGCTCAAGAATTGCATAATGAGACCCTGTCTCAAAAAGAAAAAAAAATCAGCCGAGACCCTACAGGAGAAACTACTCCGGCAGGTCAGGAAGGAGGTTGGGAAAGGGTGAGCAGCAGAAGCTGGTGAAGGAGGAGATCCCAGAGGCAGTCCTGGCTGTCCCTCCACTTCTAGGACAGTGATGGCAAACTATGCCACATGTGCCATAGGGGCACACAGAGCCCTCCGGTGGCACTCGAGCCAACCCGCCCAGCACCAGCCCAGCAGCCGGGCACCCGGGCTCAACTGCAGTGCTGGCACTTTGCAAAAACAAGGGGACTCTGGGTCTCTAAAGGATCCGCCATCACTGTCCTAGGATGCACAGGACCGGAATCGCAGAGGAAGTCAGCGTGAGCGCAGAGAATAATCCGGTCTGACTTCCCAGCATGAGAAACCTGAGTGGGAGAAAGTAAAGCTCCTAGAATTGGGACAGTGACTCCCGCGGGGGTCAAAAAAGTCAAGAGCTTGACGGGTGGAGGCGTGGAGCGTCCGAGTTGCCCGGATGCACACAGAGTACATTGGGAACATTAACAATCTAGCAGAGCCTTCCTCCGCTGTCACCACAAGGCGACAGACCGTTCCCTAAAGAGAAAAATAACAAGAGTGAGCACTTTCTCCAGATATTGCTGAGAAAACTCATGGACGGGAAAGGCAAAAGAGCGGATCAGAAGAAAAGCTGAGGGGCTTGTGTGTGCCCACACATTTCCAGTAGTGGGGAAAGCAATCCTATTAGGCATGGAGGGTCAAGGGAATCAAGGGAGCTCTTGTTAGGAACATTCAAGAGAAAGATCAAAATCTCATGGGCCCTTCCCAACCAATTTTCGTTCTGTACATTTGTGGTCCCACATGGGACAGATTTAAAATAGGAAACGCCCTTCTCCAGTGACTAGAGAATGTGATTTCCAATTGAAAAGGACCACAGGATGTCCAAATAAATTCCAATTTCAGCGAAGTAGCAAATTACTTGGAGTACAAGTAAGTATGCCCCATAAGTGACTTAGCATATTTATTGTTTATTTAAAATTCAAACTTAGGCCCAGGAGATAGCTCAGTGGAATACATGCTTGTCTGGCAAGCACAAGGTCCCGAGTCTGATCCCTGGTACTGCAAAATAATAATAACAATGACAATAATAATAATAATATAAAATTCAAACTTAACTGAGCATCTTGTTTTTTGCTTTTTTTTTTTTTTTTTTTTTTTCATAGCTAACTCTGGCAACTTTAAGCCCAAAGCATTTGCTCATTTTTTAAAAGAGATCTTTGACCACCTGGCTTAGGGTGAAGATAAACAACCCACAATCCCTTTCATCAGGCAGCTTAAGACTGCCACAGGCAAGTTTCTCCTCATCACAGTATCCAGCGCTGCCACAGGTGACCTCCCCTGAGGAATCCCCTTCCCTACCGGGCAGCCCCTGCAGAGTTTGGAAGGAGACCCTTGACCCCTGACCCTCAGAGAGCGAGATGCAGGGTCCATAGGGCCTGCAGGCTGTTTCCCCAAGTATCTTGACCGTGTTCTCTTGTGTTCAGAAAGATTCCTCGCTCGCCCATCTTGTGGCTCGGGTGCTTTG
>NW_004524702.1:4393529-4417088 GCF_000260255.1 Octodon degus
TCTACAGCTCAGACTCAGAGCCCTCTAGGCACTTCTGGAGGGCCAAGGGCTCCCTCTGCCCCTCTGGCATCCTCTGCAGGTCCCCACCTGTCACCACTCATCAACATGAATGGATTCATCTTGTCTGTCACCAGTCACCACAGATGCCTGCCTGTTGCTGTGGTCTCTGCCACTGGTCCCTGCCCATCACAGCCCGGCTCTGGAACCTCAGAGCCCGCAGTCTCTGTAATGCAAATCGCCCCGCCCACACTTTCAGAGGTGAGAATCACCCAAAGGATTATAGGACCACAACAGTGAGGCTTATTTGGCCCAGCTGCAGCACCAGCTGGTCAGGACGCTGCGGGGAGCCCTCCTCATTGAAACCAAGAGCACAAGTGTGAGCTGCGTCTATGGAGCTGCCGCACGCAGTTGTGTGCACGCCGTGGCCCTGCCAGGGAACTTCCACAATGATAACAAAGGGAGGGGCAGGTTAGGACAGTCACCAGCAGGGGCTGCAGCATAGTCAACATGGGCAGGTGCACGTTCTAGGGTGGCTGCAGCGAAGGTCAATTGAAGGTCAACCTCAGCACCCAGCAAAGGTTGAAGGATCTTCAGGAGTGGCTACTTGAATAGGAGCTACTACACCTCTCCCACATGTGGGGCTGAAATCAAGACTGTGGCTGCTTTGGTGGCATCTTTAGTGGGGCCAGCTGTTGAGGGAATCAGGGAAGTCAGTACACATGCGCATGTGGGGCCCAGCAGCTCCCAGTATTTGCCATGTGGGGTCTGCCTACCTTGGTTTGCAGCCCCCCAAGTCAGCCATCCTCAGATACACCCAGAATTCACCAGTCGGCTTGGCTGGTCCACCTCACGCCTGCATCACAAGTAATGACCATAAGCATGTACGTGCCTGTATGCGTGTGGGCATGTGTGTGTGATGCACGTGTGTGTGCGCATGTGCGTGTGTGCGTGTGTGTGTGTGTGTGTATGTGTGTGTGTGTGTGTGAAATCCGGTCACACTACCCAATAGGCCACACTGCCCGGGTAGGGGCTGACCCTCAAGAAAAGGAAATTCTGTCGCTTGGTTGACCACACGGAGGCCTATGTGGGCCACAGTGCCACCCTCTGACTGTCCCAGACCAAGCACCTGTTTCCCCCGTGTGACCTCACTGTCCCACACATGGGCCTGCCTGGGCTCTGCCCCTTCCCGGGAAGCCGTGCTGCTCCCGCAGAAGCAGGCTGAGGTGAGGCCAGCAATGGAAGAACAGAGCCTCACCTCCAGCACCCCACAGGCGCCGCTCCGCCTTCTCCTGGGTCCTGCGCTGACCCTCGCTTCTACCCACTACTCCCACCCACCTTAGGAACACACATGGATGCGCATGCTCACAGGGTATACACGCACAAAGAAGCTGCTTGCCACATGCACACGTGTGTGCACACACAATCTGAAGTTCTCTTGTGCCTGGAGACACACACTGAGATACACACACAGGTGCAGGTGGGCTGAGATTGTCATTTGAACAAACCAGACGCCCAAGGAGAAATTGTCCCCAGTGCCAGGACACAAGGCGCCAGGCCTGGGGCACAAGACAAAGGAAGATCTGGACCTACGCCCTGGGAAGAATGCGCCGACTGCCACATCTGCCCAGATGCGTGACTTCAGTACAGCATTCTAGGAAAAGGCTCATGAGGAAGGAGGAAGCTGACCATATTCTCATTTCAGTTAGAAAGTTTATTTCTTCCAGCAGGGAGCTGTGGGAGCAGAGGGCCCAGAAGCCTCATCCTCGGTGTGGACGACTCGGGCTCAGCACGCAGGGTCAGGCTTGAGGTACATGAGGAGGTCACCCCAGGGACTGTGGGTGTCCCCGCGGGGCTCACTGGCTGAGGAAAGCGCAGGCTTCCAGCAGGGCTGTGGACACAACACAGCAGACGTTCAGGGACTCAATTGTTTTGATTTGTTTAGTTTTTTGTTTCCTTTGATCTGGGTCCTGCCATGCAGTTTAGGCTGGACTCGAACCCACTGTGTAGCCCAGGATGGCCTCAACTGAAAAACTATTTTTTTTTGAATCCATGTTTTGCAGTAGTAAATCCAGGAGCGCACTTAAGCCTGCCTTGTCTACCCCTGTCCACACACTGAGTCAGTGCTACACGCCCACAGAGTACCACTCCCTCTTCTCCTAGCCCGCAGGGCCCCAAGAACACAGGCACTTCTGTTCTGCCCAAGCCAGGCAGTCCCCTGCGCTGGCCTGGGGGACAGAACCACCCACACCCTGTCTCTTAGAGACTCAGCTATCGCCTGCTCCACTCCATCCACATCTGAGCTCCTGACTTCTGGAACGCGAGCAATTCAGCCCATTTGCAAAGTGCCCAGGCGTGTGCGTGCATACACTCACTCTCTGCAGGCTCGCTGAGTTCCTGCTGCGGGTGACTCACTGCCCTGAGAGCTGGGGACAGGGGGATGAACAGACTGCCCTCAAGGGCATAGCTCCCGCAATCCAGTGGCCCCAAGAATCATCCCATCACTGCAGTTCTCTGTGCAGGCCGCATCTGCATGCCAGTGACCTGCGATGTGGCTGTCACCTCGGCGCCCTTGACATTGGAGCCTGATCATAGTTCTTTGGGGGGCCCAAGGGGGACAACTATCCCATGCATTTCTTAGAAAGCATCCTGGCCTCTACACCCTGACACCAGCAGCAGCTCCTAAATTATAGTAATAAAAAATGCTTCCTGAAGTTGCCAAATGTCCCCTCAGGGCAAATCATCCTGAGCTTCAAGGGGGGAGGAGGAGTGACAGTGACCTCTGGGCCTGGAGCCCAGCATCCCAAACTGTTCCGCCTTCCTAAGGAAGGGACTGGAGCGGGAATCGGGGGTCCACAGTGCCGGAGGACATGGTGCACACTCACAGTCGAGACTCGCACCGGGAGCCTCGCGGCCCTCGGGAAGTCACCTAAATATCTGAAAGGGCTAATGATGAGTGGGGCCTTCCCCCAGATTTTTGAGACTCTGCTTCCGGGCGGTGCCCTGCGCCCACACTGGCTTCTCAGCGCTGCTACCAGAGTCCACTTACGGGAGGTGGAGCACCGCTTGACGTTGGCAGTGGCGGTGACGTACTCTCGTCCCAAGTACGTCTCATAGGTTGTTTTGCCGTGGAGCCTGGCCAGGCACTCGGTGTTGTCGTTGAACAGAAGGTTTTTGGTTTCAGACCGGAACAGGCAGAACTCTTCTGGGCACCGCGATCCACTCCTTCCAAACCGAGCCTGGGTGGAACCGCAGAGGGTGAGTCACCGGGAAGACAGGTGTGCGTGGGCCGGGAGCCCAAGGGCGCTTCTCCTGCCGGGCCAGCCCTGGGAACACCAGGGCCCCATGCTCCAGGTGCACCAGGCCTCCCTGCCCACCCCCTTGCCTTCCTTCTTGTCCCATAGAGCCTCTTGCAGATGACTGGGTCACAACTGGAGATTTTTGAGGTCTGCTCCCCAATATGGACCCCTGGGACATCCTAACAACCAGCCCTCGGGAAGGCAATCTGCACTGCAGGCCTGTCCTCCCACTGCCCGGGAGGTAGCCAGGCAGGCCTCAGCCTCCTGGAGCACAGCCTCTTCTTCACACCCTGGCCACTGGGACACCTGGGGACATGACGTCATCACGGAGCACCTGAGATGCTAGTGTAGATCCCCAGATTTTAAGGGGACTTTGGGATTTCCTCCAAGTCACAAGGACACTGCCCTTCGTCTACAGGGCCAGTTCTAGGTCTATTGCTTGAGAAGGTTGGTCCAGAACATGGCTCTGCTGGGCCAGGAAGCACCGCAGAGTAAACCAGCCCCAACCGAAGCCTGCTCAAGGAAGGCGCCTCCATGCGTCTAAAGCAAAAGGAAGGAAAGGATGGGTGACAGGGCACCGGGGTACAGAACCAGGAACACAGGGACTCAGAGCAGAAGTCAGTTCCACCCCAGAAAGCCAGGACCAAAAGCCCCTGCAGTCCACAGACGACCCCCAGCAGGCAGCCAAGGGCAAACGCTGTCCCCAGCAGCCCCTCACAGGAGCCTCCACAGGCAGACAGAGCCAGGCCCTGGTGGTCCGCACCTGCTGGTCAAGCAGCACCTGTTCGAGGAATTGAGCCTTATCTTTCCGCGATACCACAGCATGATTGGGGGCCACGGCCAGGTGGCAGCTCCGGGCCTCCGTCACACGCTTCCGTGTGCCGTCGAGGCACAGCAGCCGGAAGTCCTCCAGGTTCAAGCCCCTGGCCCAGGGTTCAGAGCTCTTCCCTGTGAGAGAAGGAAGGAGGCATCAGCGGCAGCCACTCTGCTTGGCCGGGGCAAGTTTCAGGGTGGGCTTGTCACTCAGCAGGAAAAGAAGGTGATGGCTACACAAGGACAGACCTCGGAAGACTGATGCTACGAGAAGCAGCCAGGACAAAAGACCACAAATTCTGATCCCATCTGCAGGAACAGGCGCTCCTTGGAGCCAGCACACGGACTGTCCCAGTGCTCAAGGAGTGGCACGTGGGGTGGGGGTGCATGCTGGCTGGGGCCTTCTGGGGCCACTCCAGGGCCTAAGCGTCTGGGGAGATGTGTTAGTGGATGCACAGCTGGGTTTGCTGCTGGGTGGGTCTATCGTATGTGAACTATACCACAATAAAGCTGTTAAAAGTTCTTTTTAAGTTCTTTACTTTTTGAGTCAGGGTCTTGCTATGCCATTCAGGCTGTCCTCGAACTTACTACACAGCCCAGGCCAGCCTCAGACTTAGCAAGTTTAGCATGCTCCTGGCCAGCCTCTTGAGTGCTGGGATTACAGGTGCGCAACACCACACCCAGCAAACTTTCAAGGTGGTTTTGTTGTTGTTGTTTTAAAGGATGAAAGAAAGAAAGAAAGCTGTTCATCTATGTCGTATTTCTACTGATTCTAGAAAAAGAAAACAGATTGAATATGCTTTATCCAAAGTGCTGGAACTACAAGTGCTTTGGAGTTGGAGCTTGTTTTTCAGATTTGGGGACCTTTGCATATTCATTATAGATTCACTTGTGTCTCATATGTACAGTATGTGCACACAACCTGCACTTAAGTTTTTACAGTATTTTTAGTGACCTCCAGCACTGTGACGGGCTCATCACATGGGGTTGGGATGGGATTTCCCACATTTCATCATCCTGGAACATTTCCAATGTCAGGTTTTCAAATCGGGTGCGGCAGCCTGTAGCTGGCCTACGGTCAAGGAGGATTTCCCTTCTGTTGCCATTGTCAACTGCTCTTACTCTAACCAGAGAAAAGGCTGGAACATCCACAGCTAGCAAGTATGCTTGGTCAATTCTGATCAAACACCCCTGCAAGTGGCAGAGGGGCTTAAAATTCAGTTGGACCCCATCTAATCCCAGGGACCGTGTCAGCTGGCTGTCATTCATTCTCAGTGCAGAAACACAGGCAGGACTGTGCCCCAGTCTGGGTCCCTGTTTGGGTGCCCTGACCTCTCCCTCCACATCCTCTGTCTTGAGACACCATAGCACCCTCCTCTTGGTCCCTCTGTGTGGTGCTGTGATCATTCCAGACCCTCCAGTCAGGCCCCCACCCCCCTCCCAGAGCCACAAGGAGACCAGAGTAGCAGGAGGTCTGGGGACAGGGGCTGGAGGAAGCCCTTGACTTCCTGCTTTCAAAAGGGAAATTTTGTTTGCCTGGCTCAGTCTCCTGGTATCGTCCATTCTCAGTTTCTTCCCAGAGCATGTGATCTGGTGTGAGCAGATGACAGATTTCTGCTCATGACTAAGCCAAGCTAGGGTGCATGTGTATTGCGTGACCACATGTTTGTGTCCACGTGTGGGGGCCCACGTATGTGTGTGGGGCTACGTGTGTGAGTTCACATGTGTGTGAATTCAGCTTCATAAACCACAGTGGTACCCACAGATCTTACTGAGTTGTCCCCCAAGATTAAGATTCTGGACTTCAGTCAAAGGTCGAAACCTGTTAGTTGTCTTCCGGGTGCAAAGCCGAAGACCATGGGTGGGGAGGTCACCTACCATCTGTGTTCTGCAAGACGGTGGAATCTTTCAGAAACGCCACATCCCCGGCCCGCTCAGCAAGGCACCTAGAGTATTTCAGAAAATACACACATCCAAGATAAAAGAGGCAGTTAGTGCCTTCACAGGTATCTACAAATACGTTCCAAAATCTGAAACATGCAAAAGATGAAATGCAAAATCCAGGCATTTAGGATTTTAAAAGGCAGATGAGTACATCTGTGTGCCCTCCCGAAGCCCCAGAGGGGTGCAGCCTGCAGGACGTCTTCCCAGGGAGCAGCTTTCTCCCAGGGGATCTGCTCACCCAAGGAAAACCCAAAGATTCTAAAGTTGAGGTGTTCACCCTAAAGTGCAGCGGCCTCCAGCGAGGCCCGGCTCCTCTGTGACCCAGTAGCTGGCAGCAAGCGCCATCTTTTCGTGGTAAATTAATCTAATACTTTGCTCTTAAATATGGAAAACGAGCCAGAGACCATCCGATATTTGAAGCAGAACCATTAAAAGTAGAGACCAAGGCACTATATTCAAGATACAAAAACAATATAGAGAAGAGAAATAAGCTAAGAAAAAAGCTGTAATTTGTATCACTAAAGCTGTGAAAGAACATGAGGCATTTGCAAAACAAGAGCAGAATTCTGTAAAATAGGCAGCCAAAATGCAAGAGTTAATAGAAAGTTGTTCTGAAAATCTTTAAAATTTTTAAAAACAATAAAAGATTAGATTTGACTGAGCAAATAAACCATAAATGACAATATAAGGAACAGACAATAAAAAGCAAATGAAAAAGCCAAATGATAATCTAAAAGAATATATAATTTAAAATTAAAATTTAAGGAGAAATCAGAAAAATAGGATAGAAATTGTCAAAGAAATAATAACATTCTCCAGAATTAAATAACTTGTGTTCAAATGAAAAGGTGCATGAAATGCCCACGCCAATAAATCAGGAGTTGCACATAAATAAAACCAGTATGAAGTTTCAGCTCACCTGAGATTGTTTTAAAAAGCTCAAAAAGTTTTCAAGAAAAAGAAAACGCAGTGTACAAAGAGTCCCCAAGCAAGTTGATAATATTGTCCTCAAAAACATTCTGGGAAGTAGAAAACAATGGCTTGATTTTTTATGTCTTGATTTTGCTCTATTTTTATCTTCTGCCTTCCTGTGCTATGCTCCAGACAATTTTCCTTTCATTTCACTAATTCTCCTGTCAGTTACATCTAGTTGGTTAAACTGGTCGGCTGCATAACTAGTGTCAATAGTTATTTTTTCCTTTCTAGAAGATCTAATTATGCCTTTTGAAAGTACTAACTCGCTTTCTTGCCTGGCTTTCTGCCTATGCCAGCTTCCTCTGATTGCTGCTTGCTACCGTGTTGCTCTCTGTCACCGACAGGGTATTTTTGTTCGTATTCTCTGAAGAGGAATCTGAAGATTGTGTGGCCCAGGGGGCTATTTTTGTCCACTTCAAAAATATTCATGAGTTAGGGATTTCTGGACCATCCCAGGGGACACAAATTTGAAGCACAGATCCACTCAAGGACTGCTTATGGTTTCAAGTTCTCCACAGCAGTGCTCCTTGTCATTTTCCACAACTTCAGGCAAACTCTGCATCTAGCAGGGGTGGATGGGAAGCGACTCTGATTCTCTCTGTGAGGGCGGGGAGCCCGTTAAGGTCCAGACTGCGGGGCACATCTCAGGACAAAGCAGCTGCACCTCCTCCCTGAATCCTCATTCCCTTTGGGTCGTACCCTAAATAATTCCCCACTGTTCTGCCACCTACTCCATGTTCCCAGGGACACGTGCATGGAGGCATGCAGGGCCCAGGGCCCCCAGTGCGTAAGCTTGTCTTGAGTGGGAGAGTTTGGTCAAAATAGCCCTACGCCACTTTCCAGATATAGAAATCTTGTCAATCTTCCTAGGGAAAAGGTTTTTCAACTTAGACCTCATCATTCAGCCAAATGATGAATCACTGAAGAAGACGTCTGGAGACTCAAAAATAAATATGTCAGAAAATAGCAAGGCCTTCACCCTTCTTTCAGGGGCTGCAGGAGGAAGCTGCGCTCCTTTGCAACAAGACCGAGAAAGCTACAGAAACGAAATCCAGGAAACAGATGTGATGTGAGAGAAAGGGACAACCCAGAGCGACATCCACAGGGCTGTCCCGGGCCACAGAGGCCCAGGTGGCCCAGGAGCTCCTGCCCCAGGCTGCCGCTGCAGGACAGAGGTCTCGGGAACAGCACTCCCGGGAAAAGGAAGACACCGAGACAGTCTGCGTGGTCGGGAGGCGCCTGCTGCTGGGGAGAGCTGCGCACGCATGAACTTCAAAAAGCACAGAAATTGAAGCAAATTTTAAAAACAAGACGTCTGTCATCTCCAGCGCAAACAGAAAGTTTGCACAATAAGCGAGACCTAATGCTACCAAGCCACATATCTGATAAGAGAATAGCGATCGCGGGGCCATAACACGCTGGCAGGCTGCCCACACGGCCCCGTCGCGTGGGGTGTGCAGAGGCGACCTGCGGCGGCGAGCAGCAGAGGGGCCGGGCAAGTGAGAGGCGGTGGCGCGCCTCAGGCCGAGGTCAGCCGGAAGCGGCCAAAGGCAGAGGCTAAGAATAAGCACTACTACGGTTAGTTAGAAATCTAAGGATGCTTAAGACCTCTGGTTCAATTTTCGATTATTTTGTTATGAACTCGTCCAGTCTAGACTCTAGATGTAATTAGAACAAAGGACACAGCAGTCTTCTGGTATAAATAGAAATGCACCACAGCAGACCACCTTGCAGAGATGATGCCCTGCCGGTGCCTGGGGAGGAGGCAGAGGCTGGGGGCACGCGGTGCCTTGGGGTCCTTATAGGGCTCGTGTCTGTGCGCAACTTAGATCAGGACTTCTTTTCGCAAACCCTTAGAACCTCAAAGATATTTTTTCCCATAATTTTATTGAGAAACAAACAGCAATGAGACAGTTTCAAACCAAATTGGTAGGAGAGTTTCAATAATTAACACACTACATACATTCTTCCTAGTTGTTAATTGCTGTACAAGATGCGGACATGAGATCCTATTTACAAACACCATTAGAACAAATTCCTCTATTCATTAAGAGAATGTAACTATATATCTATCCCAACCACTTTGAATACACAGATACCAAATGGACATTCATCTGTATCTCCTTTTCTTGTTTAGTTCCGTTATTTGAATATTATAGGTGTGTCAACTCAGCAAAATAAACTATATTCTTGTACACTAAAATAAGCTTGTTTTTAGGGCTGGGGTGATAGCTCAGTGGACTAAACGCCTGCGTAGGCTAGTGCAGGAACTGGGGTTCGATCCCCAGCACCACAAGCTGTGCCAACCTCACCCCCAGGCACGCTGAATGGGCCACCAAGACCAGGAGTGGTGGCGCACACCTGTAATGCCAGCGCTGGGGAGGCTGAATACAGGAGGATCATACGGGTCCCAGCTGCATAGTCTCACTACACATATAATACGTACATAAGCACACTTTTGTGCGCTTGATTTTTATGACTCACTCAGAATATACCAGAAGTATTTGGGTACCATGCCCTCACGGGAGCAAAGGCACTGAGTTTATATGAAAGAGCACCAAGGCCACCCACGCCGTTCTCAGATTCATGGTGCCACCTGGTGGCAAAATACACTCTTGGCCGAGCAGAGAGTGAGACCTGGAGAAGACCCGGATGACGTCCCTGAACCCCTGAACAGCACCACCTCAAAGCAAGCCCAGAGTAAAGAAATGATGCGCGTAGGCTGTAGAGATGCGCTGCGAACATGCCGTGGGCATTGTCTATTAATTCTGAAAGCTTTTTCTTTCGGCAGCACTGGGATCAAGCTCAGCCGCATTCTACCACACAGCTACTTCCCCAAGCCTTAAAAAAAAATTTTTTTTAAAAACTTTGAGATATAGTCTAGCTAAGTTGTCCAGGCTGACCTCAAACTAACAATCCTCCTGCCTCAGCCTCCTGAAAGGCTGCCATGGGAACATGGGCAGGGCGGGGAGTCCAAAGTGGTGCTGTCCAGCAGGACTGTGACAGGCCACTCCTTGTGCCCAAGACCCACCCTGTGGAGACCTGAGACTCACCGGAAGGCACCCACGTAGCCGAAGTAGCGCTCCTGGCTGTTGGGCACACACTTATTCTCACCCTTGTCGTTGCCCACACACAGGGCACACAGGCTGGACCCGGGCTCGGCCCCAGGGGCACAGCTCTGACTGAAGAATTCACCTGCAGGAGGATACAGGAGGTCAGGTCAGGCTTCCATGGAGCAGATGACAGGGCTGGTCAGTGCGTGTCCGGGTCAGACAGCACACACTGTCCCAGAGGAGAACTGGCTGCCACCAGCCAAGGCCACCAAGTCAGCAGTGCGTCACACACAGCTACAGGTGCGGACCCCCTCCCCTTCTCGCTCCTCATCCTGCCTAGGAGGCAGGAGCAGGCCGCACCTCCAGCTCTCCAGCGGCCCCCAGTGGCCCTGGGGTGGAAGCCACACAGCCCTGTGATCCCGCCAGCTCTGGACTCACTTTCCTGAGAGAAGAGGATGCCTGTCTCAGAGGAGCCTCTACACTACTCTGGGATTAGGGTGGCTGTGTCCCTTGCTGATGAGCCTCATCAGAATGTAACCCTGGTGTCGTTCCACCCAGCAGAAAGGGAGGCAAAGGCGACAAGAGGTCCCGAGCACAAGTCACCTTGTATCAGACCCTGCAGCCCCTGGAGACAGCTCAGAACTACCACAGGGCTGACAAGAGCAGCAACCTTGTCGCCTGCCGTACAGGGGAGAAACACAGGCCCCAGCCAGGACCAAAGCCTGGTGACCCCGCAGTGGGGCCCTGCGCAGGCAGATGCCCACCAAGAGCAGGGCCTCAGTGAGAGTACACCAGGCACCCACACCGCAAGGCCACTACAGGCGTGGCCAGCACTGGCCAGGAGAGTGGGCCGTGTGGGGACCAGAGGCCAGCAGAGGACAGAGTGGGTAAGCAGTCAGGTGGAAGTGGGGAGCTATGAGGACTTTGGATCCAGGGCTCCAAAATGTAAAAATACTGAACTTTTCAGAACATGCACCCATTCTTTTAAAGCAGAGAACGAGGTCGATATTCCAATCGTGCGTGCGTGCGTGCGTATACACGTGTGTCTGAGCTTTGAGCCCAGGGTGCTAGGCAGACATTCTGGGGCTGGCCAGATCCCCGGCCCTTTTCATTTTGAGACAGTATCTTGCTAAATTGCTCAGGCTGGCCTTAAATTTGCAGTCCTCCTGCCTCAGCCTTCTGAGCAGCTGGGATCACAGACATGTATCACCAGACCTGACTTGATCCGCAAGCCCTTATCTCCATAGGTGTCCAGCAGGCAGCCACCTCCTGCATCCGTGGGAAGTCCCAGGGAGGACTTTCTGCCACCCAAAGACACCTGTGGGCCCAAGCTGCAGATCTCCCAGCCCCACCTACGCCCCGGGAAGCCATACCGAATCTGCAGGAGCCAGTCTGGTTGGCGAGCAGACCCAGGGGGATGATCCAGCCGGCAGTCCGGTCCAGGGCTGTGTGGCAGGACTTCCTGCCCCTCAGGGAGTTCCAGGTAAGGCTAGTGTCTGATGCATGAACCGCTGCCACAGCAAAGTACCCTGGCACACAGACAACAGAGCGACCTTAGCCCCGGGGAGGCCTGGCACATGGAGCCCAGGGCAGGGTCCACCAGGTAGGCCATGTTAGGAGGCACCACCAGGGGATGGCTCCTCTAGTAACTGGCCATTGCTAGGCAGACCCACAAGGGCGAGCCACTGTCCTGTGTTAAGGGGGGAGTGGGCTGGGTTATAAAAACTGGGCTGGCCAGACACCGCAGGGACTGTCCTCAAGCAGCCCCACAATGTCCCCAAGTTACACGAGAGCCATAAAAGGATAAATGCTGAACCACAGTGTACACTGGGCAAGAGCAGTGGGGGCCACCCCTGCATGGACACAGGGGCTCCCTGAGTGGCAAAGGGGTCAGCACTGCCCTCTCAGGAGCTGCTGTGCGGCACAGAGACCCTGGTTCACAGCAGGATCTGCCACAGAGCTGTCCACAGCTGGGCATGGGTGACACTGGACAGTTTCTGTCCTCTGCCTATGTGAGATCCACTCCTCGGGAATGTCCCCCTGCCTTCGTGGTTTCCGGGGCCACATCTCTTCCTGTAAGTTGGGGTTTTTTCAGTTCCCAACACCACCTTGTCCGCTGGCAACAAGAACTTATTCTTGCTCCTGAAAGTTTCTCGCTCCACCTCACCTTCTGGTGGTCTGTTCACGCAGTCAGAGCCTGGGTTTTCTTGGGATGCTGAAATAACAAAGATGAGCAAAGCGTCCTTCAACACTGAGTTACCAAGAAGTCACACACCTCAAAAGTCCCATGATGCAGAGTCCAGTCTGAGAGATGGCCGTGGCCGGTCCACACGGCAGAATTGAGGACACATTCTCACCAGGAGAAGAACAAAGCAAGCCTAGCCACAATCGTCACCCACTGGCAGGTCCCCATGGTAGGGGCCTGGGTGAATAATTACTGGAGAGTCACACGCAGAAGGCTGTGCAGCAAGGACACTAACCTCGGGACAGCTGCACACGAACATGGATGAATACCGCATTTAAAATGTGCTGCACTAGGGCCGGCCAGATAGCTCAGCAGATTAAAGCGCCTGCTTAGGCAGATTCAGGGACTGGGGTTCGATCCCCGGTGTGCTGTGCTGGCCCTGCCCCAGGGCATGCTGAGATGGTGACTGAGACTGGGCGTGGTGGCATACACCTATAATCTCAGCACTTGGGAGGCTGAAAAAAGGAGGATCACTACGAGTCCAATCTACGTAGTGAGACCCTGTAGATCCTGTACTAAATACATAAAAATACATAAAGAAAATGTGCTTCATGATGTTCAGACACAGACAGAACTGACCAATGTCATGGCCTTGGTAGGAGGACAGGGCTGGGGGCCTCAGGACACCAGGGACTTCTGACCTCCGCTGGGCCTCCTTCGTGCCCTGGAGCACGGCGTGCAATTGCAGAGCACTGTGCAGGGCTGTGCTTTATTAATATTCTTCAATTAAGAGAAGAAATCGTACATCTACTCGGCAGACCCGGAGCAGTTTCCACGAGGGATGCAGGAGAAGCAGCGCCTCGCCGCCCTTCGGCTGCGGCAGCCGAGACTGACTTGGGAACAGCGCTGCCAGCGGTGAGGAATTTGTCCTACTCCAAAGAAGCTAAAACCTAGGCTTGGCGGCCGGGGAGATGACTCAGTGGAATAAGCGCTTCCCTGGCAAGCGCAAGGACCTGAGTTCAATCCCCGGTTCCGCCAAAAAATAAAAAAATTAAAAAAAAAATAAAACCTAGGCTTACGAGTGTTGGAGGATAACGCCGCGCAACCTCGCCTGGGTGATCAAATCTTTAAAAACTTGGAGACTGGGAAGATAGCTCAGTGGCCTAAGCACCTGCCTGGCAAACACAAGGAAGGGGTTCAATCCCTGGTACTGCACAGCACACCAGCCCAGAACCCAAGGTGCCCCATGCCAGCCCCAAAACCGGTCTGGTGCATGTCTGTAACCCCAGTGCTGGGGAGACTGAGGCAGGTGCATCACTACAAGTCTGAGCTGTGTAGTGAGACCCTTTACCAAATAAGTAAATAATTTTTTTAAGGTCTTAAAGCTTAATGCACAAAAGCAAGCCAGTGACTCTCAGAAAAAGGGAGAAAAGACAGACGCAGGAGGAGGGAGACAATCTTCGGGTCTCCGCACACTGAGTGCACCCTCCCCTCAGGGGTCCACCTGGCACACACCCCAGCTCTTCCCCTGGCTCCA
This sequence comes from Octodon degus, assembly GCF_000260255.1. Classification (NCBI taxonomy): domain Eukaryota; kingdom Metazoa; phylum Chordata; class Mammalia; order Rodentia; family Octodontidae; genus Octodon; species Octodon degus. Next base: position 4,407,333 of record NW_004524702.1, read on the forward strand.
GCGAATGGCCTGCTCCTCCCCATGCCCACAAAGAACCCCACCTCCGCTCACCCTGGTTCTCTGCCAGGACGGGCACCAGGCCGCACTTGCCCGCCATGTAGATGAACCCTCCATCCAGACTCATGGCGTCCACCTCGCCTTTCTGTGGAGACAGAGCCGATCTCAGGGCACAGTGAGGGGCCTCTTGCTGCTGTGTTCAGAGCCCCAGGCAGCGGCAGCATGTCACCCCATGGCCCCTCGAAACCCGCTGTTTGAGCTGAGCACTCCGAGGAAATGTACACGCTGGGCCACAGGCTCACTGCGTACCCAGTTGGAAAAGCCAGGCCACTCACCCAGCGCTCTCTCCCCCTGTCCTCTGAGCAAATCCCTGTCCACACTGGTGACACTGAGGCACCCAGGTGGGGCCCAGCTACACCCTACCACCGCCCTCAGAGGGCCACACAGCAGGTGCCGCACAGGCTCACTCATGCAAGCGCGACCAGGTCTCCCACAGACACGCGGGCCAGCAGGATGTCAGAGGTCTCTGCCTGTGGCCACTAAGAGGTGGCTCCAGGGGCCCAGCCATGCTGGAGATGAGGACTTCTACTGAAGAGCCTACCGCAGGGTTATGGATTGCAGTGAAGTAAAGGGGCAAAATGGTGGTGACTAAACCGAACCCAGCCACATAAAAGGTGTTCTGAAATCACTGCCCACAAACAGGTGTTCACATGGGAAGTGTCCGTGACATGCTTGCTGTCCAGTGAAAAACCTCAAAAGCTCCATTCACCAGTCCTGGAACCCCAAGTGTACATCAGGAAGTGCAGGAGAAATCCTGCAGTGGAGAATCACCCAAACTGTCGCCATAGCCAGGCGCAGCGACACACACCTGCAACTCCAGCACTCCGTGAAGCTGAGTCAGGAGGCGCCTAAGCCTGAGCCCAGCCTGGGCAATTAGCCCACCCTCCCATATCATTACAATTAAAATTTTAAAAGGGCTAAGGATGTAACTGAGGGCGGAGGCTCTGGGTTCAATTCCCAGTGCTAAAAATGAAGAGAAAAAAAAACTTTAATTGTGGTTTTCTCTGCATAAAACCACAAGTGGGCTTTGGTTGGTTGGCTGGAGTGTGTGCGTGTGTGTGTGTGTGTGTGTGTGTGTGTGTGTGTGTGTGTTTCCCATGTTCCAGATTACACACAATGATCCTGAGTTATTCTAGTAAAAAGAGTGAAAACTTTACAATGAGCTGCTTTTTCAATCTAAAATCGTGCCCCGTGGGCAGGTGCAGGCTGCCCTCAGCCGCCTGTCTGGCAGTGGCAGACACCCATCCTGGCCGGGTCCTCCCGGAGCCCTGTTCCCACCCCCGTGGCACAGGCGCCCACCATGGTGAGCAGGATGCAGTCCTCTGTGGTGCGGGCCGCGGCACAGGTCACTCTGCCGCCACTGACGCTGCTCCAGCGGTCACACTTGCTCTTCTCCTGGGGGCCGACCGCACACCACACAACCCGCGAGCGCCGGGCAGCCACATCTGCCTCCTCTGTAGAGAAGAGTCACAGGCTAGGCACGGCTCCTCCTCCTTTGTCCCTCCTCTCTGTCCATCCCTCAGTTCCTACCAGCTCTGGCCCAAGGGGCTGCCTCAGTTTCTCCTCCTCTTCCACAGATTCCCTGACTTCTCATCCTTACCCCTATCCCCAAGGACTCACAGTGTCCTTCCTGAGAAGTGGCGGAGGGGACCTTGAGTCCAGCCCCAGCATCCCCTAGGCCCACCATGGATGACGGTGGGCCTCTGGTCACCCTGGTTCCCCCTGAAGCCCCAGAGAAGAAGAGGAAGTCTGAGCCAGTCCTCTGTGGCCTCCAGCCCTGGCCAAACTCAGAAGGTGAGTCTTCAGCCCTGGAGCTGTCTGGGCTCCTGCTCCCGTTTCTCACTTAACAGGAGGCCAGCTGGCTTTCCTGCCAGTCCTAGGGATCCTGGCCCATTAGGGGCACATGGGAGCATGAATTCTAGGGCCAGGATTTGGGGGGATGCCTCTCTGCCACCCTGCCTCAGCTGACAGCAGACGCTGGCACCTGCATCAAGCCCACCGTGAAGAGGACGGCCCGGAGGCCAGGAGACGACAGTGACATCGCCGGTCAGGGCCAGCCTGCCCAGAAGGCAGCTCCTGCGCTCCCAGTGCACACTCACTTTCCTCCATGTTCCGGATGGAGGAGAGGTAGCCAAAGCCCAGGTACAGCCCGGCGTCTATCTTCTCGGGGACCCTCACAAAGCCGAGGGCCGAGTCCTTGAACAGCAGGTCCTTCTTCCCCGGGGGGGAACTAAAGAGCTGGAATGCTGACGACTTGTTTCTTCCAAACTTTTCCTAACAAAGGAAAAGTAGAATTATGAACTCAGCAGTCAGTAGGGAGGAAGTGTTGAAGCCCGAGTGTTGAAAATGAGGTCTGGCATTTCGGGATAATTTGGGGAAGGGGGTTCTGAACCCTCCAAGGCTGGACTCCCACCATCCCAGAGGTGCAAGCTCAGCTTGGGCCAGCGTCTGGGAAGGGCCTTTGAGTCCTAAGGATGCCATGCCCTCCTCTTCCACTGCAGTATGAGCTGCCGGGGTCAGCCAGGCTGGAAAGGTCCAACCTTCCGCCATCCAGGCTGGAGTCCCCTGAGCCAGGAGGGGCTTCTCGAGCTACACAAGTCAGTCTCCATGCCCCCCATTCCAAGCATGAGGGAGCACCCCAGGTGGGGCTACCTGTGCCTGCTGGAGAAACTCCCAGATCAGATCCTCCCGGCCATTCACACTGCGGGCCACGACAGCGTGAGAAGGGACGCGGGCCAGGTGGCACTGCTTGTACTCGTCCACCGGCCTCCAGGTGTTGTCCGGGCAGAGCAACTTGTACTGGTCTCGCTGGGCCTTGTCCGGCAGGTCCTCTGTGGGAGGGAGAGGGCCCGGGTAAGACAAGGCAGGAAGCACGAGCTGAAGGAAACAGCCTGCCCGATGACAGAAGTGAGAGACGGGTGGACAGTGCGACGGCTCAGACCCAGAATGTCCCCCACTGGCTCCTGCGCTTGGAGGCAGGCTGTCAGTGACGGTCGCAGCACTGTCCTCATCAGAGGCTCCATTCCTGGATGCAGCCATGGCTGCGCTCGCTGTTAAGGGGCAGAGCCTGGCTAGAGCCTGGCCACTGGGGTGTGACCGGAAGCGTGCGCCTCCCTCCTGGCTCATGCTTCACTCCTGCTTCCTGGCTACCATGAGGTGGGCAACTGTCCTTCTCCCAGGCCCGTCCACCATGCTGTTTCTGCCTTGGAGCCAGTTACCGGGGACTGGACCCTCTGAAAACTGTGAGCCAAAGTAACCCTCTGCTCCTTTAGAGGGTGTCAGGTATTCTGTTCAGCAATGAGAAAGCTGATAATTGGGCTGAGGGTGTGGCTCAGTGGTGCAGCTCTTGCCTAGCCTGTGTGGGACCCTGGAGTCCATCTCCATTAGGGAGGGAGGGAAGGAGGGAGGGAGGGCAGGAGGGAAGGAGGGAGGGAGGGAGGACATCCTGAAAATAAAGGCAGTGAATGACTCCAGACCACTCAAAAAGGTGACGAGAGCTCCAGAAGGACCCAGGGCTGGCAGAGCTGTGGGATACGGCTGATCACATCTTGCAGCTCTGCTGGAGTCGGTCACCTCACAGGTCACCTCATAGACCCTGTTCTCACATTTCCAGGAAAAGTAAAAAGTAACCAAAAGATTTAAGGCAGAAAACACCCTGGAGTCGCTCTCCACACTGGGCCTGTTACAGACCAGGAGGTGTTGATATGAACAAGTCTGGCTGGGTTTTGGAAGTGCCTGTTTTGCGGGGGGGGGGGGTTCCATAATTTTATTGAGAAACAAATAGCAATGAGACAGTTCCAAACCAAATTGGTAAGACAGTTTCAATAATTAACACACTGCATACATTCTTCCTAGTAGTTAATTGCTGTATAAGATGCGGACTTGATAGCCTATTTACAAGCACCATTAGAGCAAATCCCTCTATTCATTGAGAGAATGTAACTATATATCTATCCTAACCACTTTGAATACACAGATACAAAATGGACATTCATCTGTATCCCCTTTTTTTGTTAAGTTCCATCATTTAAATATTATAGGTGTGTAAACTCAGCAAAATATTCTAAAAGAGTTCAGTAGCCCATAATAGCATTGGGTCTTCCGCTTGACTGGCAATGTCAGAAATTGTTGACCTGAGTCCTCTACAGCTCAACATAACAGCATGGCTTTACTTCTTGTACTTCCTTTTTATACTTTTCTGCTGGATGGTTAAGACCAAGGTAAAGCAGGACCTATGCAACAAGAGTTGTAGCTTTTGGGCCTGAGAAGGTCAGTGAAATGCCCTCAGGATTTATCCTGAGATCCTATACCTCAGATTGTAGAACCTTTGTCAGTGCAGCCATGTGGATGAGTCACGGCCATTGCTTGGCCAATGTGCTCTCTGTGAAAGCCTGAGAGAATGTTTTCTCTCCATGTGACTCTCCTTAGGCACACTCTACATCATTGATCACTTTCCTCTTTGGCCCCATAATCTCCTTGATCAGAAAACTTGGGACACTGGAAGTGCCCATTTTATTGTACACAGATTGATTCAGGACGTAGAGAATGACAGTAAACCTGATGTTAAAATCAGAAGAAGATGTACAGGAGGGAAGAATCGTGGGCCTAGTTTATTGCTGGATATTATGCAAAAATTCCACACAATATATTAGCTAACTCAGCCTAGTGGTTTTTGAAATCCTAATAGAACAGGATTAACTTCTTTTGGGGGGGATGCAGTACTGGGGATCAAACTCAGGACCTTGCACTTGCCAGGCACTTATGCCCCTGAGCTATCTCCCTAGCCCAAGATTAACATTTGAGTTTATCTTGTTGACAGAGCCTGGGAGAGAAAGAGCAGGGCGAAGCCTATTCGCCATGCTGACGGATGGAAGAGAACCACAGCCCTTCCCATGTCACAGGTGCAGACAAAGCGTGTGTGTTCCTCAGCTGTTTGTGACCTTTTTTAGCTTCAGAAAGCTAGCAAGTTAGAGAACCTAGAAATGTCTGAAACTTGATAAATTTCAGTTATCAAAACTTCTACAACAAAGCTGGGCATGGTGGCACATACATGTAATCTCAGCATTCGGGAGGCTGAGGCAGGAAGGTCATTGTGAGTTCAAGACCAGCCTGGGCTACAAAGTGAGCTCAAGGCCAGCCTGAACTGCATAGTGAGACTGTCTCAAAAATATTTTTTTTTTCTACAGCAAAACCACTTGAAAAGGAAATTTTGCCAAAGTAAGAGTGCCTCCTATCCCAGTGCCAAGAAAATCATATGTTTCAGGTTCACACAATTTATAAAATCAAGAAAAGATAAACCCTCCTTAAAGATGATGGAATTATCTACCTAGAAAAGCCAATGAAGCAACACCACAGAAAAAAACCAACAGCATTCAAAAGGGTAACAAGTAATTAGGTCAAACATTACCAATAAAAAACCAAGCATTCCTAGTGGTGCCGAACAGAAATAATACAGAACATAAGGCATTACGGTGGCAACTAAAATAATGAAATATTTAGTAGGATCACAAAAATGCATAATACCCGAATGAGAAAAATGTGACACTCCATGAAAGACATAAAAAGAGGTTTTATCAAATGGGAAGATTTAACACTGTCATGAATTCGTCAACCTAATAACTACAGATAGATTTAAATTCTATAAAATTACAATTAAAGTTTAAATTTTTAGAAATCCAGCAAAATAACTCTGAACTTTCAGCTTGGAAAAGCTGAAAATAAATAGTGAAGTCAGGAAGGGAGTTTCCTCTCTCTGGTAGAGAGAGCTTCCACATGCCAGGGTAATAAAAACAGAAAAACACAAACACACTAAGCACGCAAGTGGAGTTTTTATGGTTACTATAGGAGAAATTGTCTATACCAGGAAGAAATGCTAACGCAAGTCTACACCTGATGTCCCAGGCAGTAACAAATAAGCAGCTGGGAGGAGGAGAAAAAGGAGGAGGAGGAGGTGGAGGAGGAAGAGGAGGGAATCGTTCATCCTCTCAACTGAAATTGTCATGATTTGGGGGTGAAATGAGTATCTTTAAAAGACCCCCAAACCACAAATGAGCTCAGAAAATTGATGGGTGTTAGCCTATCAATTTCAAAGACTTCTGTACTATTGCCCTAAAGTCTAACACCTACAACGATATGATACCTAGAGATGCTCCTGAGCTCGAATTGAAACCCTGAAGAAACAAGTCAGAGGTTACTGAATAAGAGCAAGGGGCCCCAGCAGAGCAGACGCAGTGAGAACTGGCTCCCAGGCGTCACAGGAGTGCAGATTCAGCCAGTGAGGAGACTGTGCTAGAGCTCTCGTGTGGACAAACAAAATGAGTGTCAAGACAACTCGAAGTAGTGCAGAAACAAGAGCACTAGCAGAGCAGTGGTGAGAATGTAGATCCTGAGAACACCGTGACCCTCCTGGGGACCTTGATGACCCGTGTGGGGCCCCTGGGGAACTCAATGACCTGTCCATACCTAGCAGTTGTGCCTCATCGCGGGACGGGAAGAGAACCCACAATGGCTGGGTGGGAAGAGAAAAGGAGAGGACCCTTTGCTGTCTGTGGAGGGGGTGCCCAATGGGGTGTCCCTTGACGATTCCTCTACTGCTGTGAGAGCCACTCATAAGGTGCACACAGACACATGGCCCAATGCCAAGAGGAAACCTCTGGGAACAGCATGGCTCTGATGCTCAGAAAGGTGTGAGCGTAGAGCCCAGAGCCCAGCACCTGGTCTGAGTCACAGGACCACATGACCCTGGGAGGGCCTGGCTCGGGCACCTGGGCTCAGGCACCTCTGCAGGGAAAGAGCAGGGTTCAGTGGGGCAGGGGCAGAACCCGGGATCGGGCGGAGCTGCAGGCTCTAATGAGCTGCACAGTCAGAGTTATGAGGAAATACAAGAAAAGGGGCAGGGGCTCCGCCCGCTCTTACCAAACACAGTGCTCGCCTTGATGAAAGCCACATCTCCAGCCCCATCTCTCAGACACCTGCGAAGTCAGAAAGCCCCAAGGGTGAGTGCCTGAAGCCTACCTCATCAGCTCCCAGGGAGGTGGAGATCTGGGGTCCCTCCGGGTGGGGCTGAGGTGCTGACAGGACCCTGACTGTGGCTCTGGGGCCAGAGGAGCTGCCACTTCTGTTCTATGCAGGACAGCTTTGGGGCTGCTGCACCAGAAGGGAAGGTGTGGTGTCCCTGGCCGCGTGGCTCTTCCTCAGGTCTGGCTTGCCAACATGCTCTGAGAGATCCCTCTGCAGAATGCTCAGTGGACTCAGCAATGGGGCAGCAGCGGCGAGGGTGGAGGGGAGGTCAGCCAGGGCTCCTCTTGCCCTCCCAGAGAGCTAGGGACATCAGCCTGGACACCGTGCTGTCCTGGCCAGCTGGCCCCCAGGAGGGATGTCACAGGACATGACTCCTTCAGCCTCGAGGTGTTCAGGGGAGGGACTGGAGTTAGCAGGAGAACCCAGGACAACGGGTGGCCCTGGTTCCCACCAGCAGTTGAGACAGCTGGGCCTGGGAAGAGGCCTCATGGGCAGAGGCCACATGGGCAGAGGACTCATGGGCAGAGGCCACATGGGCAGAGGCCACATGACCCATGGGGGGGGATGAAGACGGCGTCACTCACTTGAAGGCACCAGAGTAGCCGAAGTACGGCTCCTGGGTGGAGAAGGCACATTTGTTTGTCCCTGTCCCTGTACACAGGCGACACAGGTTGGGAAACCGTACTCCATCCGCACCAGGAACACAGCTGGCTGAGAAGAACCTGGCCACAGCTGGAGAGCAGAGAAGTGGACCGCAGAGTGGGAGCCAGCCCTGCCATGGAGTCACCAGTGGGGTGTCCCCAGTGGCACAACCCCTCACCCTCCCTGCCTCTTACTCCTTGGAACCCCTTCTCCCCCTGGCAGGGGTTTGGAGTTCAGGGACCTTCGCTGAGCTGGGCTGGGTCCCCTCCCCAGAGACACTTGCTTCCTGCTAGCCTTCCCCGACCTTCCCCCAGGGTCACCCCTGTGGCCCATGACCACAGTGGTAATAGGTGCTCCTGCTGAGCTCTCCTAGGACCCCCAGGTCATCTTACCTGCCTCGATGGGCTCAGGGGGTCCTGTCCAGTTCAAGAACGGACGGAGCAGCCCTATGGGGACCCTCCAACCAGCGGTCCTGCGAATGCCGGTGTGGCACGACCTCCGACCCCGTAACTGGTCCAGCCGGAAGTTGCTGCTCCTCTTGACCACAGCCACAGCATAATAGTGTGTCCGGGGCTCTGTGAGGGGCAGGGAGACCTAGAAGTCAGCCTGGGTGGGCTGGAGGAGCACAGTGTTCCCCTCCCCACCCCATCCCCCAGTAGGAGGGCACCTCGGGTGATCCCCTCTCAGGTCAGAGCCTCTGCTCCCTGTGTTACGGTGCGCACCGGTCCCTGGAGCCCAGGCCACGGCCACGACCACCCATCTTCAGTCCCCCAGAACTCACCTGCTTCGGTGCCATATACTTCCGCAGCCACAGGCCGCAAGTTGTAGGGGTCTTTCCCCGCCTCATACAGCTGCCCACCGTCCAGGGTCATGGCATCAGCCTTCTTTGCCTGTAGGAGGAGGGGTCAGGGGAGCCTCAGGAAACCCCCTGAGTCCAGGTAAATGCACACCAGGGCCGCAGAGAGGCTGCACAGCCAGGAGGCTCCACCACCGTAAGGGTCCCAAAGCAGCCAGGTGGCTGCAGAGTCCACTGTCCAGGGGAAACACCAGCCCAGGTCTGGCAAAGCGCTTTAACTCCCCGCTGGCTCCAGGCCCTGACCATAGCAGCTCCACCACTGGGTTTCAGGCTGTTCTAGATGTTTCTCCCTATGCTTACTTCATGCTTGAAGTTCTTCCTACTGAGCAGAAAGTATAGCTATTCAGATGTCCTAGCATGACCATAACACACTGCTGCGTCCTTCACCTTCTGCCAGCTGGTATCCCCAATGAGCTCTGCCTCATGGGTGCCCATTGCTGGTACTCTGGGCCTCTAAAACTGGTGCGGAGTCTTTGTGGACTCTGTTCACCAGCCACTGTCTTCTCCCCCTGTGGATGTCCCCTAAGCAACTCAGGACTCCCCCAAGGTCCAGCACCTGGGTGATCTGACTGGGAAATCTTGGTTCTCCTTTCCCCAGAGACTGTGTCCTTGGAGGAGGCCAGGAGGACAAGATGGGAGGGGCCAGGAGCTTGCCTCTGTGCCCGGTGCTGCCTCTGCCCTGTCTTCCGAAGATTCTTGGCCACATGGACCAGCGAGGACCAGCCCTGCACAGCACGGCCAGGACAGAAAATTACAGTCCAACAAGCTGCCCGCATCCGGTGACAATGGACAGTGTGTGCCACTAACCCTCCATTCCTGTCATTTGTCATGTGAAACTACCTTTCCTGCCATCTCGCACTGCCTCTTCATAGAGCATAAATGGCTTTCATTTACCAGAGCTCAGACATATCCATTCGCTCTGGTGCTTCCTCAGTGTTTGTGTAAATAATTTTATTGGCTACAAAATTTTCTTAATAGATTTTAAGATGTCAGTTTGCTTCATGATTTAGTTCAAGCTAATGTGTAGAAACACACATCAGTAGTCATCTCAGTCTGGGGAGACTCAAAGGGCCATCTCAAAAATTAATAATAAGGCCGGGCAGATAGCTCAGTAGAATAAGTGCTTGCCTGGCAAGTGCAGGGTCCTGAGTTCAATCCCTGGTACCAAAAAAAAAAAAAAA